>NC_134357.1:262412977-262712977 GCF_048569485.1 Anomaloglossus baeobatrachus | reverse complement strand
CTACTCCTCTGCAAAGGGGTCCTCTGACCTGGGCTCTGGACCTTCTCAGTAACCTTTTCTCCTGTAGGTCTCTGGCTGCAACTTCTCTCTGCTCTGGAGACTGTGGTGCAGGGGACAACGTTGTTCTATTGCGACGCCTTGTCTTGCGGCCTGAACTCTGCGTGGTACAGCTTGCAAACTCCCAGGTGAGACTTTTAGGCAGATCTTCGTCAGCGGACGGTGTCAAGTCCTCCTCATCCCAACGGGAATAGGGTAACATCTCCGGCTCTGAGTATAGATCCACTGCTGGTGGCTCCGGAGTCAGCTCCTCAGCTTCCTGGCCTCCTCTCCCCCTTAGTTCTTCGCTGCACTCTGGTTGTGGTAGCGCTGGAGATGAGTGGTCCTCAGCTGGTCTGGGCGGTGGACTCTCTGGCGCGGCTGCAGGGGTTGCCTGAATCTCCTTGGGGGTATGCGGAGGGAGCAGATACCGATCCACCATCTCTTGTGGGAACTGGGCCTCTAGGTCAGCCTTCAGCTTCCAGTATTCGGGGTCCTCTCCTATCAGGGTCTTCCTAGCAGGGACCTCTTTGGACTGGGGAGCGGTGTCTGCTCTGGCCTTGCAGGCCGGGGTAAATAATGAGGTAGTCTCTTCTTGGCGGGCCGCGCCTGGCATGGCGGCGGCCTGGTCTTGGCGGGCCGCGCCCTGGCTGGCGGCGGCCTGGTCTTGGCGGGCCGCGCCCTGGCTGGCGGCGGCCTGGTCTTGGCGGGCCGCGCCCGGCATGGCGGCGGCCTGGTCTTGGTGGGCCGAGCAGGGCATCGCTGCGGCGGCCGCTGGGACTTGGAAGGCCGCACCTGGCGTGGCTGCGGCCTGCTTCAGCGTCGCCGCACCGGACGCCTCTTCGGGGACCGCGGGCGTGGCAGCAGGGGTCGGGGCACTGGCGCTGGCCGGGGCATCACTCGACTCACCCACCGGTGGCAGCATCGGGGTCTGCGTCATCGCCGTCCTGTCTGGCACTCGGCGCGCGGCTCTCCTTTCATAGGCCCGAACCGCGGCAGCCATCTCCAGCAGTTCCATTCGTTCTTCCCTAATCTGCTCCACAACCCGGTTCTCCAGTCGGTCGCAGAACTGGGCCAGCTCCCGATACCACCAGGCAGCGGAGCCCGGTTCTGGATTTCTGCGGTCAGACGCCATTTCTTCTGCGCCCTCTTCTGCACGACTCTCCAGCTGTGGACTCGCCGTTGCCTCTGATAGCAAGCTGTTCAGTTTCTGCTCTGCTTCTTTCAGCAGCTCCTCTCCCAGCAGCAGGCTTGTGGCTCTCTTTCCTTCCCGCCGTCTCCGGACGCTTCCACTCTCATAGCTGGCAAGGTCAGAACTCTGCAGGGGATCTCTGGGTAGCCACACCTCTTCGTGGGCGGTAACTTCTTCCAGCGCGGGCTGCTGTTGTTTTTCAGCGCGCTTTTCATGGTGGCAATATGGCGGCGCTTCCAATTTTTCAAGCGGACCGCCCAGGCACATGGTCACCTGTCTGAACAGGTCTAGTCCTTATCCTGTTCGTGACGCCAGATGTGAAGCCCCACAGGTGTTGTATCGGTGCATACCTTCAGGGACTCCACGTAGCTGGATCTGGTCACAGGTAGGGAATCTTCGGTTTTGATCGTGACGCCACTCTCAGTATTGCGGCCAGTAGGGACCGCCACTGCAGGTTGAGGGTCGCCTGGGGCTGATGGTGTGTGCAGTTAGTTGGAATAGCCTCCTGAGAGTGAGGCAAGCCCCAGGGCCCAGTGTAGGTTTGTAGTACCACAAGTCGCAGAATGACTCACACAGGCAGAGCTGTCTTTCAAGGGCTTTACTCACATTTGATGGCAGGGTGAGTAGCCCGGGCGTAGCTGAGATGAACCAGGTGGGAACCAGGTATCCTTCAGGCTGACTTTATGAGGGTGACTACCAACTCGCCTTCCTTAGCCCTTGGTGGTTTGGGGTGACCCCGACTTTGAGTCCCTATGGGGGTCGCCCAGGGAAGATGCTGCAGCCTCTCTCCCCCTTTTGTTTGCCGTTTGCTTGTTCCCCGGACCAGGCCACTCCAGCTGCTTGCCTCCTGTGACCTATGGGCCCTCACTGCGGTTACGTGGCTGCGGCTTTTGTGGTGTTGTGGTGTGGGCTTTGAGAGCCCCACACCGGCAGGTTTAGCAGAAGAAAGCTGGATCTATCTTCGCTTCGGGATCTGCCGCCCGGTTGGGCCTGGTGCTCTCTAGCAGTCTCCTTACTTCCCACTCCGTGCTTTCTCTCTAGCTGAAGCTGGCTTTCAGGTAGCACTCCTAGTTGACCGTTCTCCCCCGTCAGTAGCCACTGCGCGGGCGCTGTTAGACAGCAACAGCCCCACAGGTCTGCTCCTCACTGAGCCCTATGGAGTTCTGCTCTAACTGACTCACTGCCCCTCCTCTCCTGTTCTTGCCTACGCCACCTAGCAACCAGATTCTCTTACCACACCCCTTGAGAGGAGATGGAGACTCTACCCCCTCCACTATTCCAGTGAAGGTGAAGGCTTGCCCCCTCCTGGGATCCCCAGGGGTCCTCTCATGGGTACATGTGTGAGACCTGATCACTATGCGCCTGTGTTCCACACCCCTGTCAGCCTTCTGGATTACCTGTGTTGTACTGTCCCCAGCATGGGTGCAGTACTCAGTGGTGCCTGACTAGGTCAGGGGCGCCACACTTACGGTATAATTGGATCTATCTATTTAAACTAGTTCAGTTGGTGACGCTGGCTAAAAAGAGAGCATGTCTGTGTTCTTTGTCTTATATACATTGATATATATATATATATTGGCACCGATACACAGCTAATACAGCATCGTCTCTGGATATCCCAAATGAGGACTCCATTAGCAGTCTTCAACGCAAATTTCTCCCTTGACAGTTTGGCTCCCATCAGCGTGGGGCTCCACGGACGCACTACCGACCTGCAAATACCGATTGTTTGGATGTCACGGACTGAGACCTCCCTCCGCTCCAACCAGGATGATCACCTCCGACCCCACGGGTAAGTGTTACATACTGTGTATTCACTACCGTTGTGGTTGGTTTTGGAGAGGAGGGAGTGACGGGCTGTGTGTCCATATCGGTGTTAAAAGGTACCTGATTGTGACTCAGGGGTAGTGCCCGCTGGAGCTCAGAGCACGATCCCAGCCCTGAGGTGTGGATCGAGTGTCACACGGGATCCAGAGGACGGTTGTTAGGGCAGGAAAGACGGTGGTGGCTGGATATAGCTAGTTAGACTGACCCGGTCTGTAATTAAAGACGCGGGGGGGGGTTCCCGTGACTGAAGATATGGATTAGGACATTAAGTTTGATACAGTTGACCAAGTCCGGAGGTCGGGACATTCTTGTATATGCATGTACATTTTTGTACGTCCTCCTCCTTTCATGAGACAGATCCTCAATGAAAGAAGATAGGGATTAGGACAATAAAAAATATTGGTGCCGCTGATCAAGTCCGGAGGGAATACATTTTGTACCCCTCCTCCAAGCGCGGGATACCCTTATTACTATATAGCTGAGGAGTTGCCAGCTAGTATAGAGGTGTAGCCTTAAGTTCCGGCCGGGCTTTAACGTACGCTGCATAGTCATATTAGTGTAATCCAGACACCACCAACATAGCAAAAATGTTTAGAACGGAGAAGACAAGGTTAAGAAAGCTGAGGATTCATAGAATGGATTTATTAAGCATTCCTTAGGGAGGGGCACGTGCTGGAGACAGTTCAGCTGTGCATCATGCCCCGGAGATTTCCAGAGTATTACTTGTTGATTGATGCTGAATTGTTTAACAAAATAACGCAGATATTGCTATCAGAAAGATATATTGAAGTCAAAGAAGAGGATGAGCGAGGAGATGTGTTTTTCTATATGTTACCCGAGTCTGAGGACAGATCTGAGGGTCCTCCGACAGGTTGTTTTGTTGCTGCCCCACAACCTGAACCCCATTCCATTCCCCTGTCTCTGAGATATTCACAGATGCTGCAGTCACTAGGCAGCATCCCTTAACTCTTTCCACACCCATACCCCTGGTCCCTCCCATACCTGCAATGCCGTCTCTCCCCTCACCGGCCAGTCTGCCGTCACACTCCCCAATTACCAATCCCCTCCCCTTGGATCCCCCTTTTTCCCTTAGGACACATAGTGAGCCTTACCCCGAATCTAATGAGGAACAGCCCTCATTTAAATACGTCCCTTTCAACCCCATCCAGTCAGCGACATTAATCCCCTGCCTGCCAGATCCCGAAATTAACCCTATGCGATTTTATAGGAAGATGCTACAGGTCCACCAGTTATATTCAGCTGCTCGGAAGGACCTTGTTAATCTCATCAAAGTAAAAGCAGGAGACAGTTTTTGGCCCTTAATGAAATTCTATTTCACAATGCCCCCAGGCACTGATGACACTATTTTCCAAAGTGGACAACAGTATTGTACCGCTTTAAAAAGATGGGCTCAAGATCAATTTGTGTATACAACCGCGCCGGTGCAGCCCCCACCACAGCCCTTGCCCCAGCAGGGCCCAAACCCCGTAAACATAGCTCCCAATCAACAAAACCAGCAGAGCCAGCAACAGAATTGTTGGCGTTGTGGTCAGCCCGGTCTCTATCAAAGAAAGTGTCACACCTGCAAATCTCAGTGTTTAGCCAGGTACCCTCAAAACTGTAACCAAAACTTGCAACACATAAATTTACAATAAAAGGTGTTCCCTGTAGATCCAGTAATGATCTACCAGAAGCCAGGTGTGCCTTTTCCCAGAGTATCACAGTATCCCTTTAAATCAGTCCTAGATACTGCCCACAGTCCGGCTGCACCCAGGAGTCTGCCCCAACCTTCCCTAATGACACAGGGGGGAGCCCCGGACTGCTTGTTTTTGTTGCAGTGATTTCCAGTCCCAAGCTATCAATTTTAATGATGCTCTCGCACTCCTGCAGGGATGTGTGGGAGGGTATACAGTACGCTGCTAGTTATCACAAGTCGTAAAAAAAAAAAAAAAATAGTTTCAGCAGATTTACAAAACTGTTTCTGTCTTATGTACTAACAAGTGCTTTTTCCGGCTGGTGGAGTGGATTTTGTTTAATCCTTAGAGTTCAAAATTTCAAAGGAGATTATCAATAGTATTCTGCTGCTATTTGAATAATTAAATTAATTTTGCAGGGAAAAGTATATTTTTTAAAATATACAAATTAGGTGTTTTTTTTTGTTTTTATGGTTATGTTTTTGTTTTGTATTATTTTTGCATACAAAATGGCAATATTGATTACTTTCCTTTTCTTTTGTAGATACAGAATATCTATGAACCCTGTTGTAAGGTTTCAAAATTTCCCAGTAGAGAATAAGTTATATTTATTTGTTGGTTAATCATATTGTTTACTGTTATAGATCTATATATTTTGCCAAAGTAGCATATAAAAAGGGAGGAAGTAGATATTTATTGCATTTTTCCAGCAGCAGATATATTGGATAGGCTTTAAAGCAGGCTTTAAAGCTGGCCTTTCTTTTGCAACAGTTATGTCATGTTTATTGGATTATTATGAATGTAGGAATATATGTCTGTTATAGGAATGATCTAATCTATATTTCTTTTAGTCTTTGTTTTTATAGATGAAACCAGATGGTGGTCGATTCTGCACTGGATATGCCACAGTTTACACAAGATGAGGTAGTCTAAATTTAGGCCACTCCCTCCCCTCCTATCGGTACAGCAGGAAGTGACGTAAGTGCCTCTCTAGATAGGTGGAGCAGAGGTAGGTAAGATAGTCAAAATGTATGTAGGATGTAGATATTTCCTGTTGTCAAATAAGCTAGGTACGCCGAAAAGAAAGTCTAGATCTGAGCTGATGAAATCGGATGGAGATCCCCGCACAGGTGCAGCTGACCAAGAAGCAGTGAACGGGCCTAGAGTTGAGGAGTCCTTTACCATGCATAAAGACCATGCCTCGGTGACACCGGTCACGTCACTCCTTGTGTTCTTAAATCCCTACAGGATCAAGTGAACCAATGAGGAGTAAAGTGCGAGATGCAGGGAGCCGGCTGACTGAGGAAGGTCTGTGGATGAAGGGCGGTAAGCTTTCTCTGCCATGAGATCTCTTTTTAATG
The DNA here is from genome assembly GCF_048569485.1 of Anomaloglossus baeobatrachus. Lineage (NCBI taxonomy): Eukaryota > Metazoa > Chordata > Amphibia > Anura > Aromobatidae > Anomaloglossus > Anomaloglossus baeobatrachus. Next base: position 262,706,867 of record NC_134357.1, on the reverse strand, counting down.
ATGGCCCAAGTAACATGGACTAACATCTGTGACAGTTGGATATCAGTGTGCGCTTTAGTGACGCCAAGGTTCAGTACCCAGGTAGATAAACTCACCCGGTCTTGTGAAGCACGTTTTTAAAACAATGAGGAAAATCTGTAAAGAGTCCGTAGAAACACCCTGCACCTGCTCTACCCATTCTTAGAGACTGCAAACTAATTATAGATGTATATCATGAGCACGTTGTATGCAAGTCTGTGCGTGTTGTGGAGATTTCTTTCAAGGTCTGGTCAGAGGCTTTCCAGTGCAGAAAACGACGTCATTGCTGAAACTCCACATAATGCAAGTGGTATGTAAAAAAAAACAAACTAATAAGTTGTAAATCAATGCTTGTTGTATTTCTCTTTAGTGTGTGTTGTGTTTCTCTTTAGTAATAAACAGGTTCCAATGTAAAATGTTTTGGGTTTTTTTTTGGTCTAGCGCAAAGCACGTATAATTTTCATATGATTGACTAATTAGAGAAATAAACAAGTGTATTTTCTAATTCCAGATCCTAAATCAGAGTTAGTAGTATATGGTTTTCGGTCAAGAGACTGATTAATCCTAAAAGGACACAAATTTCGATAAAGCTCAACGGCAGGACAACATGGATTCATGCCCCACATTGCAGAAGGGTCGATCCACCGGAGCTGCACTGAGCGTCCTGCTTATATTTATCCTTTACAAAAAAACCTGTACAGTCCCAAACCATCATTGCCAAAACAGTTAGAAGAGAGGACTTAGAGAACCTTGAGACATAGGAAAGTCCAACTACAAAGGGTGAGGACTCGCCTAGGGGTCCTTGGTCTCAAACCGGTGAAAAAATCCCATTCCCCTCTCCACCCATGCCTCAATGTTCAGTCAGGCAGGATTTCCCAACAAATCTTTCTTCCTCTTTTCCTAAGGGAACACAGTACCCTTAGTATTTGAAAATGGCAGAAGTAAGTCAAGGGGGGACTGTTGAGGGTACGAATTTAGTAACCTAAACTACTTAATTCAGCCATTTCATAGACCCAAAAATGTGGTTTGGTTAATGTAATCTAACCATTTACAAATGTTTTTGTCTCCTACTAACTCAAATGAATATATTCAGTGATTTTTATTGTGGAGACACGGGGCTCAGTGGGTGCTCTCGTCCACTAAAACCCGCCACCTTTAGAAAGACAGCGTGGCTCAGGGCTCATCCTAACTGAACGCCGGCCTCCTTAACCGTGGGCGTAACACTACTCAGACAACAGAGGGTGAGGGAACCACAATAATTAGACTTTATTGGATCCCCAAACAATTAACAGCACATAACACATAACCAGCAAAACACAAATGTAACAGGCAACAGAGTCTCACCCTTCCGCTGGCTCACCAGGGATTTAGAATGTCCGTGCCTCAGAGCTTCCAGGGCCACTTACTCCAATCCAGCAGCACCCCGCTTTTGGCGGGCACCCACCGAGAAAGGAATAGCGCCAGATTTAGGAAGCTGTGTGAGGTCTGTAAAGTCTGTAGCCAGGTGACCGGATTGTCCCAACCTGAGTGTCCTCCTTAGGTAGTCCTGATATGATGTTACAATCCTGGCAGCCTGAGTCGAAATCCCTAGGCTGTGGATATGGTCTCCAACCGGAACCGGAGTCCCTAGATTGAAGCCAAAAGATATCCTGATCCTCTAGTCAGCTCCAAAGAGCTTAGACTGGATCCATCAGCATCCAACAACCTGGTGGCTTAAAGAAGTCCCTTTTTATAGCCACAGCCTTCCACTTAGATACACTGCGTCCTCATGGATTAGTTGGACAAGAGCGCCTCTCCCATTGGATGAATCTCAAGCTGTATGGACAATGTTCATCCAAATGATGTTTACAGAAAGACTGAATATATCTACATGGAGTCTGCAAGTCACAGACTCAACAATGGCTACTAAGGTAATCACATTAGCAATACACAACTACAATACAATGGTTACTGGAAAAGTCTGGAGAACAATACGTCTGGCTTTCAGTGGCCAACACAATTACATTGAGTCAACAAGGGTCTTGTAAAAACAATGAGGGACTTCTCCCCCGTCTATAAACAATCTATCATGCTGTCTGGCTGAATTTAAGAAACTTTAACCCATGAGAGTCCATGTCGTCACATTCCTCCCCCTTCTTAATATTAACCAGACATGATAGGCTTCCGATCATCCTTCTCCTCTTGTCGGGAAAGCCCATCCGCATTTCCATGGTTCTTGCCCTGTTTATGGGAGATGGAAAAATTGTAAGATTGTAATGCCAGACTCCACCTGAGCAAGCGTCCGTTGTCCCCGGCAGTGCGATTTAGCCAACTCAATGGATTGAGGTCAGTGAGGACTGTGAACTCATTGCCATAGAGGTAGGGCTGCAATTTTTTTAGGGCCCAGACTATGGCCAGGCATTCTTTTTCTATGGTGGCGTAAGCCCTCTCTCGGTCCAACAGCTTCCGGGAGAGGTACGCTATCGGATGTTCCTCACCGTTGTCCCCCACTTGGCTAAGTACAGCTCCTAGTCCGGTGTCCGATGCGTCTGTTTGGACAATGAATCTGCGACGGAAGTCAGGAGCAGTCAAGACTGGGCTTTGGGCTAGCCGGTCTTTCAATTGAAGGAACGCAGTTTCACATTCTGGGGTTCAGATAAGGTTACGAGCATATCTTTTGGTTGTGAGGTCAGTGAGCGGTTTTGCTATGGTACTGTAATTGGGGATAAACTTTCGATAGTAGTTTGCGGTTCCTAGAAACGCACGGACCTGTTTTTGATTGACCGGGCGTGGCCACTGGATAATGGCTTCTACTTTTGCAGGTTCGGGACGAATGCACCCACTTCCCACCCGATATCCCATGTTGTTACAGTTGCTGTGGCTCTGGAGACTATGTTCGGATTTCTTGCTACTGCACATGTGCAAGCACTGGAGACTAAGTCCTATATTGGAGCCATTGCACATGTGCAGGTGACATCATCGCTGACACGAGGTCACATGTCTCTGACACCTTCTAAGCTGGTCGCTGGTCATGTGCTTGTGACACGTGGTCACATGTCTCTGACACCTTCTATGCCGATTGGTCGCTGGTCATGTGCTTGTGACGCTTTGCTCGGTGATAGGCCAGCGTGACATCATTGCTGTCATTCTGGCAGCGGATTGGCTCTGGTGTCCTCCATCTTGGATGAGGCACAGAGTCTATATAAGACCCTGACGCACGCCGCCCGGCGCTCAGTCCTCTTGGTTCATGCATGAGAGTAGACGCTCTGTGCACGTCCCTCTAGGCATCTCTCTGTCTATGTTAGGTGAGCGTTACCGGCAGGGTAGCATTCTTATACCTTACAGCTTCGGCTGGGGTCCGTATCCTTACCTTTTAGTGGAGCGGACATAGGCAGGTGCCTGAGGCACATGGTCCGGCTGGGCCTTGTGATTCTACTTGTAGGTGGACGTTGCCGCTAGGGTAACGTTCCTTATACTGCGTCTGGCAGTTGTTCGTATCCTCGCACACTAGGGGAGCGAACAGAGGTAGGAGCTTTGTGCGGCTTATGCTGCTGTCCGTCTCTTTTGCACCACTAGAAGAGCGGACCTAGTCTGCAGCAGAGTCTTTGCACGGTGGACTCTGACTGTCTGATATTCCTTTAGGTTTTATTATCAGACAGCCCCCCGTAACACAGGTATAGCACTTCGGCCATCCCCATTTGGCATTTGTCAGGTCGGATGGTGAGCTGGGCTTTGGCTACTCTCTGCAGCACCTGGGACACATGCTGAAGATGCTCTTCCCAAGTGTCGCTGAAGATAGCGATGTCATCCAAATAGGCCTGGGCATACCCCTGACATCCCTCTAGTAAATGGTCTACCATCCTCTGGAAGGTGGCTGGGGCATTTTCCATCCCAAAAGGCATGCTGGTAAACTCAAAGAGGCCAAAAGGGGTTATGAAGGCCGATTTCTCTTGAGCGTCTTTTGTGAGTGGGATCTGCCTGTATCCCTTGCTCAAATCGAGGGTAGATATAAACCGAGACCCCCCTAACCTATCTAGTAGTTCATCCACCCGGGGCATGGGGTAAGCATATGTAATCGTGACCTCATTGAGCCGTCTATAGTCCACACAGAAACGAGTACTCTTGTCCTTTTTTGGCACCAACACCACCCTGGCAGCCCATGGGCTATGGGAGGGGACTATGACTCCCATATTTAACATGTCATCCACCTCGGCCTTCATCATTGCCAACACAGGAGGGGTCACCCGGTAGACGGGTTGTCTTAGTGGGGTGGCTGCCCCTGTATTGACATGATGCTGGACCAGAGGGGTTCTACCAGGCTGACTTGTGAACAGGGTTTCATATGTTCCGAGTATGTCTGATATCTGTCGCTTCTGTGATGGACAAAGCTGCTCCCCTAGTGATACATCTTTTACCCCCATTTCCCTTTTGGAGTCCACTAATAGGTCTGGGATCTGGTCCAACTCTGTATCATCTAACTCTGGACAGCAAACTGCTAAATTGGTGACTTCTCGTTCCTCATAAGCTTTTAGCCTGTTGATGTGGTAGGTACGCTCACGAAAACCTGCTCGATCCAGGGCCACGGTGTAGTCAGCATTGCCACATTTCTTGGTAATGGTGAATGGACCCGCCCACATGGCTTGCAGCTTGTTTTTCCGCACCGGTACTAGTACTAGGACCTTCTGTCCACAGGCAAATTCTGGGGGCCGGGCAGTGCGGTCGTAACATCGTTTTTGCCTTTCCTGAGCCACTTCTAAATTTCCGTGGGCTAACGCCATGAGGTGCCCCATCCTTTCCCTAAACTTTTGAACATAGTCCAGTATGGGAACCTCTTCTGTGGGGAACGTGCCCTCCCAACTCTCTCGTACCAGCTCTAGGGGCCCTCGTACTTTTCGGCCGTACAGCAATTCAAAGGGAGAGAACCCAGTGGAGTCCTGCGGCACCTCCCGGTAAGCAAAAAGGAGCTGCTGCAAGTTTTTCTCCCAGTCCCCCCCTTGGACTCCACATATCGGCTAATGAGCTGTTTGAGCGTTTTGTTGAAGCGCTCACACAATCCATTTGTTTCAGGATGGTAGGGGGTTGTGCGCATGGGGCGGACTCCATGTTTTTCCCACAGGGTGTGAATCAGTTCACTTTGGAACTGTGCCCCCTGGTCAGTTATTACTTCCTGTGGAAACCCTACCCTGCTAAAGATGTCCAGTAGGGCTTGAGCCACGTGCTCTGCATCTATGGAGGTTAAGGCAAAGGCTTCTGGGTAACGAGTGGCAAAGTCTACCAGGGTGAGGATGAATCTTTTTCCACTGCGGCTGGGGATGGCTAAGGGGCCTACTATATCAATGGCAATTCTCTGGAACGATTCTCCTATCAAGGGCATGGGTTGAAGTGGGGCACGGCATGGGGCTCCCCCCATACGCTGACACACTGGGCAAGAGGCTCTGTATTTTTGCACTTCTTGAGTGACCCTTGGCCAGAAAAAACTACGCCACAGGCGGGCCCGAGTCTTTTTGGTCCCCATGTGCCCAGCCGCGGGAACATCATGAGCTAAACGCAATAGTTGGGGTCGGTATTGCTGGGGTACCACAAGCTGATGTACACGGGTCCAGGGTTTTTCTGGGCAGGATGCGGGCTTCTCCCGATATAAGAGGCCTTTTTACCATCTATATACCTCCCCCTGATTTCCTCCCCCAGGTTGGGCGGCACTACATATAAGCTCGAGGGTGGGGTCTGACAGTTGAGCTTCCCTGAACTCCTTACGATCTATCTCCCCTCAATCAATGGCCACAGTTGGGTCTGATGTACTCACATTTGTTGGCTCTGATGAGGAGGCTGAAGATTGAGGAGGAGGGTTCTCCTCTGATGGGCTGGAAGAAAGACCTGCACCAGGATGGTGTTTGGCTTGGCTGCGGGTGATGGCGGTGACAAACTGGCTGGATAGTCCTTGTCCTAGGTCATTTCCCAAAATTACAGGGGTGGGGAGGCCGTCCATGAGCCCCACTTCAACCTCTCCTTGGTCAGTTCCCCAGTCCAACTGCACTCATGCCAGAGGGATGTTCGAGCGCTGGCCCCCAGCAAGGGTGATGGTCACTTGGCGGCCAGGTAAATGATGTTCTGTGGGAACAATATCTGGGCTGACCAGGGTGATGGAAGATCCCGAGTCTCGAAGTCCCTGAGCCTGTATATCACCGACCTTGACCGTCTGGATGTGGGGATGGAGGTTGGCTGGTGTACGGTGTCCGGCCTGCCGTAGGGTGTGGACTGGATAAACCACTTCCTCAGCTATTGGTGTTTCTCGGGAGTAGCATTCCTCAGGTCTCGTTGGTTCATCTCGGCATATGTTGACTGGTAGACGGGCTCCAGGCATGGGGCCCCGGTTTTGTAGACACTCTTTGGCCATGTGTCCAAGGCGCCCACACGTATAACAGCGCCGTGGGTTAGACAAGTCACCCACCCTGTTGGTAAAACCCTCTCTTCCCTTGAAGCTTCAGGCCCCAATGCAGTAAACAATTCCTTGACTCGGTCTGCTTGGGTTTGGTTTGTTTCCAGACTGTCAATGGATCTAGGATGAGATACAGGGTTTACCTCCTCTGATACCACAACGGCAGTGTCCTCATCATCCTCTGCATCATTCTGGGCATCCCAACAGACTAATTTCCGGATCAAGTCTGACCGAGTGTCAGTGTTCCCGTATTCAATCTTTCGCATCTGGCACAGATCCTGTAGCATCCATTTACTGCTTCGGTTGTATCTCCTCTCTGGTCCTTGTCCCATGGCTGAGCTGGTGGGGTTGGACATGGCAGCGTCCGAAACCTGAATGCCTCCCCTATGGCCTGCTGGGTTTGCTTATGTGCCTCCCTGGTTGTTGAGCCCTGGACAGTGTCCACGAACACCAGTCCGCTGTAGCTCCCCTGGGTAAACCAGGCTGAGTAGTATCCCACCGCTGCCACCAATTGTGGAGACACGGGGCTCAGTGGGTGCTCTCGTCCACTAAAACCCGCCGCCTTTAGAAAGACAGCGTGGCTCAGGGCTCATCCCAACTGAACGCCGGCCTCCTTAACCATGGGCGTAACACTACTCAGACAACACAGGGTGAGGGAACCACAATAATTAGACTTTATTGGATCCCCAAACAATTAACGGCACATAACACATAACCAGCAAAACACAAATGTAACAGGCAACAGAGTCTCACCCTTCCGCTGGCTCACCAGGGATTTAGAATGTCCGTGCCTCAGAGCTTCCAGGGCCACTTACTCCAATCCAGCAGCACCCCGCTTTTGGCGGGCACCCACCGAGAAAGGAATAGCGCCAGATTTAGGAAGCTGTGTGAGGTCTGTAAAGTCTGTAGCCAGGTGACCGGATTGTCCCAACCTGAGTGTCCTCCTTAGGTAGTCCTGATATGATGTTACAATCCTGGCAGCCGGAGTCGAAATCCCTAGGCTGTGGATATGGTCTCCAACCGGAACCGGAGTCCCTAGATTGAAGCCATAAGATATCCTGATCCTCTAGTCAGCTCCAAAGAGCTTAGACTGGATCCATCAGCATCCAACAACCTGGTGGCTTAAAGAAGTCCCTTTTTATAGCCACAGCCTTCCACTTAGATACACTGCGTTCTCATCGATTGGTTGGACAAGAGCGCCTCTCCCATTGGATGAATCTCAAGCTGTATGGACAATGTTCATCCAAATGATGTCTACAGAAAGACTGAAGATATCTACATGGAGTCTGCAAGTCACAGACTCAACAATGGCTACTAAGGTAATCACATTAGCAATACACAACTACAATACAATGGTTACTGGAAAAGTCTGGAGAACAATACGTCTGGCTTTCAGTGGCCAACACAATTACATTGAGTCAACAAGGGTCTTGTAAAAACAATGAGGGACTTCTCCCCGTCTATAAACAATCTATCATGCTGTCTGGCTGAATTTTAAGAAATGTTAACCCATGAGAGTCCATGTCGTCACACCCTTAGTATTTGAAAATGGCAGCAGTAAGTCAAGGGGGGACTGTTGAGGGTATGAATTGTGTAACCTAAACTACTTAATTCAGCCATTTCATAGACCCAAAAATGTGGTTTGGTTAATGTAATCTAACTATTTACAAATGTTTTTGTCTCCTACTAACTCATATGAATATATTCAGTGATTTTCCTTAATATAAAATGCTAGCTATGGATTCTCTCATCTCGGGAAAAGTTTTGGAAGAGCCTATCCCATCAGGCTGATGTCTCTCCGGCCTAGTCTGCTGAGCACTGGCAGTGACACACAAGTTGACGTCACATCTCAGAAACCAATGGACCCAACACAACCGAAGCAGAAAGCGGCCGCTATTCTACCCATTATCCCAGAAGGTTTTTCCAAGTCTGTGCCACAAACTGTATACATGAAGCCTGATCATGTTTTGTTGTTTTTTTTTTATCAAGAGCAGATTATCCAGGTTAACAAAGTGGCCCTAAGTGGACTAGCACTGACTAAGCATCCTCCTTTTTGTTTCATATCCGGAAAAAAAGAACCATGGACAATTTCCAAATGTCCTTTTGTTTTTTTTGTTTTTTAATTATGTGCTAATTTTTAAATAAGGTCTACATTCAATCTTTCTTAATCAGGATAATGTGCCCTAATAAGTGTAATAGCGCCAATTCTAATAGCCCCTATAAATCATACAGTTATATTTAATGAAAAAAATAAGTACTTAAGGGGGGAGCTAAAGCCTATAGTGTTAAATTAAACAACAATCCCATAAAAAGCCCACATATACAAATATAGATATAATTAAAGTCCCAAATAATAAAATATATCTCAATCGTGAAAATTTTTAAATTTAAGGTTGATAATATTCACAGATATTTTATTAAGGGGGGACTGTGGAGGTCACCTGAGCTGTAGTATGTTTGTTTAAACGTAATAAGAATATCTGTGTATATAAATAATCAAAATGTAGTTGCATAATTATCTGTCTGTCTATGTAGCCATCGCACAGATCTATAGTATAATTCAAAGTTGTATAGTCATGAAGGAGTTAACCAAAGATGAAGCCAGAATGTAAAGCTGTAAGAAGTGTTATCAGTAATGTTCACACAAAAGGAATGTACGGGAGGGCAGGAGTGTAATGTGAGAAATCGGGGAGTGAAAGCACTCCTTGTTAGCTTCAAGGTTATTCATGCTTACGGTATAATTGGATCTATCTTATTAAACTAGTTCAGTTGGTGACGCTGGCTAAAAAGAGAGCATGTCTGTGTTCTTTGTCTTATATACATTGATATATATATATTGGCACCGATACACAGCTAATACGGCATCGTCTCTGGATATCCCAAATGAGGACTTCATTAGCAGTCTTCAACGCAAATTTTTCCCTTGACAATACCTGTAACCAGTATATAGCCGCTTCCATGTTGCAAAAGAGGCAATTATAGATAGAGGCCAGCCCAGGTCCCAGCATGTGGAGCAAGCTCTACACATACCAGGACTATATCAGAACTGACCCTCCCAGTGCCAGACAGCAACTATTGATAAATGCGGACCAGATCCAAGTATGGTGCTTAATTAGCATTGCCTGTGGAAAGGGGTGAGGCAACTGAATGTGGACAGCTACTAAGAGGAGGAATACATTGCAAACCAAAATCAGGCGTGCATAGTATGGTGGTGGTCAGCCACTAGAAAAATGTAGCATAACTACAGTCATAACAGAGAAAAAGAAGCCAGCACAATCTGAAAATGGCATGCATCATATAAAAAGTGCAAATTCACAGATTTATTCCAACTGTACTATAATAAAAAAAATGAGATTTTTAGCAAATAATTGATCAATTCTTTGAGCCACCCCTGCCAACGTCACGGAAAATCTCAATAGGGGGGTCCTACACTATATTATGTATTTCATGTGCCATGCGGCCTCCTAGATAAAGTTAAATCAGGGAAGACTCAAGTAGATCAAAGCCGAGTACTTGCCAAAACTGGAAATATCACTGGCAGCGCAGCAGCAGGGTCGGCTCCATAATAAAGCGGATGGGGGGGGGGTCCAAATCGAGGTCTGCAGGACCCCTCCCCCGGGGTCAGGGAGAGGCAGAAAACCCGAAGGGGACAAAAAGGGTAAACCAGCTTTGCAGGAGACCATCCCGCAGAGGAAATGCTGAAACTGGCTCTGCAGGACGGCGGGCCAACAGAGCATGATCATGACAGGTATATTTTTAGCAATATATTTTATTTTTACTTTCAGAAGGCACAAATGTTTAACACAAATATACCATATTTTTTGGACTATAATACACATCGGAACATAAGACACAGGTAGGTTATAGAGGAGGAAAATATGGTAGAAACATTTTTTTCACTGTTATGGGGGGGGGATCTGCTGCAGCTAACACTGTTATGGGGGGAATGTCCCTTAATTCTGTACTAATGTATCCCATCCTGGGCCCCTTCCCGGTATATCTGTCCCACACCTTGGTTTCTATGTTCCTCATCCTTGTCCCATCCTGTTATATATGATCCGCATCCTGGACCCATTCTGTTATATGTGGCCCTCATCCTGGTACATATGACCCCCTATCTTGGTATATATGACCCCCATCCTGGTAGATATATGTCCCTTGTCTTAGTACAAATGTTTCTCCTCATGGGCCCATCCTGGTGTATATTCTTCTCCTCATGCTGCACACATAAAATAAACAATTACACTCATCATCCCTCCGCTCCCGGTGTGCAGTGTGCTCATCTGATGCTGTCAACTAACATCAGTGTGTAAGCAACACAGCGCATGGTATCACTGCCACATGCACCCACATGTCGAAGTCAAAGAAAACCTATAAATGGCCGTACTGATGCAGAAAACTCATGGAAACCAAGAAAACCAATAAATAGTATGAGTATTCAGACAAAATGAAATGTATTAATCTTTATTGAAACAAAAAATAAAAACCATAAAATAGTTAAAGGGAATCTGTCACCAGGTTTTTGCTCCCCCATGTGAGAGCAGCATAATGTAGAGACAGAGACCCTGATTCCAGCGATGTGTCACTTACTGAGTTGTTTGCTGTCATTTTGCTAAATCAATGTTTTCTCTGATACAGATCTGGCAGTTATACAGAACTCATGAATATGCTGGACTACTTGGCAGCACGACAAGTAGTCCTCTAATGATAAGCTACTGCTCATTAAACAGTGATTTTATCAAAGCTACACTAAACAGCCCATTAAGTGACACTCTGCTAGAATCAGGATCTCTGTCTCTACATTATGCTTCTCTCAGTTTAGGTGGCAAAAACCTGGTGACAGATTCCCTTTAAAAGGTTGGGGTACACACTGAGAAATTAACATCTCAATCAAAAAGTTGGCCACATATAAATCAGCACTAGAACACCAGTGTAATGAAATTACAACAAAGAGCTCAAAAAAATAAAATAATACACATCTTGAAGAAAAATTCTCTGCAAGTGCAGTCAAATGAATAGAACAAAGTGCATAAGGATTATTTCCCCTCAGCCAAGAGAGCCATCATGGCAGGTATAGGTAGTGTGGGAGACAAGGTCAGTTCTTGGTTCAACCTGTATCTTCAACCGCTGGTTATAAACTTGTCAGACCATATTACGGACACCAAGCATGTCATTGCATCATTGGATTATGTAAAAATAACAAAGTCATACATTTTGCTGACATGTGATGTTACAAGTCTATACCTTTCCATTACAAAAAAGGCCAGCACTGAATGTACTTAATTCCCATCTCCAGAAACATAGTATTTACCCTTTTGATATTCAAAGATTTTTCTGCATAAATAATAACCTTTATTTTTATATTGCTCTAACATATTCCACAGCGCTTTACATACATGAGGAACACTGTCCCCATTGGGGCTCACAATCTAAATCCTTTTCAGTATGTCTTTAGAGTGTGGGAGGAAACCGGAGGACCCGGAGGAAACTCACGCAAACACGGGGAGAACATACAAACTCCTTGCAGATAGTGTCCTTGGTGGGATTTGAACCCAGGACCCCAGCGCTGCATGACTGGTACTCAAAGGATCATACCCTTGCGGTGAGTGCAATGTAGGCCAATTCATGCAGCCGGTCAAGAATACTTTTATTAATTCCTTAGACTCTGTCTCGCATGCACTAACAGCATATATTATTTGCAAGACCACCAATGTGATTTATGCTATTATCTGTCCATGCCAGAAAGTCTAAGTGGGACAGACCACCCAGGAATTGCAAAGTAGAGCACAGAAACGTATTTCTACCATCAACCTGGCTAAGTCGGATCAGAAGAAGGGTAAAACACTAACATCAATCACGTCACACTTTTGAGATACCATCAAGGCTCATGCAAGAATCTACAATTAGTAGGCCTTTAGAAAATCCTATATACTGGTTAGGGCGGTTCTCTACATAAACCCCTGTTACAGGCTGAGGCCAGATGGATTTTTCATCTCAAATCACTTACACCATCGGTGCTAAATGAAGAACTCCTTTACACTGGCTTCCTGGGTTAGGAATATTACTGCTCTGTTGATATCATGGTCACATAGTTAGATGATTCTAAAGCCTGCTTTACACGTTGCAATTTCGCATATGATCTCGTATGCGATTTGCAACGCCCCCATCCTATGTGCGGCACGTTCAATTTGTTGAACGTGCCGCACATACGATTAACCCCCGTCACACATACTTACCCTCCATACGACCTCGATGTGGGCGGCGAACGTCCACTTCCTGGAGTGGGAGGGACGTGCGGCGTCACAGCGACGTCACGTGGAAGCCAGCCAATGGATGCGGAGGGGCGGAGCTGAGCGGGACATAAACATCCCGCCCACCTCCTTCCTTCCGCATTGTCAGCCGGGAGCCGCAGGACAGATCTGTTCATCGTTCCCGGGATGTCACACGCTGCGATGTGTGCTACCCCGGGTACGATGAATAATCTGACGTGCAATTCTAGAGAAAGGTACAATGTGTATGCGATGAACGTTTTACCGTTCAATCGCACGTACCTGTCACACACTGCAATGTACCTTACAATGCCGGATGTGCGTCACTTACGACGTGACCCCGCCGACACATTGTAAGATATATTGCAGCCTGTAAAGTGGGCTTTACTATTTACTTATATTCCGTATTCTATGTCTAATGTGGTTCCTGGGCCAGGCCATACTCCATTCAAATCTGAGTTTCGTTATTTTCGGCTGAACTAATATCAAGCTAATGACATACTACTTCTGCAGATATGGAGGAGCAGATGATATCCACATCGGGATACCACAGCACTTTACATATATTGGCAACACTGTCCCCATTAAGGCTCACAATCTAGAGTCCCTATCTGTATGTCTTTGGAGTGTGGGAGGAAACCGGAGAACCCGGAGGAAACCCACACAAACACGGGGAGAACATACAAACTCCTTGCAGATGTTGTCCTTAGTGGGATTTGAACCCAGGACCCCATCGCTGCAAGACTGCAGTGCTAACCACTGAGTCACCGTGCCGCCCAGTAAAAAAGGTTTCCCACCCCTGTTCTAGATGATCTAGAGGAGGCATGGGAGAAGGTCTCGTGGCAAGATGAAACTAAAATAGAACTTTTTGGTATCAACTCCACTTGCCGTGTATGGAGGAAGGAGGAGTACAACCCCCAAGAACACTGTCCCAACCATGAAACATGGGGTTAGAAACATTATACTTTGGTGATTTTCTGCAAAAAGGACAGGACGACTGCACCGTATTGAAGGAAGGATGGATGGGGTCATGTATTATGAGATTTTGGCCAAAAACTCCTTCCCTCAGTAAGAGCATTGAAGATGGGTCGTGGCTGGCCCTTCAAGCATGACAATGATCTGAAACACACAGCCAGGGTAACTAAGGAGTGGCTTCGTAAGAAGCATTTCAAGGTCCTGGAGTGACCTAACCAGTCTCTAGACCTGAACCCAATAGAAAATCTTTGGAGGTAGAGGCCCAAAACCTGAAAGATCTGGAGATCTGGGCAAAAATCCCTGCCACAGTGTGTGCAAACTTGGTCATGAACTACTGGAAACATCTGACCTCTGTAATTGCAAACAAAGGTTTCTGTACTAAATATTAAGTTCTGTTTCTCTATTGTATCAAATAATTATTTCATGCAATAAAATGCAAATTAAGTATTTAAAAATCATTCAATGTGATTTTTATGGGTTTTTTAGTCAGTCTATCACTGTATCTCAATAGATTAGACTTTCCTAGGTCATCAATATTAAACATCTCAAAAAATCTAAAAAATAAAAATATCTTAAAATGTTTTATTTATTTGCAGGTAATTAATTGGAATTAAAAACAGAGGTATGATAGAATAAAACATAGCACATAAGAATTTATTTGTGGAAGAAATACTGGAGAGCGGGAATTGGGCTGAAAGAATGAGATGATACTTAGTATGGTAACAGGTATACTATTACTATTTTTTTTATAATATATTTTTTGCACAATTTAAAATTTTTATGCAGGAAGCAGTTAGTCCCTTTAGTTTATTTGGGTGAATTGGTGTGCCTGTCCGTGTGTATGTGACGCCCCTGGACTAGTCCAGGGTGTCACAGGGAACTGCACTATTCTCTATCCTTGGTGCAGGGCCCACCCTCCTTGGTTCCGGGGTCCGCAACAGTGATTCTGTACCAACAGCACAAATCCTAGTCACCCAAACACTACACTTGTCAGGTACACTAGGGGCGTGGTTCCAGCTGGGAAAGGAACCGCCCACCTATGAGTCAGACAGGCTGGTGGGAGGAGTCAGTTAGACAGTTGGTAGTAACTGAAAAAAGAGAGAGGACCTGGGGATTGAGAGCTCCCTGAGGAGAGTCTGGCTGGGACGCAGACAGTGGCCTGTGCCTGAGGAGACGGAGACCCAGTCGCGGGAAACTGGAGGACAGGGCTGGACGGGGCAAGAGGACCGTCAGCCATCGGATCCACAGTAACCGGTCTGGGGGCCGAGCACACAGCGGGGGACAGGCCCCTAAGTCGGGAGGTAGCTTCACACAACCTGGCAATTAACCTGCAGCGGGAAGTAGCTTAATGTGCTATCTGCAACGACTCAGAGATTAGCGGTGTCAGTACAACGGAGGGATAGGACTTCCCACACAGAGCAGTCACAGAAAATCCCACGTGCCAGCTGCTAAGAGCAGGTCCCCAGTAAAAAAAGAGGGACGGGACCCGAAGGTTTCAAGCCAACAGGGCCAGGGACACACACAGTACACAGTGTAAGGGGGAAGGTTCCAGTCCACCACAGAATCACTGAAAGGGACCACCGGACGTGCTGTCACTGAATGCAGCAGTACCAAGAGACTTTGTTTATCTCAGAGTCTGTGTCCACTGAATGCGTCATCACACCTGAGTGAGTACCCTGGCTCCCCAGCGCCTTGCCGGCGCTATATCAATATAGACTGTTCCTACCTATTCCCTACCCTGAGTCCCGGGGCCCCTACCTGCGGAGGGAATCCCCACCAGGCTGCCCCAATACCATCAGCCCCGGCGCTCCCATAAGGCAGCGGCGGTATTCCTTATTACCGCACACCGCAGGTGGCGTCACAAATATTGTCCCCTGTAAATAACCCTTTTTTTTAATTGAAGTGTCTGCCGAGCAGTCTGACTGCTGCTAGGGCGTCACACATTGATTTTTGGCATCACGAACAGGATCGGACTGGACCCACTAACCTGGGTGACGTTCGCCTTCTCCAAAACTGTTGAGCCCGAAGTGAATAAAATAATTCAGTTGCCGCCATCTTGCCACTGAAAACCAAGGGGGCATAGAAAGATGTCGGCGCCGGGTGAAGCGAGAGCAGCAGCGGTTCCCCCTCAAGATCAAGGTGACATGGACGCACGAGCGACTGCGCCGATAATGCCAATGACTTTACCGTATGTGCCAGGCGCTACCTGGCTACCACAATATGATGGTTCCCCTGACACACTGCAAGGATTCAAAAGAAAAATCCGCACACTCCTGGATATGTATGGGATGAATGACCGGCAGCAAGCGTCTGTACTACTCGGTCAGTTATCAGGCGCTGCAGAGCTGGAGGCGGAAACCTGGACAGATCAGGACCGGGCCTCAGTGTGACGGGGTGTACAGCAGAGCAAGGAGAGACAACAGGCCGAGGAACGATCCAACAGGTTTATTCACAAGAACACTGGAACAGCACACGATAAGTCCACGTAAAACAGATTCGGGGCCCTTCCCGACAATCCTCGGACCGGATTACAAAGCAATCGTCCTTACAGTAGTCCAAAGAGTTCCACACAATCCCACGGGCCGCCACACAGGCCTAGCTCCGTCCGTGTCCACAGCCACACAGGCTGGAGCTCCTGCTCTCTTCAAGTTTCAGCTCACTCTGACTGAATCTCCCAGGTAAGCAGAGTTTACACTAGTTGGACTCTAGGCCCACCTCCCCCTACTCCCAGGGATGGAAGTGCCTCAAGAGGATATAACCTTGCATTTTAGGGGGGGATTACCTACAACAATAGAAATGTACACAGAAGTAGTTCAAATAAGACAATGAACCCAGCTTGAAATAGGAATCTGTACAGCATATACAGTGAGAGGGTAAATTACATCTTCACAATCCCTCCCCCTCCCAACTTGTGTACGTACTAGGGACCTCTACAGGTCACTGGTTAAGTACACACAGGCAGAGCGTTACTTACATGTGGCTTCATGCAGCCACGAATTGGCATCGTAGCTCTCCCACATCATTGCCCAGGAGAACAGCTGCAGGCAGACCACCCATCACCCCAACCACACATCGCCTGACCCCAAAACCAAAGCTCAGATCCACAGTGGCTGTGGGAATAGTCCTCCATTGTCCACCAGCCAGTTCAATGACAATCCCAGGTCCTCTATGGATTGCCTCAGGCCGAACCACTCGGGGATCAGCCAGTGTGAGGAAAGCACCCGAGTCACAAAATCCAACAAGTCTCTGTCCATCCAGCACAACCTCCTGCAAGTGCTTACCTCGATGAGCAGAAGTCGTCATAACTGCAGGTCGCACCCCGTAAACTCCTGGTGGTGCAACATGGGGGGCTGAGTCACTAGGCCAGTCCTCACATAGCGGTGCCACATCTTCCTCCATGGCACTGGGCTGTAAATAATTAACAATCCGATTGGGCGCAGGATCAGTCCTCATTTGAACAGCTGGGCAGGAGACTTGCCGATGCCCTGGCTGTCCACATTGATAGCATCTGAGCTGGGTCTCCCTCCATCCAAGGCGTCCTCTTGGGTAAGGGGTAGGGGAACTTGGAGGCCGACTCCCACCTGAAGGTGCTGTAGGGGTTTGAGGATGATTCCTCCATGGGCTGGCTGGGCATGAGGCCTGCAAATGCCCGGGATGCCTACAAACATAACACCTGCGCTTTGTTACTTCCTCTCCCCGGCGTATTCCAGAAAGTGCAGTAGAAGCAACTGGAGGCACATTAACACGGGTATCAACATGTGGTGGCTTAGAGGAACGGGGAACAATGGGGGCAGAATAACTGGGGGCATCCGGTGTTGTGGAGCTGTTAGGCGTCTCTCCATCCTCCAACAAAACCCTCCACTGAGGCTTGATAGTGAGCACCTCATCAGCTAGAGCAGCAGCTTCCTCCACTGTCGCTGGTTTTCTCTCACGCACCCATTCCCGGATCTCAGCGGGGCACTGGGCAAAGAATTGTTCTTTTAGGATGACCTGGAGGAAGGTCTGCCAAGTTAAGGCTCCCTCTCCCTCCAGCCAGCGATGGCATACTTGTTTCAGTCTGTGGGCAAACATCTTGAAAGACACTTCTCCATCACAGACTAATGTACGGAACTTAGTCCTATAAGTATCTGGGGTCACGGCATAATGTTCCAGAATGGTCTGTTTTATCTCCCCATACTCACAATTCCACTGAGGGTCCATAGCTCTATAGGCGTCGGCAGCTCCACCCTCCAAGAGGCCCACTAGGTGTCTGACTCGCTCTCTTTCTGGGACTTCCATTAATCGGCACTGATGCTCAAAGTCCTGAAAGAAGCCCTCAATGTCACCTGCAGCTTCATTAAATGGCTTAAAGTCCTTGCGGGACACTCTGGAGAATTCCCTCATAGTTGGTGCTGTGGTTAAAGTTTGTCTGGAGCCTCTAGCTGCTTCCACAGCAAATCTCCTCTCCAGCAATGCCCTCTCTTGAGCTCTGCGAATAGCATCCATCTTATATTCAATGGTGACCTCATCTCCAAGCAGTGCCATCTCCTCTTCATACCACACAATCCATTGACTTTTTTGGGTATTTACCTCCAGCTCCCGTCTTTCCTCCCTTTGCTGTGAGGATCCTTCCTCCACGTCATTTTGCGAGCAGACTCCTTCTAGCGCCTCAATCAGCTGCTCCTTGGAGAGTCCTTTGAAACGAACTCCTACTTCACGGGCCTTTGATTGCAGGCTCCCCAAAGTCCAGGTCTTGTACTCTGCAGTGCTGGTTCCTGATGTTGAGCCATTGTCCTCCATTCCTTCTGCTCTGATCCCAGCGCTGCCAACCAGTTTGTGACGGGGTGTACAGCAGAGCAAGGAGAGACAACAGGCCGAGGAACGATCCAACAGGTTTATTCACAAGAACACTGGAACAGCACACGATAAGTCCACGTAAAACAGATTCGGGGCCCTTCCCGACAATCCTCGGACCGGATTACAAAGCAATCGTCCTTACAGTAGTCCAAAGAGTTCCACACAATCCCACGGGCCGCCACACAGGCCTAGCTCCGTCCGTGTCCACAGCCACACAGGCTGGAGCTCCTGCTCTCTTCAAGTTTCAGCTCACTCTGACTGAATCTCCCAGGTAAGCAGAGTTTACACTAGTTGAACTCTAGGCCCACCTCCCCCTACTCCCAGGGATGGAAGTGCCTCAAGAGGATATAACCTTGCATTTTAGGGGGGGATTACCTACAACAATAGAAATGTACACAGAAGTAGTTCAAATAAGACAATGAACCCAGCTTGAAATAGGAATCTGTGCAGCATATACAGTGAGAGGGTAAATTACATCTTCACACTCAGTAACTGCCATTTGTGAACGTCTGCGACTTTCCTTTGAAAACTGCACTGAGGCAGAACTCCGGATAAAGTTTTACAACTGCAAGCAGCGCCCACAAGAAAGCATTAGAGACTATGCCCTGAGGCTGCAATCAGCCCTACGGACTCTCAAACTAACCATCCCCATCAGTGAAGCTGAAGGAAACAAGATGCTTGTTGAACAGTTTCTGCAAGGCCTGGGGTCAGTTGAGGACCGCAAGCAGCTACGGCTGTGGAATCTGGAATATTCTGCAATGGACTTTGCTGTTTTAAAAGACCGAGCCATCAAAGCTTTGCAAACCCCAGAGCCAGCTGATTCTTCTGCTACGTCCTGGCAAGCCGGCACTTCTCCTCTACATGTGCCGCCTCCTGTTAGAGCACTGCCAAAGCCAAAGACCCCAGCAGCGCCTGCAGGCGGTACCAGTGATTTGTATTTACAGGTGCAGCAGCTGAGCAGTGATGTTGCAAGGATCCTAGAGGCAATGCAGCTCCAGCCCAAGACAGAGCCGTCGGAGAAGCTTGCTAACCGCCCAGGTGACGTCCCTTGGATGAGAGGGAGGACCTCGACATACAGAGGAAGGAACCGTGACCGGTATGAAAACCTTGTTTGTTATAGGTGCAACAAGACTGGTCACTACGCCCGTTTTTGTCCTTTAAACGGGCCCCCCCTGGGGCCAAGGGCCACTCCCCAGGACTAAATCAACAAGGCCCAGCAGACTGGCGGGAGCGGTATGTTGGAGGAAGGACCATCGTTTCCATCACCTTGGATGGGATTCCGATTTCAGCACTTCTTGATATCGGCTCCCAGGTAACAACTATACCCCAAGTACTGTATACCAAATTCTGGTCAACTGAGGAACTCGCCCCACCGGACAATGATCTCACTATTTACGCTGTTAATGGTTTACCAGTAACACAACTCGGGTTCAAGGAGGTGACCATCAAGGTGGGCAGGGTGGAGTTAGCACGCCAAGGACTCATAGTAGTGCAGAATGACCCTAGTGACCGGAACCCTAAGATGATTTTGGGGACTAATGTTATTGAGCATTGTATGGGGGAAGTATTGTTTCTGCTCCAACAGCTCTCTGAAACTGCAGGAGCGGGACGCCAGAGGGTCCTGCAAAGAGAGATTCGAGCCCTCCAGCAGATGCAACAGGTAATTTTGTCTGGTGGGGAAATTGGCAGTGTACGGGTAATGGATGCAGCTCCTGTGGTAGTGCCCCCACGGAGTGAGATGATGATATGGTGCAGGGCAGCTGTAGGCTCCCGTGGACAGAATTACCAGGCAGTGGTAGAGGCCCTACCTTCAGAGCACTGGTCTACAGTACTGACAGCCAGAGGGGTAGTCGATGTCCGTAAGGGGAGAGTGCCCGTGCGAGTGTTGAATTGCGGGGTGGAAGAGGTTAGACTGCCCAGGTATGCTACCATAGCCAAATTGTACACTGTGAGTGAGAATTCCATCCAGACAGACAGTAAAGTCCTCAGCCACACCAGATTAGTCAGCCACAGACAGTTCCCAGATTCAGCAAGAACAGTGGTGTCACGAGTTACATGTAGGTACTGACTCCACTCCACTACATCAAAAACAAGGGGTCTACAGGGTGGTTCAGGAGTATGAGCAAGTGTTTAGTAAACATCCATTAGACTTTGGGAGGGTGAAAGGGGTTCAGCATCATATATCCACAGGTATTCATCCACCTATAAAGGAAAGGTATAGGCCCATACCAACTTCTCACTACCAGTGTGCCAAAGACATGTTGAGAAGTATGAAGGAGGCTGGGGTCATCCGTGATAGTTGCAGCCCCTGGGCAGCCCCGCTAGTCCTAGTGAAGAAGAAAGACGGCACTATGAGGATGTGTGTGGACTATAGGCGAATTAACAACATCACACATAAGGATGCCTATCCACTGCCCAGAATTGAAGAGTCCCTGACTGCATTAAGATCTGCAAATTACTTCTCTACCCTTGACCTCACTAGTGGTTACTGGCAAGTGTCCGTTGCTGAGGAGGATCGCGAGAAGACCGGTTTTGGGATTATGTGAATTTAACAGCATGCCATTCGGGCTGTGCAATGCACCTGGTACGTTTCAACGACTCATGGAGAGCTGTTTGGGCCATTGCAACTTCGAGACTGTCCTGCTGTACCTGGACGATGTAATTGTATATTCCAAGACCTATGAGGAGCATCTGGGACATCTGGCAGAAGTATTTGAAGCCCTTTCCAGGTACGGGATGAAACTAAAACCCTCCAAATGTCACCTGCTGAAGCCCAAAGTCCAATACCTGGGGCATGTAGTGAGTGCCGAAGGTGTGGCTCGGGACCCTGAGAAAATCACGGCTATCCAGAACTGGCCCAGGCCTCAGAACATCAAAGAGGTGCACCAGTTCCTGGGATTGATGGGGTACTACCGGAGGTTCGTGAAAGGCTATACCAAGAAGGCATCCCCCTTGCAAGATCTCCTAGTCGGACAAACAAAGCACGGCAAGACTTCTGGCTCTCCATTCACATGGGGTGAGGAGCAGGAAAAGTCCTTCAAGTGGATGAAGTCAGTTTTGACAGGAGATGAGATTCTGGCATATCCTGACTATAACCTCCCATTTGTGCTGTACACTGATGCCAGCAACGTGGGACTGGGAGCTGTTCTATCCCAGGTACAGGATGGCAAGGAAAAGGTGATGGCATACGCCAGCAGGAAACTCCGTCCAACAGAAAGAAATCCTGAGAACTATAGTTCTTTCAAGCTGGAGTTCTTAGCACTTGTTTGGGCCGTGACAGAGAAGTTTAAGCATTACCTGGCTTCTGCAAAATTCACCGTCTATACAGACAACAACCCGTTGACACACCTGGACACGGCGAAGCTTGGAGCTTTAGAGCAGCGGTGGGTAGCACGACTGGCAAATTACGATTTCACTATAAAGTACAGGGCTGGTCGCAAAAACGCTAACGCTGATGCGTTGTCCAGGATGCCCCAGTTGTGTGATGATAGGAGGGATGAAGATGACCTGGAGGAGATTGAGCTACCTGCTTTCCATCGCCCTATTGATAGAGTGAAACCCCGATATTATAGTGATCAGCAAGAGGCGACCTTCAACCCATTGCCCCACCATGGTTGGCAAGAAGCCCAAGATAATGACCCTGCAATCAGATTGATAAAGGCATTGATATCCCAGGCTGATTCACACCTTGAACCAGATGCTCCAGAAGAAGCTAAGAAATTGTGGAAAGAAAGAAGTCGACTGTGTTTCCATGGAGGCAAGTTGTGCAGAAGTCTCATTAATCCAAAAACGCATGAGAGAATATGCCAGATAGTGATACCCACAGCATATGCACCAGTGGTGTTGGAGGCCTATCATGATAGAGCTGGGCACTTTGGTTGGAAGAAGTTGGAAATGTTGCTGAGAAGTCGCTTTTATTGGACTGGGATGAGAGACACCATAGAAGCTTGGTGCAGGAACTGTGGTCCATGTACATTAAGGAGAAAAGATAGCACCAGTCAGCGAGCGCCTTTGCAACCAATAGTAACTACCCAGCCTCTAGAACTCGTTGCCTTAGACCACGTCAAGCTCACACCAAGCAGGAATGGGTACACCTATGCACTCACCATAGTAGATCACTATTCAAGATTCCTGGTGGTGGTACCTGTCAAAGATCTAACTGCGGTGAAGGCTTTCCAGGCACACTTTTGCAGACCCCATGGTTACCCAGATCACGTCCTAACAGATCGAGGTCCCGCTTTTGAAGCAGAAATCTTCCAAGAATTTTGTAAATTGTATGGGTGTACGAAGATACGCACTGCCCCCTACCACGCACAAACAAATGGGATGTGTGAGAAGATGAACTATGTAGTCATCAACCTGCTGAAAACTCTACCCCTTGAAGAGCGGAACCAGTGGCCTGAAAAATTGCCAGATCTTGTGGACATGTACAATAGTATCCCTGTGAGTTCCACTAAATGCACACCCGCTTATCTCATGAGGGCTAGACCTGGGAGACTGCCAGTGGATCTGGAGATGGAAGTTGAGATGCCAGAAGTTTATTCCCCAAATGCAGATTGGGATACCAAGCGTAGAGCCCAATACAGGCAAATTCAGGAGTATGTTGAGAAGAATCTGGACCAAAGTAGGGAAAAGCAAGAAAGAAGCTTTAACAAGCAAGCCCAAGCCCCTCCATTTTCACCAGGAGAAGTGGTCTTAAAAAGAAAAAGAAAGATGCATAAACTGGACGACCAGTGGGAATGAGAGCCATATGTGGTCCAGCCTTCCAATTTCAACAACCAGAAGACCTGTCTTGTCAGCAAGGACCAAGGAAGAACCACAGCTGTCATTTCCCGTGATCACTTGAAAAAGTGCCCTGAACCCCTGAACATCCAGAAGGAAGAACAGCCCCAACCTGACTGAGAAAAAGAAGAGAGTGATCCACACCATCCAAGGTGACTTCCCGGAAGATTGGCCTATGTACAATGGAGCAGTGATTGTGCCTGTACTCACATTCCCGCAACCCGCGGAAGAACCAGAACCAAGGAGGCCTGAAATCATTGCACCTAGAGAAGTACCCATACCAGCACCACGAACACGTAGATTACCACCTACAACACCTAGCACCAGTAGTGGGGAACAGGTAGTAGCAAACACCACAGTACAAGGGTTAGAGGGTAGCCAGGAGCTGAGAAGGTCCACCCGTGTGAACTTTGGTCAGCCCCCACATTGGTTCAGAGATGAGGAATGGTAGCAGAACCCGGCTACTCTACCCTAATGTAAATAGTCTAAATATAGAGTAAATTTAAAAATGTTTAGTATTTTCCATGCTTTTAATTCTACTATTTTCCATGCTAATGATAGTCATGTAAGACATGTTGATATAGAGTGTTGATAAGAAGAATGTTGATTTTATTTTAATTACCTGGATTCATGACCTGATTGACGACCAATGATAAGTTTTATTAAAAATGGACCTTTGGCTACAGGACTGGTGGTAGCCAGCACGAACTGGTGCTATTGTAAATGGTTATTTCCCATTCATACCCACGGACTGCATCCCCACCTACAGGAGAAGACACAGGTGGAGGAGAGACCTGGGAGACATATGGCCCAGGTCTGGCCACCAACAGGAGCGGTGGCTTGCCTCCTTTTGGAACTTTGGGGGTGGGATGAAGGACTAGGAAAGCAAAACGTTGGGTTCAAGCAAAGTGCCTCCCCTGCGTGGGATGGATAGATGTTTTTCTTATTAAAATGTTCACTTTTTGCAGATAAAAATAAACACTCTGGGTGCACTGTAGCTCGGGGACGAGCTACATTTAACCAAGGGGGAATGTGTCACGCTCCCGGTGTCCCGGCAGCCCTCCTTACCCACTGAGCCGGTTCCTGCATTGCACCACCGCTCCGTACCCACTGATCCAGTCGTACCTGCATCGCACCACCGCTCCTTACCCGCTGATCCGGTCGCACCATCCCGGCACCGCTCCGTACCCACTGATCCGGCCTCACCGTCATTGCACTGCTCCTTAACCACTGATCCAGTCCACGTGTCCACCGGTCATGGCTGCCGCTCCCGCTCGTGCTCTCCTGTGTCCTGCTCCTGGTCTTATGAGTCTGACTCTGAGTCTTAGCCACATGGTTCTGTATAGGACCGGGCCGCGCCCACTCTCCTGGTCTTATAGGCCCAGCACACCTGCAGCAGGAAATGACATGAGGCTGTGCTGGGTATATAAGACTGGCTTTTCCATATGGGCGACGCCTGTTCAACGTGTCTTGAAGCTTTGTCTTGTGAGCTAGGTGCTCAGGTCCCCTTGTGTTGTGTCCTGTACTACTGCCTGTCTTTACTACCTGGCACCTGTACCAGTATACCGTACAGTCTTAGGAACTCTGTGACCCCAGTGACTTTGTTCTTCCCGTCCCCTGTGGGACGCGGCTCCCGTCCCGGCCACGCCAGTGCTCCGGCTGCCATGTACCCTGCCCCTCGGTGGGGTGCTCGGTCCAGCGGATCCACCTCCTGGGTCTACCAGTCCTCCCGGTCCTGACAGATTGATCAGGCCATGGATCCCGCTGGAGCACAAACGTCTGAGCTGGCTGAACTACGCCAGGAACTGGTGCAACAGCGTGACACCTTACACCGCATACTGAAGTTCCTGACGTCTGTGGACCACCGGTTGTACACGTTACAGACCGCCGCCTCGTCTCTGTCGACGCAGCAGACAGCGTTTAAGTCCGAACCTGTTGTCCCCTCGGCTTCGCAACTCCGCCTTGCTGCTCCGCCTCGCTATGCGGGGGATCCCAAGACCTGCAGAGGCTTCTTGAACCAGTGCTCCCTGCATTTCAAGTTGCTTCCCCATTTGTTTGTTTCAGACCAAGCTAAGGTGGCCTTTCTAATGTCCCATCTGGAAGGCGAAGCATTGGCCTGGATGAATCCTTTGTGGGAGAATGAGGACCCAGTGACCACCGACCTCCTGGAATTCCTGCAGGCCTTCCGTGATACCTTTGATGAACCGGGACGCACCACCGTGGTTACCTCCTCGCTCCTCCGGCTACGCCAAGGAACCCTGACGGTGGGCCAGTACGCCATCCAGTTCCGCACGCTTGCCTCCGAGCTAGGCTGGAACAACGAGGCATTGACGGCAGCCTTTTGGGAGGGCCTGTCGGGCCGCATTAAGGACGAATTAGCCGGTCGTGACGTTCCCCGTACTTTGGATGCTCTGATATCCTTAGCCACCCGGATTGACCTCCGTTTCCAGGAGCGAACCAAAGAGGTATTCCGGGAGAAGCGAC
Source organism: Anomaloglossus baeobatrachus (assembly GCF_048569485.1). Classification (NCBI taxonomy): domain Eukaryota; kingdom Metazoa; phylum Chordata; class Amphibia; order Anura; family Aromobatidae; genus Anomaloglossus; species Anomaloglossus baeobatrachus. The sequence continues at coordinate 262,681,088 of NC_134357.1, read as the reverse complement.
CACCCCGTCACACCTTGTCCCCGCAGAGGCCTACCGCTCCCTCGCCCTTGCCTTCCTGTGATGTGTTTCCAGAACCCATGCAAGTTGACCAACTGAACCAAGCCAAGCAACGCCGTGCAGAACGACTCGCTCGGGGCCTGTGTTTCTATTGCGGAGATGGTTCACATATGCTCCGTTCTTGCCCAGAGAAACCAGGTAGACCCCGGGTCCAAGGGATGGTGGGAACCGCCACCCTTAGCACCGGAATCCCCTCCGTTCCAGTTACGCAGACTGTCCAGGTGACGACGGAGAAGATCAGGTTCACAGTAGAGGCCCACATTGATTCTGGGGCAGTGGGTAATTTCATACACCAGTCTGCAGTGAACCGATACCAGGTACCGGTGATCCCGCTTGCCAAGCCCCTCTGGTTCACCTCCGTGGATGGTAAACCACTATACGAACCTGTCCAGTATACCACTGAACCCGTGAGACTTCAGGTTGGCACTTTGCATACTGAGACCATTGCCTTCTATGTCATCCCAAGAATGGCTCCTGAGCTCCTGCTGGGTCTGCCCTGGCTTCAACTCCATGACCCTGCCATTAGTTGGCGCTCTGGCGCTATTACTCGCTGGGGGCCCTTGTGTCATGACCACTGCCTACAGCCCGTTCCTCGGCCCCTGTCACCTGAACCTGTTATGCCGCAGGAAGAGGAAGAGGTGACAACGCAGTCCAGTGCCGTACCACAACTCCTGTCACTTGTGCCTGTGGTGCCACCGGAACCAGAAGAGACGACGCACTCCAGCGTCGTTCCACCGTCCCTGACAATTGAGACTTTGATGCCACCGGCTACTGAGGATGAGACACTGTCCTGTACCCGGTCCGAGACGCCTGATCCGGTCATCCAAGACTCCAGTCCTGCTTCTGACTGTCTTCCCCTTTCCATTGCCTCCGTTGCCGCTGACTTGGGTTCTCCGATACGGGACATAGTGGCCATGAAAACGGTCCGGGGTAAGCAGTCCTTCCTGGTCGATTGGGTGGATTGCGGTCCTGAGGCCCGGTCCTGGTTGTCCCGGAAGTACGTTGCTGCCCCTCTTCGGCGCGCCTACATGTCCCGGCCGCGGGGAGGGGGGCTTCGAGGGGGGGGTACTGTCATGCTCCCGGTGTCCCGGCGGCCCTCCTTACCCACTGAGCCGGTTCCTGCATCGCACCACCACTCCGTACCCACTGATCCAGTCGTACCTGCATCGCACTACCGCTCCGTACCCACTGATCCAGTCGTACCTGCATCGCACCATCGCTCCTTACCCGCTGATCCGGTCGCACCATCCCGGCACCGCTCCGTACCCACTGATCCGGCCTCACCGTCATTGCACTGCTCCTTAACCACTGATCCAGTCCACGTGTCCACCGGTCATGGCTGTCGCTCCCGCTCGTGCTCTCCTGTGTCCTGCTCCTGGTCTTATGAGTCTGACTCTGAGTCTTAGCCACATGGTTCTGTATAGGACCGGGCCGCGCCCACTCTCCTGGTCTTATAGGCCCAGCACACCTGCAGCAGGAAATGACATGAGGCTGTGCTGGGTATATAAGACTGGCTTTTCCATGTGGGCGGCGCCTGATCAACGTGTCTTGAAGCTTTGTCTTGTGAGCTAGGTGCTCAGGTCCCCTTGTGCCGTGTCCTGTACTACTGCCTGTCTTTACTACCCGGCACCTGTACCAGTATACCGTACAGTCTAAGGAACTCCGTGACCCCAGTGACTTTGTTCTTCCCGTCCCCTGTGGGACGCGGCTCCCGTCCCGGCCACGCCAGTGCTCCGGATACCGTGTACCCTGCCCCTCGGTGGGGTGCTTGGTCCAGCGGATCCACCTCCTGGGTCTACCAGTCCTCCCGGTCCTGACAGAATGTGACGCCCCTGGACTAGTCCAGGGTGTCACAGGGAACTGCACTATTCTCTATCCTTGGTGCAGGGCCCACCCTCCTTGGTTCCGGGGTCCGCAACAGTGATTCTGTACCAACAGCACAAATCCTAGTCACCCAAACACTACACTTGTCAGGCACACCAGGGGCGTGGTTCCAGCTGGGAAAGGAACCGCCCACCTATGAGTCAGACAGGCTGGTGAGAGGAGTCAGTTAGACAGTTGGTAGTAACTGAAAAAAGAGAGAGGACCTGGGGATTGAGAGCTCCCTGAGGAGAGTCTGGCTGGAACGCAGACAGTGGCCTGTGCCTGAGGAGACGGAGACTCAGTCGCGGGAAACTGGAGGACAGAGCTGGACGGGGCAAGAGGACCGTCAGCCATTGGATCCACAGTAACCGGTCTGGGGGCCGAGCACACAGCGGGGGACAGGCCCCTAAGTCGGGAGGTAGCTTCACACAACCTGGCAATTAACCTGCAGCGGGAAGTAGCTTCATGTGCTATCTGCAACGGCTCAGAGATTAGCGGTGTCAGCACAACGGAGGGATAGGACTTCCCACACAGAGCAGTCACAGAAAATCCCACATGCCAGCTGCTAAGAGCAGGTCCCCAGTAAAAAAGAGGGACGGGACCCGAAGGTTTCAAGCCAACAGGGCCAGGGACACACACAGTACACAGTGTAAGGGGGAAGGTTCCAGTCCACCACAGAATCACTGAAAGGGACCACCGGACGTGCTGTCACTGAATGCAGCAGTACCAAGAGACTTTGTTTATCTCAGAGTCTGTGTCCACTGAATGCGTCATCACACCTGAGTGAGTACCCTGGCTCCCCAGCGCCTTGCCGGCGCTATATCAATATAGACTGTTCCTACCTATTCCCTACCCTGAGTCCCGGGGCCCCTACCTGCGGAGGGAATCCCCACCAGGCTGCCCCAATACCATCAGCCCCGGCACTCCCATAAGGCAGCGGCGGTATTCCTTATTACCGCACACCGCAGGTGGCGTCACAAATATTGTCCCCTGTAAATAACCCTTTTTTTTCATTGAAGTGTCTGCCGAGCAGTCCGACTGCTGCTAGGGCGTCACATGTATTTGTAACACTAGTCAGTAGGGATGGACGAACCCTACGATGTTCGGTGTTCAGGAGACTCGCTCAAACGTTTTGTAAAGTTTGCGTTCGGGTTCTGATATAACACGAACTTGCGTTCGAACACCGAACTTGGACTTTACGGTTATGTGATGGGGCGGGGGGGCTGTAAAATAAAGAATACAGTTAATAATAAACATTGTCATTATACTTACAGGTCCCGCGACGCATCCTGCAGGCTCTGTCTCCCGCCGCTTCTCCTTCCGAGTCCGATCATCGCTGTGCCGCATGTAACCAAAGGACCTTCCATGACGTCATAGCATGTGACCAGTCATGTGTGAATGTTGTATTACCTCATTGGCTACAGACTGGTCACATGGCTATGACGTCATGCTAGTTCCTGTCAGTGCATCTCACCGGTACGTGGTGCTCGCCCAAGCATCTCAGTACTCTGTATACTTGGCGAGTGCCGTGTACCGGTGAGATACTCGGACACATGATCGGCTCCCCGTTCCTGCATGTCGGCACTCTTTACAGAGTCAGCTCACATTCAGGGATTGGCTGCCACAGCCGGTGATGAATAGCGGCACCGGGAGGGAATCAGGTGATCGGAGATCACCGTTACTATAGTAACCCACCCGTCAGGTTACTATGGCAACGGCGACGTCACCGCTTACCAACCCGCAACTTCTGCTCACTCATTGAGTGATTAAACTGCACGGGGAGGAGCAGGGTTCTTCCTCCCATCCAGTACTGTCTGATATAGCAGAGCTGCATGGGTTGAAGGAGAAAGAAGACAGATGACCAGGATCGTGGAGGGGTGAGAGGGAGTAATAAACATGGAGTCCCTTAGTGTGTTTGTGTATTTTTTTCTAATAAAGTATTTTTTCTCTGCGTGGTGTCTTTTTTTTAACCCTTTATTGGAAATTCTTAATGGCCAGGTCAAACTTGCCTGACATTAAGAATCTCTGGCTTAATACTAGCTGGTAAAACAAAGGTGGTATTAACCCCTTATTACCCAGCGTGCTACCCGGCACCAGGGCCACCGAAGAGTTGGATACAGCGCCAGAAGATGGCACTTCTATGAAAGCGCCTTTTTCTGAGGCGGCTGCGAACTGCAATTCTCAGCAGGGGGGCCCAGAAAGCTTGGGCCAACCTATGCTGCGGATTCCAATCCCCAGCTGCCTAGTTGTACCTGGCTGGACACAAAAATTGGGCGAAGCCAATGTCGTTTTTTTTCATTATTTCATGAAATTCATGAAATAATTAAAAAAAGGGCTTCCCTATATTTTTGGTTCCCAGCCGGGTACAAATAGGCAGCTGGGGGTTGGGGGCAGTCTGTAACTGCCTGCTGTACCTGGCTAGCAAACAAAAATATGGCGAAGCCCACGTCATTTTTTTTTTTTTTTTTTTTTTTTTTTTTAGTTTTTTGGCAAAAAAAACAAAAAAAAGGACTTCCCTGGATTTTCCATTGCCAGTGAAGTTAACACCAAGCAGTGGGGGTTAGCAGCCAGTAGCTGCTTGGATTACCCGTAGCTATCAATAGAAAATGCAGTGGGAGCCCACGCATATTTTTTTTAATTTATTGCAATAACTAAAAAAAATGGGCTTCCCTGTATTTTGATTGCCTGACATCACAGTACTGTAAATATAAATAAATCATTAAAAAAAAAATCCGTAGTGCTCCGCTGTATTTTTGATTCTCAGCGCAGATAAAACAGACGACTAGGGGCTGCCACCCCCATCTGCCTGATTTATCTTGACTGGCAATCAAAATACAGGGAAGCCCATTATTTTTTTTTATTTAAAAAAAATAATAATAAAAAAAAATGCGTGGGCTGCCACCGTATTTTGGTCGCCAGTCAGGTAAAGCCAGGCAGCTGGGGGCTGAGATTCTCGGTAGCCCGCAGCCGCCCCTGGAAATGGCGCATTGTTTCTTAGCGCCATTTCTAGGTGCTATACCCGGCTCATCCAGCTGCCCTGATGGCAGTGGCTCGCTGGGTAATAAAGGGTTAATACCAGCTTTGTATTCTCAGATGGTACTAAGCCCGAAATTGATTGTGTCACGCCAAATTAGACATGGCCACCATGAATTTCTAAGAAATAGAAAATAAAACACAACACAGAGACATTTTTTTATTAGCAATAAAACAAAAAAAAACATTTGGAGACTCCATCTTTATTATAAAATAAAATCCTTAGTCTGACGTAATCCACAGGGACAGCAATGTCAACTCCGCTTTATCACTGTGCACAGACACAGTCTATACACAGTGAGAAGCAAAGCGCAAAGTCAACTCTGCTTAATCACTGTGCACAGACAGTGTCTATGCGCTTTGCTTCTCACTATGTAATGTCAACTCTGCTTCATCACTGTATTTTCACATGGATAACAGGACAGAATATATAGTAAAATTAGAAATGTAGGAGGGCGTGGCCGGAACTCCATGAGGAAGGACGTCTAGGGACTGAGCTCTGTCGCCCAGAAGTTTAATAAGCACTTAAAACTAGCGGAGAGGATCTAACATGGGGAAAAAAAGACCTCCTAAGACCCCTAAGGATCCGGGGACCACTGTGCCACTCACCCTGGATTAATATCTGGTGCAGGAGCCGCAGGAGCTGCAAGGAGGCCTATCAACTGGAGATCATGATGGCGGCTGCTCAGGGAGAAACGCTTCTCTTGCGGTGATTGTGTCCTCCCTTCACAACAACAGCCCTGTCAGTGGATTGTCTGGAGGGGGCGGCGGCGAACGTGGTGTGGCCGTGACCGGCGGGAGCCGAGACCACCACGTGATCAAGATGGTGGCGCTGCAGGAAGAAGACGGCGCACTCTCTCCCACGGAGCTGGATTATGGTGAGGAGGTGTACTGCCCCGTGCTCGGCCGCAGCCGAGCCACTCGGATCCGGGCTCGTGTATTGGTGGCTCGAGCATCTCTGGACTGGGGGTCACGTCGCTCTGTAAAGGGGTGCTGGCGTGTCGAGTGGGGTTTTTGGATTAGATTTAGAGTTCGTGACGCCACCCACGGGTTGTGGTGAATGTAGACACCACCGCTGCCGGTTGTTGGGCACCCTGGGGGAGATGTTGGGGGCAGCTTGTGATGTTAACCCCTCCGTGGGCAGGGGATGGTGGCTCCGAGACCCGGTTGGTGTGGTGCAGTGTTGGTGCGCGGCCCGCGGGCCCAGTAGTACTCACTCGGAAAAACACACGGGAGTCTCTGGTAAACCAAATGGTGGATAGTCAGTGCCCGCAGCCGGTCGCTTCGGTCCCCAAACGGTTGATAGTGTCCGTCTTCTCCTGCACCTTCTTATAGATTTTGGACAACCGCGCTTCAGTGACGGGAGTCCCGCTCCCCGGCATGTATGTCGGGAGAGCCCGTTGCCCGCAGGCGCTGGCCCGGTGGATCTTTGGCCCTTGGCGGTGGCCGTTATCCGGAATCGGTGGGCTGTTGCCTTCTTTCGGGACTTTGGGTGGGAAAGGACCTAAAGTCCAGACCTCAATCAGTTAATTAATGGGGTCCGGTAGATTCGGGACCGCGTTTCAGGGTCTGAGTACCCCCAACTTCTGCTCTGGTTTCCAGCTGATTCCCCGATTCGGTACCGGCGGGCCACTACCCTGTCCCGGCTACCTACGGTTCCATCAGGACTGTCTTCCCGGCTCCTGCAGACGGCCACCACCATCTGCCTCCTGGTCAAAGTGCCCGAGCACTGACAGATTTGCTCCTCCACTCCACTTCACTGAACTGTCAAAACTAGACTCCTCTAACTTCCTCCTCCTAAACTGATCTGTTTTTGTTTTTCCTGCCTCTGGGCATGTGAACTCCTGGGGGGCGTGGCAACCGCCAGGCTCCACCCCCATGGTGTGGACATCAAACCCAGAGGGAGGTGACCAGGGTTTAATTGGTTGGCTGCTGTCACCTTATTTGGGGATGGGTGTAGTGCAAGGGCCTAACTGTGACTACCTGGCTAGTCCAGGGCGTCAGAGAGGACGGCGGTGAGTCATCACAGCAGCGGGGTGCTGGAGCAGGGGGGGGACATCATTTCACTCACCTGGGTCCCGCAGTCAGGATACGGAGCTGGATGGAGCTCAGTCACCCCCCTTCCCCTGTGGACAGCACGCACACAGGCAGGATCCGGGATACTGATCTGGGGACCGTGCAGGTAGCTGCTTTCCAGGAGGATCCCCCCAGCGCTGATCTAATGGCTCCCCAGCCCTGGGAGGAGTTGGAGGGCCAGGACATGCCTGATACTGAAGAGGCCTCATATATGCCCCCAGGGGATAATATGGCAGGCTCACAGCAGAATAAAATTCCCCAGCCCACCAGGGACGTTACAGATATGGAGCGGGCTGCCTGTGTGTCATCTCTCTTTGGGCTGCAGCAGGGAGGGAGTCTCTCCCCCAAGCCACGAAGAGCTCCTAAGCCTCTTAGAGAAAGCACAGGACAGCAGGAACCAACGGGTAGGAGATAATAAGTCAAGACATAGCACCCCTATTCAAATGATTGACATACATAAGAGCTCTAGAGATTCAGTGACCTGGTCGATCCACCCGCAACCCCCATGCCCTCCTGAGGACTGGTGGGATCATGTACTCCAATTACCTACAAAAAAGGACTTCCAGGTTCTTGTATCTGAAGTTAAGGATTCCTGCAGGTCTGAAATAGCAGCAGTACGACAGGACGTCGCCTCCATCTCTAAAAGAATAAGACAGTTGGAAGACGACCATACGGAAGCTAGGACCGCCATCTGTCGCCTCCAATCCCAGACCTCCTCACAGGCAGATGTCATTACAGAATTGAAACGTCATATCAAGGATCTGGACAATAGGGGGAGACGGCATAATATCAGGGTTCGGGGTGTACCGGAAGCCCAGGCGAAAGAAGACATAATGACCATACTGCAAACCATCTTTAATTCGCTTTTGCGGAGACCTCCGGACCACACTATATCCATGGATAGAGCGCACAGGGCTCTGCGACCCAAGAATTTGAAGGGCAACCCAAGAGACATTACCATATTTTTTGGACTATAAGACGCACTTTTCTTCCCCCCAAATGTTGGGGGAAAGTGGGGAGTGCGTCTTATGGTCTGAATGTGGCTGCGGGGAATGAGGGTGCTGCGGTGGAGCGGGTCGTCGGGGGCACAAGCAGGCTTTAGCAGCCTGCCGTGACCACGTGGGCCCGCTCATTTCATATGCACGCCCATCCTTCAGCCCATCATCTCAGCGCTGAAGCCGGCACTGACAGGTGGGCGGGGTGATGGGTGGGGGGTTGAGCGGGGGGTGTGCGCATAATTAACAGCCGGCCTGCATAATCACCCATGGCAACTACAGCCTGGAGTGATCATGTGCGGCTGTATTCACTGCCCCCCGTGCATCATTATCAGCGCGGGGTGCAGTGAATCAGTGTACTCACCCGTCACCGTGTGTGGAGCCATCCCCCTGCAGCATCGCGATGTCTTCCTGTCTGTGCCGGTCAGCTGATCTGTGTAGAGAGCGGTGAGCACAGCGATGACGTCATCGCTGTGCGCGCCGCTAGTGTCCACACAGATCAGCTGACTGGCACAGACAGGAAGACATCGCGATTCTGCAGACAACGGTGATGGCTCCACACAGCGGTGCTGCAGCTGAGACAGAGAGGAAGATGATTGGTGCTGCAGGGAGTGAGGACAGGTGAGTATAAACGTTTATTTTTTTTTCTGTGACACAGGATACAGGCCATATACCAGGATGAGGTATATATTGAGCAGGATGGATGGGGGTATATTATGAGCAGGATGGATGGGGGTATATTATGAGAAGGATAGGGTATATGAGCAGGATGGGGGGTATATAGAAGGATGGGGGTATATGAGCAGGATGGATGGGGGTATATGAGCAGGATGGGGGTATATGAGTAGGATGGGGGTATATGAGCAGGATGGGGGTATATGAGCAGGATGGATGGGGGTATATGAGCAGGATGGGGGTATATGAGCAGGATGGATAGGGGTATATGAGCAGGATGGATGGGGGTATATGAGCAGGATGGGGGTATATGAGCAGGATCATATACAAGGCAGGAGGATCCTTACCAGGATGGGGTACCTTTGTAGAGAATTTGGGGACATTACCCCCATAACAGTGTCAGCAGCAGATCCTCGCCCCATAACAGTGTGTCATGACCACATTTTTTGGTTAAAATTTTATTTTCCTATTTTCCTCCTCTAAAACCAGGGTGTGTCTTATGATCCGGTGCGTCTTATAGTCCGAAAAATACGGTATATGCCACGTTACTGATTTTCATCTTAAGGAGGAAATAATGAGCAAGGCTCGTCCGCCAAATCAAGTGATGTTCCAGGACACCAGGATCCAGTTATTCCAAGATCTCTCCTGGATCACTTTGCAGCAAAGAAAAGCTCTTCGCCCACTCCTGTCGATCCTGAGGGATAATAATATACCCTACAGATGGGGGTTCTCGTTTAGCCTTTCTGCAAGACGAGGAGAAACACCAACGACCTTGAGAACCCCTGCAGATTTGATATCGTTCTATCGAGCCTTGAATGTGTCGGTTCCGGACCTCTAGGAGTGGTCTGGTCCCCCGCTGATGGTGCCGCTCCCGCAGACGGGCAACTGGCCACCTCTTATCGTAAGCAACGCCCCAGAAGATCGAGAGATGCAGAGCCTACCTGAGGATGATCCTGGACGATACCGTGGCTCTATTTTGATTTTGGTCTACCGATAAAGGGTCTATCTGGATCTTAATATCTGTTTTCTGAGATCTTCTCCTAGTTAAAGACTCCTGGGGATGGGGCATACACCCGTGAGATTGTTTTTTCTTTGATGGAGTTTTGCTGCTCTCCCACTAGTAGAGTCATGCTAACTTATTCGCACTTAACTTTTCTCAGAGCAGATCTTATATAGAGTGGTACTCTTCATTACAACCAAATATTAGGCGACTGTTACTGGGACAGTGGGAGTTGGGTATTGAGCACCTTATTCTTGCTCTTTCCCTAATATTTGAAATTGGTTATGTTTACATTTGTTTTCTTTTTGTTAACATGTTTTCTTTTTGTTAACATGTTTTATCCACAGTTATGCAAGATACCATGCTGTTGTTTTTTTTTTGTTTTCATGTTCTACACACAGATATGCAGTACACCAAAGTAGATATATTTTCTTTTTCTATGGTTCTCGATTAAGCCATATGTATATTAGCAGGTAAAGTAAAGATCTTTGTTTTGCTTTCTTTAAAGCTGCAATATGGTTAAATTATTGAGTATTAATGTTAAAGGGATGAATTCAGATGTGAAGAGGAGGTTGACCCGACAAGAGATGCACAGGGCCAAGGTTGAGATTGTGTTTCTTCAGCAGACGCTTTTCACGGCGAAAAGTTCTTTTAATTTTGCCCGCCATTGGTTTCCCCAAGCATTCTCAGCGGTAAGCACTAATAAGAAAGCAGGAATGGCCATATTAATTTCACGTACCTGTCCATTCCAGGTGACTGAATGGGAAGCAGATCCCCTGGGGCGTTTTCTTACTGTACGGGGTACCTTGTGTGGAAAACAGGTGATCCTGTGTAACTTATATGCCCCCAATTTTAACCAGATTAGGTTTGTTTCCTCTGTTTTGTCTCGTCTCCCGCTGGACCGAGGGGTTGCACATATCATAGGGGGGATTTTAATATGGTATTTTCAGATAAGGCGGACAAGATGTTAGCCCCTTCACATTCTGCTGCTCCGCACAGACCTTCCTCTTTACCCGCCAATTTCCGTAGACTCATCCGCAAGCACCAGTTTTACACTCTTTGGAGGATTGATAACCAGACAGCACAACAATACACCTTTTTTTCACACCCCCACGGGTCACATAGTCGAATTGACTATGGTTTTTGGTAATGTTCTCTTCCTTCTAGTGCTCCAACACGCTCATATTGGCAGTATCACATGGTCGGACCATGCCCCCTTGACAGTAACTCTAGACTTAGAAATAAGTCCTGTGAAGCATACTCACTGGAGATTAAATGAGTCTCTATTGACTAATGCCTTCTCTCGAGAATCCCTACGTAAGGCCCTCCAGACATTTTTTGAGGAGAATGCCCAATCTATCCCCTCGTTCCCGATGGTATGGGAGTCCCATAAGGCTCTGCTCAGAGGGGAGTGTATTGCCCTCTCATCTAGACTGAAAAGGGAGTCCAGGCAGTGTTATGACCAGTGCGAGCGTGCCCTACCCATAGCAGAAGAACGCCTTAAGAGCCATCCCACTAGGGGTTGCCTGAAGATTGTAATTGATCTCAGACCCAAGCTGAAAGAGATTTCACATGGGAAGGTGGAGAAAGTACTTCGCTATTCACGGCAGAAGTTCTCCGAATACGGTAACAAAGCACATACGATGGTGATTAAAAAGCTTAGAGATCAAACGGTAGCTTTCACCCCGTGTGCCATTAGAGATTCAAGGGGAACACCACACTATGACCCTGCAAAAATTGCCCAGCTTTTTTATTCCTACTATGCCTCGCTGTTCTCCATTACACCGGGATTTTCCGACATCTCAATCAGATAGAGCTGAGGCGTTGAACGAGCATTTGACCTCCTGCCATCTCCCGAAATTGTCTTCTGAGGCTTTGGAGGACCTTAACCAGAAAATCCGCTCAGATGAGATCCAACAGATTATTAAAGACCTCCCAAATCACAAATCACCCAGCCCTGATGGGTTCACTTATCTATATTACAAGACATTTGTGGAGGATTTGGCTCCACATATGACTCGCCTCTTCAACCTCTTTATGGAGGGAGAGGACATGCCGGATACATTTCTTCATTCATTTTTAACTGTTATCCCTAAAGCGGGTAGGGATCCGATGGACTGCGCGAGTTATCGCGCTATTAGTCTTTTAAATTCTGATCTTAAAATAGTCACAAAATGACTAGCTGAACGCTTGAATAATTGGGTTCCCCACTTGGTGCATAAGGATCATAAGGCAGGGGATAACACTCGCAGGATTCTGAATCTGGTAGAGGTGGTGAACAGGGAGAAACGCGAGGCCCTCCTTTTGGGATTAGACGCAGAAAAGGCGTTCGACAGGCTGGATTGGTCCGTTATGTTTGCTGTATTGGGTCATTTTGGCTTGTCGGGGCCTTTTATTTCAGCGCTGAGGGGATTATATTTTTCCCCTTCTGCGTCAATACATCTTCCTCATGCTCACTCGGGTTCCTTACCCATTCGAAATGGCACACGGCAGGGATGCCCATTATCCCCGCTTTTATATGTACTCAGTATTGAACCATTAGCTGCAAAAATTCAATTGAACCCCGACATTACGGGAGTGTGTGTTAGGGCTACATCCTTCAAAGTGGCTCTGTTTGCGGAAGATGTTTTACTGTCCTTGACCAACCCCATAGTTTTACTGCCAAATTTACATGAAGTATTAGCCCAATATGCTGAACTCTCAGGGTATGAATTAAACTCTGATAAAACTGAGGCGTTGCCTATTAATATACATGAATCTAAATTACAGCAGCTTAAATAAAGTTTCAAATACACCTGGAATGCAGACTCCATACGATACTTGGGAGTTAAGATTACCCCTAGTTATAAGGCCACCCCGTGCGTGTTTGGTCCGTTGCCGTATGTACCGGAGACACGGACCCACGTGCTCCAATGTTATTTAATGTTTGTAGTTACACGTGCGTTTTTCCATAAGGTCCGTGTGTCCGTGATACGTATGTGTATCCGTTTTGCACGGATGCATGTCCGTTTTCTGTACGGAACACACACACACGGACCCAATGGAAGTCTATGGGTCCGTGAGCACACGTACGTGACATGGATGCATCTCCGTATGGTCCGTGTACGTTTTGTGCTTTTTTGTAGCGATTTCTGTCATTCTTTCTTTTTCTGTGTATGTCGGTCAATCTCCCTCAGTCCATCGGTCTGTCCCTCTCTCAGTCTGTCGGTCACTCTCCCCCCTCTCTCATACTTACTGTTCCCCGATCACCGGCGCGGCGCTGCACAGCTGTTAAAAAAACTCCAGCGGCTTTCACTATTTTGAAAAAGCCGGCCGCTGAATCAATCTCGTATTCCCTGCTCTCCCCGCGCACCGGCGCCTATGATTGGTTGCAGTGAGACACGCCCCCACACTGAGTGACAGCTGTCTCACTGCAACCAATCACAGCCACCGGTGGGCGTGTCAATATCGAGCAGAAAAAAAAAATAATTAAAAAAAAACGACGTGCGGTTCCCCCCATTTTGATACCAGCCAGGGTAAAGCCACACGGCTGAAGGCTGATATTCTCAGGATGGGGAGTTCCACGTTATGGGGAGCCCCCCAGCCTAACAATATCATCCAGCAGCCGCCCAGAATTGCCGCATCCATTAGATGCGACAGTTCTTGGACTGTACCCGGCTCTTCCCGAATTGCCCTGGTGCGTTGGAAATCGGGGTAATACAGAGTTAATGGCAGCAGCCCATAGCTGCCACTAAGTCCAAGATTAATCATGGCAGCCGTCTTCCCGAGATACCTTCCATGAGTAATCTGTAAGTTACAGTAAATAAACACATACACCCGAAAAAATCCTTTATTTGCAATAATAAACACTAACAAATACCCTCGTTCACCAATTTATTAAGCCCAAAAAACCCATCCATGTCCGGCGTAATCCACGGAGGTCCCGCATCGCTTCCAGCTCTGCTATATGAAGGTGACAGGAGCTGCAGAAGAACACCGCCGCTCCTGTCAGCTCCACGCAGCAACAGAGGTGAGTCGCGCGATCAGCGATGATGTCACTCAGGTAACTTGCGGCCACCGCTGGATCCTCCAACTGTGACAGCGAGTCGCCCGAGTGACAGCGATGAAATCACAGGTGAGTTGCAGTCTCGGGTGGAGGATCCAGCTGGCCGAGGGTAGCCTGAGTGACGGCAGCGCTAATCGCGCTGCTCACTTCAGTCACTCAGGGGATTAGCGGTCACCGGTGAGTCATTCACGGGTGACCGCTAATCAGGATGCGACACAGACAGAGCCGGGGGATGACAATGAAGTCGGGTACAGTTCACCCGAGTTCATTCTCATCGTGCGACTCTGTCTGCTGTCAGCGGGTATGTATCAACGACATTGTGCATCATACACGGTATATTTCACACGGGAACAGACGGACATGTCACTTACGTATCTCACGCACACATGGACATTCCACACACACAAAAGGCTAGCATACGCCATTCACATGGATGCCACACGTACCATAAAAACGGACATAAAAACGGGAAACGGACCCGAAAAACGGACTGCAACACACATGCGTGTTTTTCACGGACGTGTGAAGGGGGCCTAAGACAGTGTATCAGGAAAACTTTCCTCCTCTGATACGTGAAGTAGAAAACCAACTCAAGAAGTGGTCCTCTCTAGATTTCTTTCCTTGGTAAAATTGCCACAATCAAAATGTCTATCCTCCCTAGATTCTTCTATCTTTTGAAACACTCCCAGTACGGGTGCTTATGGGAGTCTTAAAGAAAGTGCAGTCAACCGTCATGCAATTTATTTGGCATTCCGGAAGGCACCGCATCCCTGATTCGGTCCTTTGTGCAGCTCGGACGGGAGGGGGCCTGTCGTGTCCGAACCTCCCTCTCTATTATTTTGCCTCGCAGCAACGCTGTCTAGCTTCGTGTACAAGTCTGCCAGATTACAACAAATGGACGGAGATAAAGAAGCTTTGGCTGGCTCCCTTTGATCCAAGCTCTCTAATATGGGGACGCCCATATGATATACCCTTTAAAGATCTCTTGGGACCCATGGCACTTACAAGGGATATTTGGCGGAAGTGTAGATTGAAATTTCAGTTGGCGACTCACGCCTCTCTTCTGATCCCCTTTCTGTTTAGCCCTCACATCACTGAGGGCATGAGCTCGGAGGTGATGGCCCAATGGACAAAAGCCGGTCTTTTTTGCTTTCGGGACATAGTGAATTCAGTTACGCTAAAATTGAAATCATTCACAGACCTGTGCTCTCAACATGGGTTGCCCTTCCACTTGTATTTCTCCTATCAACAAATAGCTCACTATTTCTCAGATACCATGAGAGGGAAGGCAAAGATTCGCCCCTCAGGGTTTGAGACTCTCTGTTCTAGACGGGGTTCTACTAGGGGCGTGATCTCTGCGATTTACATCATACCAAATGATGGGAACTTGCCGAGATCGGTTCCACACTCCCATATGAAGAGATGGGAGGGTTGGATAGGTCGTTCCTTACCGGAATCAGTCTGGTCGGTGATGTGGGCTAGAGCATTTCGGTCTTTTGTGAACACTCTCTATAAGGAGAATCAGATCAAAGTCCTTAAGACATGGTATCATACCCCGGACCTTCTACACAAATTTAACCATACCTTTTCAGATAGTTGCTGGAGGTGTGGGGGAGGGGGATCTTCCCTATATCACATTTTTTGGACGTGCCCGGGGATCCACTAAGGTGGAGTCCATAATACGAGAGTTGCTAGATAGAGTGATTAACAGAGACCCGGTGACATATCTACTAAATGTTTTACCATCAACATTGGGTGGGTGGGAACTAAAACTTGCCCTACATATCCTTATGGCCGCTAAAAGCTTAATAGCCCTATTTTGGAAGAAGGTGGCCCCTCCATCAGTCTTAGATTTATATGCCAGGATTAAGGATGTCAGAGTTATGGAGCGTTTGACAGCTCAACTTCATGATACAGTAGACAACTTTAATTTGACGTGAAGCGCTTGGGATAATCATGCGGATAACCTTCAGATATGACGGGATGTTCAGGTGGGCTCCGGATGGACCACTTACCTTAGTAATACCACTATTCATATTTGTTTATACGTGTATTTATAACTTACTGATGTTTTAAACTCTATTAATAAGTGTTGTACGTTTTTCTTGAATACATTTTTCCCAAAAGTACAAATCTGTTTGCGCGGATGAATTACTAGTACTAGTACCAGTTAAATATCTTTTGTTTATTACCAAGAATTTGTATGTATCTAAGATCCGAGACGGCATTGTTATGATGTATGACTCTATATCTGTGAATTGTAATGTTCATTTCTTGCCTCTGATTGTTATTATAATTGTATAAATAATTTCAAAAATCAAAAATAAAAAGTTGAAGAAAAAAAAAATAGAAATGTAATAAATAGATAAAGGATTAAAAAGGATGATAACACAATAGAATACTAAAACAGGATTCTACAGAGAAAGATATAAATATAAAAATGATAATTATAAACATAAATATACACAAAAGTTTGGGGTCACCCAATTTTGTTTTTTTCCATGAAAAATCATACTTTTATTTATCAAATGAGTTGCATAATGAATAGAAAATATAGTCCTGACATTGACTAGGTTAGAAATAATGATTTTTACTTGAAATAATAATTTTCTCCTTCAAACTTTGCTTTCGTCAAAGAATGCTCCCTTTGAAGTAATTACAGCTTTGCAGACCTTTGGCATTCTAGCTGTTAATTTGCTGCGGTAATCTGGAGATATTTCACCCCATGCTTCCAGAAGCCCCTCCCACAAGTTGGAATGGCTTGATGGGCACTTTCTGCGTACCATACGGTCTAGCGGCTCACACAACAGCTCAATAGGGTTGAGATCTGGTGACTGGGCTGGCCACTCCATTACAGATAGAATACCAGCTGCCTGCTTCTTCCCTAAATAGTTCATGCATAATTTGGAGGTGTGCTTTAGGTCATTGTCCTGTTGTAGGATAAAATTGGCTCCAATCACGCGCTGTCCACAGGGTATGGCATTGCAAAATGGAGTGATAGCCTTGCTTTTTCAAAATTCCTTTTACCTTGTACAAATCTCCCACTTTACCAGCACCAAAGCAACCCCAGACCATAATATTACCTCCACCATGCTTGACAGATAGCGTCAGGCATTCTTCCAGCATCTTTTCTTGTTCTACGTCTCACAAATGTTCTTCTGTGTGATCCAAACACCTCAAATTTCAAATCGTCTGTCCATAACACTTTTTCCCAATCTTCTTTTGTCCAATGTGTTTTTTTGCCCATATTATTATTTTACTTTTCCCAGTCTCAGATATGGCTTTTTGTTTGCCACTCTACCCTGAAAGCCAGCATCCCGGAGTCGCCTCTTCACTGTAGACATTGACATTTTGCGGGTACTATTTAATGAAGCTATCAGTTGAGGACCTGTGAGGCGTCGATTTCTCAAACTAGAGACTCTACCATACTTGTCTTGTTGCTCAGTTGTGCAGCGGGCCTCCCACTTCTCTCTCTACTCTGGTTAGAGCCTGTTTGTGCTCTCCTCTGAAGGGAGTAGTACACATCGTTGTAGGAAATCTTCAGTTTCTTGGCAATTTCTTGCATGCAATATCCTTCAATTCTAAGAACAAGAATAGACGGTCAAGTTTCACATGAAAGTTCTCTTTTTCTGGCCATTTTGAGAGTTTAATGGAACCAACAAATGTAATGCTCCAGATTCTCAACTAGCTCAAAGGTAAGTCAGTTTTATATCTTCTCTAATCAACAAAACTGTTTTCAGCTGTGCTAACATACTTGAACAAGGGTTTTCAAGGGATTTCTAAACATCAATTAGCCTTCTATCACAGTTAGCAAACACAATGTACTATTCAAACACTGGAGTGGTGGTTGTTGGAAATGGGCCTCTATACACCTATGTAGATATCACGCTCCCTGAGGACGTATGTTGGAGTGTTGGGAGTGGGCAGAACTGGATTCTTGATCTTTGATCTTGTAAGTATTATACTTTGATTGATATGGCTTTTTGATCACTTTGTGATTTGATTCTGTGCAGTGCGCAGTTTATACATTGCATATGATCTGGTAAATTTCCTTATGAGTACTCTATTTTTCCTTTATGGACATTGATCCTTGATTGCTGGCAATTTGCATGGTGTGTTCCTTGTGCATTAACACCTGATACCCCGGGCCCTCCTTCTTTATATAGTTGCAAGACTACTTTTGGCACTCGGATGTTTTTGTACTTTGATTAGATTGCAACCTTCTGAAAATGCTTTCACATTATAATGACTAATTTTGGTTATGCATTTGCACTTTATGCACTGTAATGAGCACTTTATAATCTTGGGTTCCCCCTGCTGGATGTGTGGTGTTGCTGCACATGAATCACACCTTATACATGACAGAAATGGAATGCACTTTGCACCTTGATTAACTATGCAAATTCTTCTTCAGCAGTCTCATTATGCACTGTGCACTTTTTACGATTATAAAGCTACTTGTTAATAATTAATCCAGTATCATTGTAATTATGTATTGAATAATTTTCTGCCCTCTCCCTGTATCTGGTGGTACCTCTCATACTGTTAAAAAAAAAATGTTTAAACAATATTTTAATCTATTACTAATAAAATATATTTTAGGCCTTATACTGTTGTTTTTTGTTGTTTATATTATGTTCAGTTGATGGCCCTACATATTTTCAAAAGGTGCACTGTGTTTACTAGCTCAAAGGTAAGTCAGTTTTATATCTTCTCTAATCAGCAAAACTGTTTTCAGCTGTGTTAACATACTTGCACAAGGGTTTTCAAGGGATTTCTAAACATCAATTAGCCTTCTATCACAGTTAGCAAACACAATGTACCATTAGAACACTGGAGTGGTGGTTGTTGGAAATGGGCCTCTATACACCTATGTAGATATTGCATTAAAAACCAGACGTTTGCAGCTAGAACAGTCATTTACCACATTAACAATGTATATTGTATTTCTGTTTAATTCAATGTTAGCTTCATTGAAAAAAAAAGTGCTTCTCTTTCAAAAATAAGGAAATATGCAAGTGACCCTAAACTTCTGAACTGTAGTGTTGATCTATACAGTTGTCACGAAAAGGACTAAAGGGTTGTCATATCTCACTAATAAAATTGGTCAATATATTCATAAACAGTATTATGTCGGCGTCACATGGGACGATCTATCGTGCGATTGCACGAGTGATCGTACCCGCCCCCGTCGTTTGTGCGTCACGGGCAATTAATTGCCCATGTCGCACAAAGTCGTTTACCCCCCGTCACATGCACTTACCTCCCAGGCGACGTCGCTGTCTGCGGCGAACATCCTCTTCCTGAATGGGGAGGGACATTCGGCGTCACAGCGACGTCACACGGCAGCCGGCCAATAGAAGCGGAGGGGCGAAGATGAGCGGGACGTAAACATCCCGCCCACCTACTTCCTTCCGCATTGCCAGCGGGACGCAGGTAAGCTGCAGTTCATCATTCCCGGGGTGTCACACGGAGCGATGTGTGCTGCCTCGGGAACGATAAACAACCGGAGCACAGAAGGAGGACCGACATTTTGAAAATGAACAACGAGCAACGATAAGGTGAGTAGTTTTGCTCGTTCACAGTCGTTCGGAGGTGTCACACGGTACGATATCTCTGACGATGCCGGATGTGCGTCACTAACGATGTGACCCCGACGACATATTGCCCGATATATCGTACCGTGTGACGCCGGCATTATTAAGAAACACACCTTAGAGTAAAATGTAAATAAATATATATATATATATATATATATATATATATATAAGTGTGGCGCCCCTGACCTGAGTATTCAGTAGCCACAGAGTACTGCAGCCAAATTGTGTGTAATGCTAAACCTGGTTCCTGAGGAGGTCAGTCCCGGTTTCACCACTTACACGCTATAATACACACCAGGTTGCTGTGTTTCCACTGGGGACTGGGCTAGGGTCGGGTTATAAAGGGGTCGCCGACAGAGTGGCATTTACAGGATGCCCTCATACAGGGGCCTCAGTCCCACTAGCTTAGGACTTGGGAGGGGGGAGGTGCCGCCAGCAAGGGGAGTTTGGAGTCACACAACAGTTAACAAAACTATTGAGCCAACCTCACACAGGCAGGCAGACAAGAGAGTTCTCCAGCAGGAGAGGAAAGGAGCAGACGTGTCTCACGGGTGCTCCGGTGGGAAGGAGGAAGAGTTCACATGGTTGCCGTGGGGAGAGTGCATCTGCTCCCCTTGGAACCGGCGCCACACAGGGTGGCAGGACCCTAGGGAAGATCATACTTCACGTTGGTTTTCCAGAATCTGCCTGGACGGGGAAAGTTTCAACCTTTCCTGACCACACAGCGCCCGACAGCACAGTGCCAGAGAGGATCCGGGGCCTCACATCAAGCCGGACACCATATCGGAACCGCGGCACCTGCATATAGTGACAAGAGTACTACTCGTGAAAACCCGAGTCCCCATGTAGCTTCAAGCCAGGGGATCCACTGACAGGCGCTATAAGGAGGGAACTCACCGAACACCACACCGGACTGATCTCTAAAGGAATTCGGGTTCGATGGAGCTCATCATAGCAAGTAGCCGGTATTACCTGGGCGAGCGGCACAACACCAAAAGTGAGTAAACAACCTGGAACCGCAGCCATAAACTGACTCTTTATTATTGGTACTGTTACTCCGCGCCGCCATTACTACTCCCCTTATCCTCCCAGGGCCCGCTCCACCTGTGGGGAGCGATACCATCCATAGCTGCTACTATCATCCGCCCCGGAGGACAGCGGCGGCAGCGGTGGCCGGTTCCCTGGCTGCATACTACAGGTGGCATCACGACATTTACCTCACTACTAACCCAACATCTCTCCCCTGCCATCTCCTGTACGCCTTGGGGCAACGGAGCCGGGCTAGGTCGCCCGTGACCGCGACAGTCGACGGCCCGGCGACGAGTAGGTTAAATGTACCTGCCCCGTGGTATACACAATATATATATCCATACACTCTATAATTAAAAATCTATGACTGAAAATTATTAATAAAAGAGATCTGTAATTTCATTCAAGCCCACATGCTTTAAAGTATTTAGCTCATAGATCCAGAAAGTCTCTTTTTTTGCTCAGATTGTCTAGTGTATTGGGACTATCAGCTGGAATTTGTGCAATGAGTGTTATTTTTATATTAGCCTTCTTGTTATGCACCACAGTACGATGTGAGGAGAGTCCATGTAGAAGAAAGCCTTTTTTAATGTTGTGCCTGTGGGAATTCAACCTATTGTGCAGTGGTTGTGTCAGTCTCCCAACGTACTGTTTCCCACATTCACAATCAATAAGGTACACAATATAGTCAGACTGACAGGTAAAATGTCCCTTAATACTGACATTTTCCTGGCCTCCCATGGAGCAGAAGGTTTTCCTTTTGTGTGTGATAGAATGACAACATAAACAATATTTTGTGAAACATTTAAAAACACCCATTGGGAGATCCCTACCACTGATGGTTGGATTTCTAAGTCTAGTGGGTGCTATTATATTCCTTATTGTGGGTGCCCTCCTGAAAGTGATGCCAGGATGACTGAGCATCACTTTTTGAGGACGGGATCTCCGAGTAGAATACCTCAGTGTTTAGATAGAATATTTCTAATAAAGATATTATTTTTACTATAAATAGTAATAAAACTGGAACTAAAATCGGACATTTTAGTAGCTGTCCTATTTTGATTAAATAAATTTTTATTGTTCTATGTTTTTTACTTCCTTAAAAGCTTTTTTCATGATTTTGTTTAGGGTAGTCCCGCTCACAGAAGCGATCATATAGGATTTTTGCTTGTACTTTAAAGTCATCCTGTAGAGTGCAATTTTTTCTTATTCTCCTATATTGGTTTGCGGGAACACCGTATTTTTCGGATTATAAAACGCACTTTTCCCTCCAAATATTTGGGAAGAAAACGAGGGGTGCGTCTTAAGATCCGAATGTACCCTACCAGGGGACTGTTACGAACCGGCGCCGCCATAGCCGCAAGCAGCCTGCTGCGGTTCCTGTTGCGCCCAGGCGCCGGCTGCCGTTCTTGGCCGTGCCTCGGGTCGTCCAGTTGGCTGTTCCTTCCACCACGTCTAAGTGTGGAGAGGCGGCTAGTGCGCATGCGTGCGCCGATTTACCCCAGCCAGAGTTTAAGCCCGGTGTTTTGCCTAGTGAGCATGCTCAGCCTGTTTGTGTTATGTCTGAGACTAAGTCCTAAATTCAGGCTACTGAGCATGCTCCCACAATTAACCCTAACAGCCTCTTTGCACAGGTTCTTGGACTTCGTGCTGTGTCTAAGTTCTGGGATGTGCCTACTGAGCATGCTCAAACTGATAGTCTGCTTTCTGAGCCTGTTGCTCAGGCTACTGGGCATGCTCAGGCACTTAGTGCACCAGAGGCTAGGTCCGGTAAGGACCTCACTGAGCATGCCCGTGAGGTGGCACGTCCTGATAGGGCAGAGGGTGTCTGGTGTCCTGATGACGTGGGAACTCCGGACTGGCTCGCAGAGGCCCGCCCCTATGATCTGGCACCTCAGTATTGGTCGTCAGACGATGACTGGTGAAGTGTTTGGGGCGTGGCTGCCATGAGGTCATCAATGACGTGGCGGTTCCGGATAGGTCGCATGTGACGTCACTGATGACATGGCACTCTGCTATTGGACCTTGGTGGTTCCACCCTGGGTTTGGGGCGGACCCAGGTTATAAAAAGGGCTGGAGACAACATGGAGGTGCGCAGTCTTCACTTTTGCTCAGTCAGAGCACACCTCCATGTTAGAGCCTCATTGCGGCATAAGCCTATGTTGGGAAGCGGTAGGTAGGGTTAGGCGAATGGTGCCTGTCACGCCAAGATTCGTGGCTCGGCACATCAGGGTCAGGCGCCGTGCTTCCCTCCTACCGTTACAGTCTCGCTATAGCAGCCCAGTGGCGTTAACTGGGCTGCGGCTGCTGTGCTTCCTGTCCGATTGTGCCCCCTACGCACACGGACAACGCACCTGCTGCGCTACCTGTCCGATTGTGCCTCCTACGCACACGGACAACGCACCTTCTGCGCCACCTGTCCGATTGTGCCCCCTACGCACACGGACAACGCACCTGCTGCGCCACCTGTCCGGTTGTGCCCCCTACGCGCACGGACAGCGTACCCCAGGACCCCTGTGGAGTTAACAGGGTGTTCCTTATCCTCCTCGGCTTCCCGGTCAACGCTACTGGTGTACCCATCTGGCCTGACGTGTCCTACACACACGTGGCCAGTCGAGAGGTGGCCAGAAACGCTAATCGGAGGACCGCTCGGCCTGACGTGTCCTACACACGTGGCCGACAGGGCGCTTTCGTGGCGGTCTTCCGGTCAACGCTACCTGGTTACCACCCGGCCTGACGTGTTTCCTGCACACGTGGTTGGTGTAGCGCTAGGTGCACCAAAACGCTAATCGGGTTGTCGTCCGGTCTAACGTGTCCCAACACACGTGACCGGTTCCCAGAGTTCCTGGGTTATCTCAGAGCAGTCCAGCTCTATAGTCTCCGGCTAACCCTCAGGTGCCAGCAGCTCCTTTGTCATCTGGAGCACGGTGGGCCCCGACTGGCGATTAGGATATATACCCCCTGGTCCTAATCTGCCGGTACCCCCGTAACAGTAAGACTGCGCCAGGGTCTGGCTGGCATGGCGGAGATGGAGCAGCTACGTCAGTTCATGCTGCAGCTTGATGCCAGAGTGAGGTCTCTGGAGAAGTCTGCTCTTGCTGCTGATATGGATGATGTGGTGGCTCAAGCGGCTGCAATGGTGTCAGTCACCAAGCCTACTCCAACCCTCCCTCACCTCTCGCTGCCCAACAAGTTTACGGGGAACAGCAAGGCATGTAGGGGATTCGTGAACCAGTGCTCAGTCCATCTAGAGCTGTTGGCTGCACGGTTTCCTACAGAGAGGTCGAAGGTGGGGTTTATCATCTCCTTGCTCTGTGATAGAGCACTGGAGTGGGCTACACCATTGTGGGAGAGGAATGACCCCGTAGTACAGAACTCTAAGGAGTTTTTGGAGTCCTTGCGACAAGTGTTCCTGGGGCCTCAGGTCACTCACGACTCGGCCCTACAGCTACTGACTTTGGAGCAGGGGCGTACCTCCTCAAGTCAATATGCTGTGAGTTTCAGGACACTTGCTGCAGAACTGGGGTGGTCAGAGAGGACTCTCATTCCACTGTTCTGGAGGGGATTAGCCTCGCACGTGAAGGACGCATTAGCGTCGCGCGAGGTACCAACTACCCTTGAGGGCCTCATGACTCTGGCTACCCGCATTGACCTGCGGACCTCCGAACGTCAGCTGGAGCGCAGGTCAGAGGGTCGTTCAGCCACTGTAGTGGTCTCTCCTACTGCACCTCCCTTAGAGGACATCTCTGTCCCTATGGACATCTCTAGGGTTGGTGTTGCTAGGTCTTCGAGTCGCAAGGGCATTTCCTGTTTCGCTTGTGGGCAGTATGGTCATTATGCCAACCGTTGCCCAAGGCGTCAGGATAAGCGACCACGATTGGTGACCATAGCTGGAGGTAGACTGGACTCTGCGTCATCCATTAGGGTGACGTTTCCCGCGTCCATTTCCTTTAAGGGGTCAACATGGTCCACAAGGGCAAGTGTGGACACAGGTGCTGGGGATAGTTTCATCTCCTCCTCTTTTGCCCGGCGGCATGCCATCCCACTGGTGCAAATGCCAAGGCCAGTGAGAGTCCGTGTATTGGATGGGTCCTTGTTGCCCAAGGTAATTCACCAGCGGACAGTGCCCATTACCCTTGTCATGTCATCTGGGCATAGGGAGACCATTTCATTTCTGGTTCTCCCTAAGGGTGCAGATGATATTCTGCTGGGTATTCCTTGGCTGAAGCAACATTCCCCACATATCGACTGGTCGTCTGGGGTGATTACGCAGTGGAGCGAGTCTTGTAGCTCCTACTGCATGTCTCCATCTTCCGCCCGTCGCTCAGTGGTATCTGTGGCGACTATAGACCATTCGAGTGGGAGGGCCGCTAGAGGGGGGGGTACTGTTACGAACCGGTGCCGCCATAGCCGCAAGCAGCCTGCTGCGGTTCCTGTTGCGCCCAGGCGCCGGCTGCCGTTCTTGGCCGTGCCTCGGGTCGTCCAGTTGGCTGTTCCTTCCACCACGTCTAAGTGTGGAGAGGCGTCTAGTGCGCATGCGTGCGCCGATTTACCCCAGCCAGAGTTTAAGCCCGGTGTTTTGCCTAGTGAGCATGCTCAGCCTGTTTGTGTTATGTCTGAGACTAAGTCCTCAATTCAGGCTACTGAGCATGCTCCCACAATTAACCCTAACAGCCTCTTTGCACAGGTTCTTGGACTTCGTGCTGTGTCTAAGTTCTGGGATGTGCCTACTGAGCATGCTCAAACTGATAGTCTGCTTTCTGAGCCTGTTGCTCAGGCTACTGGGCATGCTCAGGCACTTAGTGCACCAGAGGCTAGGTCCGGTAAGGACCTCACTGAGCATGCCCGTGAGGTGGCACGTCCTGATAGGGCAGAGGGTGTCAGGTGTCCTGATGACGTGGGAACTCCGGACTGGCTCGCAGAGGCCCGCCCCTATGATCTGGCACCTCAGTATTGGTCGTCAGACGATGACTGGTGAAGTGTTTGGGGCGTGGCTGCCATGAGGTCATCAATGACGTGGCGGTTCCGGATAGGTCGCATGTGACGTCACTGATGACATGGCACTCTGCTATTGGACCTTGGTGGTTCCACCCTGGGTTTGGGGCGGACCCAGGTTATAAAAAGGGCTGGAGACAACATGGAGGTGCGCAGTCTTCACTTTTGCTCAGTCAGAGCACACCTCCATGTTAGAGCCTCATTGCGGCATAAGCCTATGTTGGGAAGCGGTAGGTAGGGTTAGGCGAACGGTGCCTGTCACGCCAAGATTCGTGGCTCGGCACATCAGGGTCAGGCGCCGTGCTTCCCTCCTACCGTTACAGTCTCGCTATAGCAGCCCAGTGGCGTTAACTGGGCTGCGGCTGCTGTGCTTCCTGTCCGATTGTGCCCCCTACGCACACGGACAACGCACCTGCTGCGCTACCTGTCCGATTGTGCCTCCTACGCACACGGACAACGCACCTGCTGCGCCACCTGTCCAATTGTGCCCCCTACGCACACGGACAACGCACCTGCTGCGCCACCTGTCCGGTTGTGCCCCCTACGCGCACGGACAGCGTACCCCAGGACCCCTGTGGAGTTAACAGGGTGTTCCTTATCCTCCTCGGCTTCCCGGTCAACGCTACTGGTGTACCCATCTGGCCTGACGTGTCCTACACACACGTGGCCAGTCGAGAGGTGGCCAGAAACGCTAATCGGAGGACCGCTCGGCCTGACGTGTCCTACACACGTGGCCGACAGGGCGCTTTCGTGGCGGTCTTCCGGTCAACGCTACCTGGTTACCACCCGGCCTGATGTGTTTCCTGCACACGTGGTTGGTGTAGCGCTAGGTGCACCAAAACGCTAATCGGGTTGTCATCCGGTCTGACGTGTCCCAACACACGTGACCGGTTCCCAGAGTTCCTGGGTTATCTCAGAGCCATCCAGCTCTATAGTCTCCGCCTAACCCTCAGGTGCCAGCAGCTCCATTGTCATCTGGAGCACGGTGGGCCCCGACTGGCGGTTAGGATATATACCCCCTGGTCCTAATCTGCCTGTCCCCCCGTAACAGGGGTGGTGAAGAGGGGTCAAAGAAGACAGGGGCAATGCTATGCGGTGTGCTGCCTGCGCTGCTCTGTGCGTCAGGTAATGTGGCTCTGCGCAGCTCGCTCTGCATTGTGCGGCGGGGCTTGGCTCTATGCGGCTCTGCATTGTTGGCTCTGTGCGGCTCTGCATTGTGCAGGGCTCGGCTCTGTGCAGCTCTATATTGTGCGGGGCTCGGCTCTGTGCGGCACAGTGGGGCTCAGCTCTGTGCGGCTTGCTCTCATTTTGCGGTGGTGCTCTGCACTGTGCGGGGCTGCTCTGCTCGCCGCGGGTATGCTCTGCACTGTGCGGCAAGCGGTAAGGCACCGGCCATTCTGAAGATGTAAGCAGTAAGGGCTTCTTCAAATAATAGCGCCTAGAGTCGGCGCGTGTGCAGATGGAGCTCTCAACTCAAGCTCTCATCTGCACATGCGTGGACTCCGTCTGCCATTATTTGCAGAAGCCCTCACCGCCGACATCTTCAGAATGGCCAGTATTTTACCGCCCGCCACACAGAGCAGAACAGCGGCGAGCAAGGCAGTCCTGCAGTGAGTATCTAAACACCCCCTTCCACCCCGGTACCACTCGCAGCATTGCCTAACTCAAGTACCACTCCTGCCTCCTGTGACCCCCCCCACCCCCCCGCTCCGCTGCCGGCCTTCCTCCCTGGTAAGACACTACCGGATTATAATACGGACTCCATATTTTTTTTTACCTTTTTTTATCTCCAAATTTGGGGTGCGTCTTATAATTTGATGCATCTTATAAAACAAAAATACGGTATTAAGCAGCCAGTTATAGTGGTCACTACCTAAAATGAATATAGGTATTTGCATTCACTTTCTAAAAAAAAAAGTTTTCGTGATGATCTGATTCTGTTAATGTGAGATCAAGAATATCTATATTCATATTATTAGTTGTGGGAGACAAGGACAGACCCCAATTATTATTCTCTATGTGTGTGATAAAATCCGAACAACCACGGGAAGGACAGTCTCCAGTCAAGGAGACCACCTATGCCAAACATGATTGCAGATTGTACCGAAAGCCGTCTGCGGGCAATTCCCTATTGCATGCCAACAGTTGTCATCCCAGGCATGTAGTGGAGAATATACCCACCGGCGAGTATATTAGAGCAAAAAGATGTTGTACCAACCAGAAAACTCTGGAAAAGGAGTTTGAATTGGTGGACAAAAGATTCCTGACCAGGGGTTATACTAAAAACATATTGGAGAGGGCAAAAATTAAAACACACCGGAAAGATTGTTTTGAATATCTTCAAATCGATAATAAAAATAAAAGCAAAAATACCCCCCATTCTGGAGTTGACAGCCACTTACCATTAGTATTCTCCACCAGGTATAGCAAAAATTATCATGATATAGTCAAAATAATAAAAAAATATCTTCCTATTTTGACAGCAGATGATACTCTTTATAAGATGTTGAATCCAGGAGTAAAATTCGTTTCTAAAAGAAACACTACACTTGGTGCTTTGATTTCGCCAAGTGATCATTTAAATAAAAAATCCCAAAATAAAAAATATAAAAAAAATCCCCAAAAAACTGGTGGAGACGCAGATGGTAACTGGTTGTCAACCGTGGGTTCTTACAAATGTGGTCATAAAACATGTGGGTTGTGCAAATATATGGTTGGTACTAGCAGTTTTACATCATATTCTAATGGAAAAACTTTCCCTATTGATTCTATGATTAACTGCGGTACGGCTAATGTAATTTATTTGATCTCATGTGTTCAATGTCGGCTTCAATACATTGGCAGCACCTCACGCACATTGAGAAAGAGATTATCTGAACATATATATGACGCTAATAACGCAACCACCAGAGGGTTGTCCGGAGCGTCACAGCACTTTCTCAATGTGCATGCTGGCAATATGGGCTCACTGCGAGTAAACGCAATTGAGAAAGTTTTTTTGCCCAAGCGTGGCGGTAATCTCAAAGATATTCTTTGCCGTAGAGAAATCAAGTGGATTTTTACTATGGATACCAGGATGCCTTTGGGTATGAATCTAAAAAAAGATATGTTATATATGTACTGATGGAATTTTTTCTATTCTCATGGGAGTGAACCATAGTATCCAATTATCCTGAACCTGTGCAGTCTTTTCTGATATCATCTCCGGTCTCATGTCTTTTTAAACCATTTTGTCAGTTTGTATCTCTTAGAGACTGAGTAAGAACTACAATGTTCGAAACGCGTCCTCTCATTTGTATTTTTTCCTGATTGCATGATGGACATCTTTTAATGGACATGAAATAAAATTGCAAGTTTTAACCTATTTTTGGACCTGTGCTGGATAATCTTTTCTTCGTATATGCTTGTGCCTGGAGGTTGCCTTCCCTCCTTCCTTGCACGGTCCGAGTTTGATCTCAGAGCAGGTGAGCAGGGTCTCCCCCCTTTTTTCTGTGGTACTTTCTATGCCAAACATGGTATTGCTCTAGAATCACTGCGTTGAGAAACATGTGATGGTGTCTCCGCGGTGTTGGATGTTGATCTCCCTAAGGTCAACTAACCTTGCTTATGTAGTCTTCTACTAGGCATTGCTCCCATTAGCCAGTTTCCTACTCCACACTGATGAGGGGCAACTACCCCGAAACAGCTGTCTGTGGATGGATACCATGTTTGGCATAGGTGGTCTCCTTGACTGGAGACTGCCCTTCCCATAGTTGTTCCTTCCCAGTGAAAGACCTGGCTAGTTTCCTGCCAGCGTTGAGAAACATGTGATGGTGTCTCCGCAGGCTTTCTTGTTTTGAATATTTCCCAGGGGGCATTGCTCTAGAATCACTGCATTGAGAAACACGTGATGGTGTCTCCGCGGTGTTGGATGTTGATATCCCTAAGGTCAACCATCCTTGCTTATGTAGTCTTCTACTAGGCATTGCTCCCACTAGCCAGTTTTCTACTCCACACTGATGAGGGGCAAGTACCCCAAAACAGCTGTCTGTGGATGGATACCATGTTTGGCATAGGTGGTCTCCTTGACTGGAGACTGCCCTTCCTGTGGTTGTTTCTTCCCGGTGAAAGACCTGGCTAGTTTCCTGCCAGCATTGAGAAACATCTGATGGTGTCTCCGCAGGCTTTCTTGTTTTGAATATTTCCCAGGGGGCATTGCTCTAGAATCACTGCATTGAGAAACACGTGATGGTGTCTCCGCGGTGTTGGATGTTGATCTCCCTAAAGTCAACCATCCTTGCTTATGTAGTCTTCTACTAGGCATTGCTCCCAATAGCCAGTTTCCTACTCCACACTGATGAGGGGCAAATACCCCGAAACAGCTGTCTGTGGATGGATACCATGTTTGGCATAGGTGGTCTCCTTGACTGGAGACTGCCCTTCCCGTGGTTGTTCCTTCCCGGTGAAAGACCTGGCTAGTTTCCTGCCAGCGTTGAGAAACATGTGATGGTGTCTCCGCAGGCTTTCTTGTTTTGAATATTTCCCAGGGGGCATTGCTCTAGAATCACTGCGTTGAGAAACACGTGATGGTGTCTCCGCGGTGTTGGATGTTGATCTCCCTAAGGTCAACCATCCTTGCTTATGTAGTCTTCTACTAGGCATTGCTCCCACTAGCCAGTTTCCTACTCCACACTGATAAGGGGCCAGTACCCCGAAACAGCTGTCTGTGGATGGATACCATGTTTGGCATAGGTGGTCTCCTTGACTGGAGACTGCCCTTCCCGTGGTTGTTCCTTCCCGGTGAAAGACCTGGCTAGTTTCCTGCCAGCGTTGAGAAACATGAGATGGTGTCTCCGCAGGTTTTTTTGTTTTGGTTATGTGGAAACTGACTGAACCTAGTCAAGCAGGAAGTTACTTACCATACAAGGAGACAAGATGGGTTAAATATGGTCAACCCTGTGGGTATTCCTTGTGGACACCTTTTTGAAAGCGAACATCTGAAACCACTGGAAAGAGGGCTCCTCAGTGGGCATTCTTCAGGGGGTGGATTCAGCTCTTTCAGGAAAGGGAGAAAGAAGGTCGTTTGAAGGACTTTCGAACACTGCATGGACATCTTCTGGCTTATGTTACCGTGGTCCTGAAGGTGAGTCGTTGGTGGAGTTTGGGAGATAAGGACTCTGTCAAGGAGGTTACTTGACGAGAGAATCTTGTCAACAAAGCCACAGGTCCTCATGGATTGCCAAAGTTGGGATCTGGAGGTGGGGTTTAGGATATTGAACTCGAAGAGGATCCCCATGAAGTTTTGAGACTTGACTATGTGCTGTTTACACGGTAAGCTATATGTGGTGGGACAACCTGAATTACCGGAACTCTGATGACAGGAATTGTCCTCGTGAGAGTTGTACTGCTGCACTGGAAGGCATGGAACACTTTCTGTTTTGATGTCCCTTTTAATATAGAGGCTTACAAGAGGGTGGGTGCTTCCACGGGCTGGCCAGTCTATCCTACACTGAGTGGGCCTATGGGGCATTCGTGCCAGTGTAGTAGTTATGCACTTCACGTGGAATGCACAATGTTTAGTGTCGACAGGTAGCAAAATCCTCCCGTAGAAGAGGTCTGTAGTAACCTTCTGGGTAACGTGGTAACAGTGCATTGTATGCGGCTTGATTCATACATCCTACGCAAAATTTAATCTGCCCAATTGTACCATAGAGTATTGAAGTAAGGTAATCTTCTCTGATGATTCTAATTTTCAGCTTTGCCTAACACCTGGCCGTCTAATGGTTAGACGGAGACCTGGAGAGTCGTACAAGCCACAGTGTCTTGCACCCACTGTGAAATTTGGTGGAGGATTGGTGATGATCTGAAGATGTTTCAGAAAGGCTGTAATTGGGCAGATTAAACTTGGCCAAGGACATATGAATCAAGCTGCATACAAGGTTATCTTGGAAAACCAGTTGCTTCCTTCTGCTCAGGCAATGTTGCCCTACTCTGAGGACTGGTTTTTCCAGCAGAACAATGCGCCATTCCACACAGCTAGGTCAATCAATGTTTGGATGAAGGACCACCACATCAAAACCCTGTCATGGCCAGCCCAATCTCCAGACCTGAACCCCATTGAAAACATCTTTAATGTAATCAAGAGGAAGATGGATAGTCACAAGCTATCAAACAAAGAAGAATTGCTTACATTTTTGCACCAGGAGTGTCAAAAAGTCACCCAAAAGCAGTGTGACAGACTGGTGGAAAGCATACTTAGATGTGTGAAAGCGTTGATTAAAAATTAGTATTGTTGCTTCTAAATGACTATGAACTTGTTTTCTTTGCATTACTTGAGATCTGAAAGCAATGCATTTTTTTTATTTTGACCATTTCTCATTTTCAGAAAAATAAAAAAAGTATTGCTTGAAAATTTGGAGACATGTCAGCAGCAGCATAAAAAAATGTATATTGTTCTAAAAAATATACCTATAAAGCGAAAAATCAGAAACTGACAATTTTGCAGTGGTCTCTTTTTCCAGAGCTGTATGTATGTATAATATATATATATATATATATATATATATATATATATATATATATAATTACATACATACACACACAGTACAACAGTACAGACCAAAAGTTTGGACACACCTTCTCATTCAAAGAGTTTTCTTTATTTTCAAGCCTCTGGAATGAACGGGGAGACTTTCCTTCTGGAGACTTTCCATTTTGAGATTGTTCGTGTGGGATGTTTGGGGCGCATGCGCGGCGCTGCGCTTAGGAACCTACATACAGCCGCTTGGAGAATACCGGCGGCTGCGTGGGTAGCGCAGCACGGCGCCTGCGTGGTGGTGTCTATGGGGTTTCTGGGAATGGAACCGGGTCAGCCCATGTGACGATGTGGGTGACGCGGCTGCACGCATGCTCAATCATGGTGGATGGTGAGGGGTGGCCCGGACCGGAAGTAGAGCGGCTCCCGCTCTCATTTAAAAAGGTTGCTGGATGGGTGCAGGTTAGCGTGCTGTTATCCTGGGTCCGGGATTCTCCGTGACGGGGGCTATTTTGACATTGTGTCAGCCCATGTGATTCTAGGACATGTGGGCCTGCAAATCATTGCTGTAGTGGCCCCGCTCTGTCAGTTCGTTTGTGCTCTATCTGGGGTATATGGGGTAAGTAATATTGGCCACATTTATTGCCTTTATTGCCTATTTGGAACTATCTGACTGAATGCAGTATATATGAACTTAGGGTGGAGGTGATATATATTTTTTTATCTTTTTGTGCCTCTCATTCATTTACTATGTATTACTCTTTGAGGGGAAAATTTACATTGGGGAAGTGACCACATTTGTGGAGTGGGGTAGCCAGGATTGCTGAGGGGTTGGAGGATTGACTTACTTTGTAAGGAGGCTATACCCTTTTCCCCCCTGGATATTTTTCATGTGGGAGCATTTGGTAGTTCTATAAAAACCCTATTGGATTAATCTTCTGATGTATATGTTTAGAAGTGTGTTGTATCTATACTGAGAGATTGTATATATTTCTCCTTCCCTTTCTCTAGATCCATATTGAATGTTGATATTAAACTCATGGATCAATGAAACCTCCTGATGAACCTCTTGGTTTTATCATACAAGGGGGGAAACGCGTCGAGGTGTGAGGTGTAAATTGTATCTTGGGATTGTGAAGCTATCAATCAAGCACAGTGTGTCTAACCATTACCAAAAGGAACCTTGGACATATCACATCTGTGAAAGCAACTGCTTTTAGGAAGAAGGACATTTATAAAGTACTTCTCTTCAGGATAATCTTCAGTGGATATGTGATAACTGATTCATCTATCAAGAATTTCTATTAAGGAATGAGTTATAGATATTGGATTCCTTATCTCAATTTATATTATCTATGCCATACGTGTGTTGGATTGTATTGCTATGGAAATCTTCTAAAATAATAGTTCAGATGATGTGTTTTTGCTGATCTTAAGTCACTGTTCTGTAGTGAATGACCCCTTCTGTGCACTCCATGATATTGGGGGTGATATTTGATTGTTAGGGGTCACAACTATTGGTCAATACCTGGGTGGGGATTTGGAGCTGGACATGAAGACGAAATAAGAACTTTTTGTCTCCATGGTCGGCTCCCTTACCAATTAGTGGCAGAGAATATAGTAAGGGGCTTTTGGAGAGTTAATATTATGAGTATCAGTAAGAGTTATATACACAAACCCCTTGATGGTTATAATATCTGCAATTTTTCCTTATTATCCTCTTGAGACAGTTATTTTTCAACACTTGGAGGAAGAAAAAATTCTTGCTGTGTTTGTTGGAGTGTCAAAGGGAAAAACAAATATTATGCATTGCTATATTTATATCTATCCCTCAATT
This sequence comes from Anomaloglossus baeobatrachus, assembly GCF_048569485.1. Lineage (NCBI taxonomy): Eukaryota > Metazoa > Chordata > Amphibia > Anura > Aromobatidae > Anomaloglossus > Anomaloglossus baeobatrachus. The sequence continues at coordinate 262,647,369 of NC_134357.1, read as the reverse complement.
GATTGAACCCAGTTGAGACATTGAATGTATTTATGTCTGTGAGTCAATTTTAGCTTTGTTAAAATAAAGGTCATTTTTAAAAATTTGGGGTTAAAATACTTTTTTGAAATAATTTTTGACCCCTTTATCTATCTATCTGTATACGAAAAAGAAATTAGTTGGACCATCATTTATATTTCAACAGGACAATGACCCCAAACACACCTCCAGGCTTTACAAGGGCTATTTGACTAAGAAGGAGAGTGATGGAGTACTACGCCAGATGACCTGGTCTCCACAGTCACCAGACCTGAACCCAATCGAGATGGTTTGGGGTGAGCTGGACCGCAGAGTAAAGGCAAAAGGGCCAACAAGTGCTAAGCATCTCTGGAAACTCCTTCAAGACTGTTGGAAAACCACTTCCGGTGACTACCTCTTGAAGCTCATCAAGAGAATGCCAAGAGTATGCAAAGCAGTAATCAAAGCAAAAGGTGGCTACTTTGAAGAATCTAGAACATGGGTCCCCAACTCCAGTCCTCGAGGGCCGCCAACAGTGCATGTTTTCAGGATTTCCTTAGTATTGCACATGTGATAATTTAATCACCTGCACAGTTGATGATTCCAACACCCATGCAATGCTAAGGAAATCCTGAATACATGCACTGTTGGCGGCCCTCGAGGACTGGAGTTGGGGAACCCTGATCTAGAATATAAAAGACATATTTTCAGTTGTTTCACACTTTTTTGTTAAGTATTTCATTCCACATGTGTTAATTCATAGTTTTGATGCCTTCAATGTGAACCTACAATTTTCAGAGTCATGAAAGTAAAGAAAACTCTTTGAATGAGAAGGTGTGTACAAACTTTTAGTCTGTATATATATATATATATATATATATATATATATATATATATATATATATATATATATATATCCACACACACACACACACACACATATACACAGTTATATATTTTTTTTTAAACATTTTCTGCACACATTCATAATAGGAACATATATGGAAAATAACAGCCGGCATTCACAGCTCCACAATGTATTGTACCAATACGCGGACTATAATGGTGTATATACTGTGAAGCTGTGTATATAGTATACACATACATTGCACAGTAACACTTTTGTCCTGTATCATGGGTGTAATCTTTACTAAAAAGTGCACTTTATAGTCAGAAAAATACAGGAATCACATTCCAGCCAACTATTATATGGGCACCTATAGACTACGGATGACTTAACATCCAGAAAGTCATTCTCCAACCTGAATGCAGGATAGGGAAAGGCATTTATCACCAAAGCCAGACCTCATTGGAGGCAATGCAAGAAGAACTTGTATGGGAGATTTTGTTCAAGGAGTAATATAAAACAAGACACAAGTCCAGACAATTATCATTCAAAACTTTATCTGGTATTGATCAAGAAAATTACAAATCAGCAAAAGTATAAACCACATTTAAAAAGCAAAAACATAAGCTGCAGGGCCATCGCCTCTTCTTCTGAGCTTCTTGGTGGACAGGTTGCTCGGCCGTCGGTGGCCATGCTTGTTCCTGGTCTTCCCCTACATGTGGATTCTCAAGTCCAGGAGGCTGCATTATGCAGCCCCGTTATGGCACTATGCAGCCCCCATATGGCACTATGCAGCCCCCATATGGCACTATGCAGCCCCCATATGGCACTATGCAGCCCCCATATGGCACTATGCAGCCCCCATATTACAATAAGCAGTCCTCATATAGTACAATGCAGACCCATATAGCAGTAGGCACCCTCATGTAGTATACAGCCCCTATATAGCACAGTGCAGACCCAGATAGCATTAATCATCCTCACGTAGTACACAGCCCCTATATAGCACAGTGCAGAGCCAATAGCATTAGGCATCCTCACATAGTACACAGCCGCTATATAGCACAGAGCAGACCAGATAATATTAAGCACCTTCACATAGTACACAGCCCCTATATAGCACAGTGTAGAGCCAGATAGCATTAGGCATCCTCATGTATTATACAGCCCCTATATAGCACAGTGCAGAGCCAGTTAGCATTAGGCACCCTCATGTAGTATACAGCCAGTATATAGCACAGTGCAGAGAACCAGATAGCATTAGGCATCCTCATGTAGTGTACAGCCGCCATATCATTTAATGTACCCCCATGGTCATCTGGCCATAGTGATTGTACATACTCACTTCTCCTCATTCCCCCGCTGCTCCGGTCTCCTCAGCGCGTCCATTGCTGTCGTTCGACCTATCAGCAGGCGCGCAGTGATGACGTCACCGTGCTCCGCTGCAGAGCTGTCAGAGTGCCAACAGAGACAGTGAGGAGAATCATGAGAAAGAGCCGCCCAATCTCATCATTGCTCTCAATTGTATCGGCAACTGCGATGCCGATACAATTGAAAGTGCGATCCTCGGCGGGGGGGAGGCTGGTGACAGCGCTGGCACCAGGCCCCCTGACTAGCGGTACGCCACTCCTGCCACCGCGATTGGGCCCCCCGGCAGCTCAGGGCCCCGGCATTTGACCGGGTTTACTGTGATACAGACACCAGATGTTATACAATATACACATTATATGCCATCTGATGTGTGTACACAGTATATCACACTGCTCTGTACACTGGATGTGGTATATAATGTACACAGTATATCACACCGCTCTGTACACTGGATGTGGTATATAATGTACACAGTATATCACACTGCTCTGTACACTGGATGTGATATACCATGTACACAGTATATCACACTGCTATGTACACTGGATGTGGTATACCATGTACACAGTATATCACACTGCTCTGTACACTGGATGTGGTATACCATGTACACAGTATATCACACTGCTCTGTACACTGGATGTGGTATATAATGTACACAGTATATCACACTGCTCTGTACACTGGATGTGGTATATAATGTACACAGTATATCACACTGCTCTGTACACTGGATGTGATATACCATGTACACAGTATATCACACTGCTCTGTACACTGGATGTGGTTGGTATACCATGTACACAGTATATCACACTGCTCTGTACACTGGATGTGGTATACCATGTACACAGTATATCACACTGCTCTGTACACTGGATGTGATATACCATGTACACAGTATATCACACTGCTCTGTACACTGGATGTGGTAAATAATATACACAGTATATCACACTGCACTGTACACTGGAGTATATAATGTACACAGTATATCACACTGCTCTGTACACTGGATGTGGTAAATAATGTACACAGTATATCATACTGCTCTGTACACTGGATGTGATATACCATGTACACAGTATATCACACTGCTCTGTACACTGGATGTGGTATATAATGTACACAGTATATCACACTGCACTGTACACTGGATGTGGTAAATAATGTACACAGTATATCACACTGCTCTTGTACACTGGATGTGGTATATAATGTACACAGTATATCACACTGCTCTGTACACTGGATGTGGTAAATAATGTACACAGTATATCACACTGCTCTGTACACTGGATGTGGTATACCATGTACACAGTATATCACACTACTCTGTACACTGGATGTGGTATATAATGTACACAGTATATCACACTGCTCTGTACACTGGATGTGGTATACCATGTACACAGTATATCACACTGCTCTGTACACTGGATGTGATATACCATGTACACAGTATATCACACTGCTCTGTACACTGGATGTGATATACCATGTACACAGTATATCACACTGCTCTGTACACTGGATGTGGTATACCATGTACACAGTATATCACACTGCTCTGTACACTGGATGTGGTATATAATGTACACAGTATATCACACCGCTCTGTACACTGGATGTGGTATATAATGTACACAGTATATCACACTGCTCTGTACACTGGATGTGGTAAATAATGTACACAGTATATCACACTGCTCTGTACACTGGATGTGGTATACCATGTACACAGTATATCACACTACTCTGTACACTGGATGTGGTATATAATGTACACAGTATATCACACTGCTCTGTACACTGGATGTGGTATACCATGTACACAGTATATCACACTGCTCTGTACACTGGATGTGATATACCATGTACACAGTATATCACACTGCTCTGTACACTGGATGTGGTAAATAATGTACACAGTATATCACACTGCTCTGTACACTGGATGTGGTATACCATGTACACAGTATATCACACTACTCTGTACACTGGATGTGGTATATAATGTACACAGTATATCACACTGCTCTGTACACTGGATGTGGTATACCATGTACACAGTATATCACACTGCTCTGTACACTGGATGTGATATACCATGTACACAGTATATCACACTGCTCTGTACACTGGATGTGATATACCATGTACACAGTATATCACACTGCTCTGTACACTGGATGTGGTATACCATGTACACAGTATATCACACTGCTCTGTACACTGGATGTGGTATATAATGTACACAGTATATCACACTGCTCTGTACACTGGATGTGGTATACCATGTACACAGTATATCACACTGCTCTGTACACTGGATGTGGTATACCATGTACACAGTATATCACACTGCTCTGTACACTGGATGTGGTATACCATGTACACAGTATATCACAATGCTCTGTACACTGGATGTGGTATACCATGTACACAGTATATCACACTGCTCTTTACACTGGATGCTCCAGAAACTATCACCCCTCACCAGCTAATGGGGATATGCATGGAGGACATACCTCACGCTCTGGGGATTGCTGATACACTCAAGGCTGAAAGGGCACACAGAGTGGGACCCCCAGCCCAGCACACAAGTGCAAACACACCTCCAAGACCCAGGCCAGTGATTGTCAGATATTTGAACTTTGTTGATAAAACTAACATCTTACAAGCATTTCGGAAGAAGACATCCCCCACGGTGGTAAGAGGACATAAGATTCTGATATTCAGTGACTATTCGGCGGAGGTCACAAAGAAAAGAAGAGCCTTTAGTGATGTCTGCACAGAGCTTTTCAGAAAGAAGATAAAATTTGCTTTGCAATTCCCGGCCATCCTTAAAATCTTTGCCCCAGGAGGAGGTACAGAGACATTCATGGCCCCTGATCAGGCAAGAAGCTATGTGGACAAGACTTTTGCAAAAGCGTCGCCTCTGGCGAAGAGTGGAGATGCTACTCCCCAGAGGGGGTGAGGACATAAAATAGCCCTTACAGGGGCAAAATTGCTGATGATTAATGTGGAGTATTGATGCTGTTTGTAAAGGAGCGATGGGGGAGGGGGATTTGTATTGGGGTCTGGAGTTCATGATGTGGGCCTGAAAGCGTTAACTCTACCATAACCCAGACACCCACAGTCCCTCTCCATACCTCCGCCTTTCCCTTTTTTTTTTCTCTTCTCTTTCTTTCTTCCTCTGTCCTTCTTCTTTCCGTCTTGCCCAACCCCGTTATTATCCCATCACCCAAACGCACCCCCCTCCAACACATAACTGTCTCCCTCTACCCCCATACCCACACTCCCCTCCCACTCCCTCCAACTACACTCCCCCACCCACAAACTACTTTCCACCCTCTCCCACCCACACCCTCTTTGCCACCCACAAACAAACCCTCTCCTGCCCCCCCCCGACTACACACTTTCTCCCACCCACAAACTACCTCCCACCCCATCCGTCCCAATCAACTCCCCCATCCCATTCACACCTCTCCCCATTTACGACTCTTCTCCTTCCCATAACCATCCTCTGGACCCCTCCTCCATTCTTCCCTCCTTTCTTCCTCTTGTTTCCTTTTTCTTTCTTTTCTTTTCCTTCATCTCTCCTGGGAATGAGCCTCTATATACTGGGTCGAGGTTCAACCTACTTTCAGTCCTCAGGGCTTGGGGATACTTGTATATATTTCTGAAGCTATGTTTAGCATGCCTTTAAGTGAAGTGTGGAAGCTCAAGAAAGCGAACATATTTTGAGGAGCCAAAGAGGGATCAGTATGAGTCCCTACATACATGCGGGAAAAAAGTGAAGTCCGCAACTGTGTTTTCCTACAAAGGATATAGGATAGCGGTGTTATTTTCTTGGTTTAATTGACTTTTTTTTTTGCACCACCAGAGAGAGACACGGTGGACAGGTTTTAAGAAGGTTTTAGTTAAGATAGGATAAGAAGGAAGCTTTCAAGTAATATATAAGGATGCAAATTGTGTCATGGAACGTTAAAGGTCTGCAGTCGCCACACAAAAGACGAATGATATTGAGGCACTTAAAGAACCTTAAAGTAGACATTGCCCTACTTCAGGAGACCCATTTGAAAAATCAGGATTTCACCAGAATGTGCAAAATGTGGGTGGGAGAAGTGATGGGATCCTCAGCCCAAAATAATAAAGCAGGTGTGTTAATACTACTCCATAAGCAGTGAGTTAAGTGAAAAGTGCATAGTTACATATATACCATTATGATAAACATGGATTAAATAAATAATTGCTGGACATTCGCTGGAAAACACAAGGAAAAGCAAAAAGGAAAAGGCGAACAAAGTCCAATATATATATAAAAAAATATTTATTTATGACAATTTAATCCGAACAATAATTCATTCAGGAGCAGCGAATGAGAGCACAAAATAGAATTTAGTGGTGAACAATAGTCAAAAACCTGCAGAAATCGCACCTATCATTAAGAATAACAAGAAGGATACAGCATAGAGACTAATATACATATATAGCCGTACTGACGGTGTCATATAGCATTACACATGAGAGATAAGCCATATACCAAAACAGATTGATAATGGCAACACACATATGAAATACGATGTTATCACAATTAGAAGTTACATATATATCCCTTATGCATTTAAGCCGCTGAACAATAACATGGAACCCAATAAAGACTCACCCAAAAAGTAAGCCAGGTACCAGCAACCACACATATACGCGGCATACAGTGCAACTCCTAATGGGAAGGTCAAATCCTTCATAAACTAAGCAGCTGTACAGCTAAGTAATAGAAGGGAGCCCAATCAGGACTCACCCACTAGTTAGTCCAATTCAAAAACTTATCCTATCAAACAACGTATTACATGCACTAGTTGTGCAGTTGTGTATTACGCAACTTGCCCTTGTGGTAAAATTTATGTCGGGCTTACTACCCGGCAGTTCAAGGTAAGGGTCAGGGAGCATGTGTTGGGAATTCTGGCATCTGCAGCAGTTGAGGACACACCTACCCTTAAGACTTTGCCGAGGCATTTTAAATTATGTCATAATTCTGATGCAAGGGGACTTAAGGTTAGGGGTATTGACATGCTCAATGTGGATACTAGGGGAGGTGCGGTTAGTGTGCGCTTGGCTCAGCTTGAGGCCAGATGGATATGGACTCTTAATACGACATGTCCATCTGGCCTCAATGAAAATAATAGTTTTTCCTCTTATTTGTGATGTTTTTAGTTTGAAAGTACTGTTTTTAATTTATTTTTAAATTCTCTTTTCTAGGTTTCTTATTATATGTTTTTTTGCATATGATTTTTACAGTGATCTGCAATAATTACCATTTGGATTGGACTATGACCATGTCTTATGCTCGGGATATGGACTCCTTTTATATCATCTGAGGAATATCTATGAAGTCATGGATCGTCTGCTTTTGATAATATCATTAAAATTGTATTTATGCTCCATGTGATATTATAATATTTTGTCTAAATGTATGGATAGTATTTATATATTTGATGTGATATTACATATTTTGTCCAAATGTATTGATTGTGTCATATATTTGATGTGATCTGCAATAATTACCATTTGGATTGGACTATGACCATATCTGGTCTTCTGGTCTAGTCTTAATCTATGGATATGACGTTTTCTATATGTGGATCCTGTTATCATTATGTTTAAGGAATGCACAACTTCGGTTAGTGTATTATCTATTATCATTGGTGTCATTGTGATTATTATTATATACCCCTGCTGGCGCCCGATCTGGGTTGGCTGCTGCACGTTCGTGCTGCCGTGGCTGTGGTCCGCTGACTGGCCTGTCGCGTCACTAAGTGTCATGTGGTCTGGGATTCCCTTGGTCACGTGTCACTGACGCGGCCGCCGCTCGGCGTCTCGCATTGTCATGGCAGCGTGAACGTCACTATGCGGTCCGTCCCTGATTGGTTGCCATTCACGTTATATACCAGGTGCTTTCTTGCCTCATCACTGCCCCGTGACGAAGGTTTTCGAAACGGCCGTCGGGCTGTCTCCTGCAGCAATCCTGCCACGTGTCTGGTCAGCTGCCCTGGTATGTTCATCGCTTTGTTATTTTCTGGATTATCTACAATATCAGTAAGGACATACTAGTGGGTGAGTCCTGATTGGGCTCCCTACTACTATTTAGCTGCTCTGCTGTTTAGTTTACGAAGGATACGAGGGATACAGGTGCACTTCATATTTAGTGTAACGCCGTATATGCGGTTTTCATTGTTAGTCTATGCTTTACTTTTCATGGATTAGTCTTTACTGGGCTTTTTACCACTGGTTAGCTGCTTAGCACACGTGGCTTATATGTGTGTTTCCCAATGGGAGTTGCACTATATGCCGCGTGTATGTATGGTTGCCATTACTTAATATATTGTTGGTATCTGGCCTATTTTTGGGTGAGTCCTTATTTGGCTCCCTATTATTGCTCAGTGGCTTAAATACATGGGAGTTATGTATGCAGCTTCCAATTGGGATAACATCATATTTCGTATGTGTGTTATTCTTTGACTACCTACCTTATTAGTAAGGACTAACTAGTGGGTGAGTCCTGATTAGGCTCCCTTCTATTACTTAGCTGTACAGCTGCTTAGTTTATGAAGGATTTGACCTTCCCATTAGGAGTTGCACTGTATGCCGCGTATATGTGTGGTTGCTGGTACCTGGCTTACTTTTTGGGTGAGTCTTTATTGGGTTCCCTGTTATTGTTCAGCGGCTTAAATGCATAAGGGATATATATGTAACTTCTAATTGTGATAACATCGTATTTCATATGTGTGTTGCCATTATCAATCTGTTTTGGTATATGGCTTATCTCTCATGTGTAATGCTATATGACACCGTCAGTACGGCTATATATGTATATTAGTCTCTATGCTGTATCCTTCTTGTTATTCTTAATGATAGGTGCGATTTCTGCAGGTTTTTGACTATTGTTCACCACTAAATTCTATTTTGTGCTCTCATTCGCTGCTCCTGAATGAATTATTGTTCGGATTAAATTGTCATAAATAAATATTTTTTTATATATATATTGGACTTTGTTCGCCTTTTCCTTTTGCTTTTCCATAAGCAGGCAAATTGTAAGGTAATAACACAGGAAAATGATGGAGATGGGAGAATACAAAAAGCTTTGCTTGATACCCCATGTGGACGACTCAAAATCTATAATGTATATGCACCAAATGAGAGTAATACGATTTTCTTCCAGGAGTTGGAGAGGCAGGTTTTGGAGGACCCTGAGAGGAACATAATAATAGGAGGGGATCTTAATACGGTAATGAACGTCAGAGAAGATAGGTCGGGCACAGGACACAAACGCATGGTAGCCAGGACACATGACAGGGTGCTGAATCTATTCACAGAACATACTAGCGTAATAGATGCTTGGCGAAACTCACACCCGGCAGACCAAGAGTAGACTCATTTCTCCCACGTCCATAACACATGGTCTAGAATCGACTATTTTCTACTGACACAAGGTCTACTCAACAAAATGAGGAGGATCGACATACAAGATCTGGTGATATCAGATCACGCCCCATTACTCCTAGACCTAGAAGACTCCTACCCCAAGGGAACAGACATACTGTGGAGATTCCCTTCACACTTAGCCCAGGACGAGAACTTCCAAAAACTAGTGAAAATGTGGTGGCAGGAATATACATGGGATAAAAAGGCGCATGAGGAGAACTCCCATTTATACTGGGACGCAGCTAAGGCAGTACTAAGGGGAAGAATAATGGGATATGTGAAAGCATTGCGAAACAAAACAACTAAAGCATACACTGAAGCCAGCAGAAGGACCAGAGAAGCATACACAAACTACATTAATAATCCACCTATTGGTAATAGGAACAAGTGGATAAAAGAGAAGAAGGGAATTTTGTTTACTTACCGTAAATTCCTTTTCTTCTAGCTCCAATTGGGAGACCCAGACAGTGGGTGTATAGCTACTGCCCTCTGGAGGCCGCACAAAGAACTACACTTAAAAGTGTAAGGCCCCTCCCCTTCTGGCTATACACCCTCCCGTAGGAGTACAGATTCCTCAGTTTTAGTACCAAAGCAAGAAGGAGGAAAGCCAATAACAGTTTCAAAAACAAATTCAATCCGATAACATGATCGGAGAACTTAAGAAACAACATGAACAACATGTGCACCCGAAAAACGAAACCCTAAGAACAAATAGGGCGGGTGCTGGGTCTCCCAATTGGAGCTAGAAGAAAAGGAATTTACGGTAAGTAAACAAAATTCCCTTCTTCTTTTTCGCTCCTAATTGGGAGACCCAGACAGTGGGACGTCCAAAAGCAGTCCCTGGGTGGGTAAAAAGATACCACATGAACGGGCTGTCAGACAGCCTCTTCCTACAGGTGGGCCACCGCCGCCTGAAGGACCTGTCTACCTAGGCTGGCATCTGCCGAAGCGTAGGTATGCACTTGATAGTGTTTGGTAAACGTGTGCAGACTCGACCAGGTAGCCGCCTGGCACACTTGCTGAGCCGTAGCCTGATGCCGCAATGCCCAGGACGCACCCACGGCTCTGGTAGAATGGGCCTTCAGTCCAGATGGAATCGGAAGCCCAGCAGAACGGTATGTGTGAAGAATTGGTTCCTTGATCCACCGCGCCAGGGTGGATTTGGAAGCTTGCGATCCCTTATGCTGACCAGCGACTAGGACAAAGAGCGCATCAGAACGGCGTAGAGCCGCCGTGCGAGAAATGTAAATCCTGAGTGCTCTCACCAGGTCCAACAGATGTAAACCCTTTTCAAATTGGTGAACTGGATGCGGACACAAAGATGGTAAAGTGATATCCTGATTGAGATGAAAGGAAGAAACCACCTTGGGAGAAAACTCTGGAATTGGACGCAGTACTACCTTGTCTTGGTGAAACACCAGGAAGGGAGATTTGCAAGATAACGCCGCTAGCTCGGACACTCTTCGAAGAGACGTGACCGCCACAAGAAAAACTACCTTTTGTGAAAGCCGAGAAAGGGGAACCTCTTTCAAAGGCTCGAAAGGCGGCTTCTGGAGAGCAATGAGAACCTTGTTCAGATCCCAGGGTTCCAATGGCCGTCTGTAAGGAGGAACGATATGACAAACTCCTTGGAGAAAAGTGCGTACTTTAGAAAGCTGTGCCAAGCGCTTCTGAAAGAATACGGATAGCGCGGAGACTTGACCCTTAAGAGAGCTAAGCGACAAGCCTTTTTCCAACCCAGACTGCAGGAAGGAAAGAAAAGTTGGCAATGCAAATGGCCAGGGAGAAAACCCTTGAGCCACGCACCACGCTAAGAATATCTTCCACGTTCTGTGATAGATCTTAGCTGAGGATGGTTTTCTAGCCTGTCTCATTGTGGCAACAACTTCATGAGATAAACCTGAGGCCGCTAGGATCCAGGACTCAATGGCCACACAGTCAGGTTCAGGGCCGCAGAATTCAGATGGAAAAACGGCCCTTGAGACAGCAAATCTGGACGGTCTGGTAGTGTCCACGGTTGGCCTACCGTGAGATGCCACAGATCCGGGTACCACGACCTTCTTGGCCAATCTGGAGCGACGAGTATGGCTCGATGGCAGTCGGACCTGATTTTCCGGAGAACTCTGGGTAACAATGCTAGAGGTGGGAACACATAGGGGAGTCGGAATTGCGACCAATCCTGAACCAAGGCGTCTGCCGCCAGTGCTCGGTGATCGTGAGACCGTGCCATGAAAACTGGGACCTTGTTGTTGTGTCGTGACGCCATCAGATCGACGTCCGGCGTCCCCCAGCGGCAACAGATCTGCTGAAACACGTCCGGGTGAAGGGACCATTCTCCTGCGTCCATGCCCTGGCGACTGAGAAAGTCTGCTTCCCAGTTTTCCACGCCTGGGATGTGAACTGCGGATATGGTGGACGCTCTGCTTTCCACCCACGTCAAAATCCGTTGGACTTCTTGAAAGGCTTGGCGACTGCGTGTTCCCCCTTGGTGGTTGATGTACGCCACCGCCGTGGAATTGTCCGACTGAATCCGAATCTGTTTGCCTTCCAGCCATTGTTGGAAGGCTCGCAGGGCAAGATAGATTGCTCTGATTTCCAGAACATTGATCTGCAGGGTGGACTCTTCCAGAGTCCACATCCCCTGAGCCCTGTGGTGGAGATACACCGCTCCCCACCCTGATAGGCTCGCATCCGTCGTGACCACTGCCCAGGACGGGGGAAGGAACGACTTTCCCTGTGACAATGAGGTGGGGAGAAGCCACCAACGCAGAGAGTCCTTGGCAGTCTGAGAGAGGGAGACAGTCCTGTCGAGGGACGTCGATTTCCCGTCCCATTGGCGTAGAATGTCCCATTGTAGAGGGCGCAGATGAAACTGCGCGAACGGGACTGCCTCCATTGCTGCTACCATCTTTCCTAGGAAATGCATGAGGCGCCTCAGTGAGTGCGACTGGCTCTGAAGGAGAGATTGCACTCCAGTCCGCAGCGAGCACTGCTTGTCCAGTGGAAGCTTCACTATCGCTGAGAGAGTATGAAACTCCATGCCAAGATAAGTCAGAGATTGGGTCGGGGTTAGATGAGACTTTGGAAAGTTGATAATCCACCCGAAACTCTGGAGAGTGTCTAGTGCCACTTTCAGACTGTGTTGGCATGCCTCTTGAGAGGGTGCCTTTATAAGCAGGTCGTCTAGATACGGGATGACCGAGTGACCCTGCGAGTGCAGTACAGCTACTACTGCTGCCATGACCTTGGTGAAGACCCGGGGGGCTGTTGCCAGACCGAAAGGTAACGCTACGAACTGCAGGTGTTCGTCGTGTATGACGAAGCGTAGGAAACGCTGATGCTCTGGTGCGATCGGCACGTGGAGATACGCATCTTTGATATCTATTGATGCTAGAAAATCTCCTTGAGACATTGAGGCTATGACGGAGCGTAGGGATTCCATCCGGAACCTCCTGACTTTTACGTGTCTGTTGAGCAACTTTAGATCCAGGACGGGCCGATACGATCCGTCCTTTTTTGGGACCACAAACAGATTGGAGTAAAAACCGTGACCTTGTTCCTGAAGAGGGACGGAGGTCACCACTCCTTCCGCTTTTAGAGCGGCCACCGCCTGCAACAGAGCATCGGCTCGGTCTGGTGGGGGAGAAGTTCTGAAGAAACGAGTTGGCGGACGAGAACTGAACTCTATCCTGTACCCGTGAGACAGAATATCCCTCACCCAACGGTCTTTGACGTGTGACAGCCAGATGTCGCCAAAGTGGGAAAGCCTCCCACCGACCGCGGGTGTGGGAATCGGAGACCTCAAGTCAGGAGGACGCCGTTTTGGCAACGGTTCCTCCGGCTGCCCTTTTTGGGCGTGACTGAGACCTCCAAGAATCTGAGCGTCTCTGGTCCTTTTGAGTCTTTTTTGACGATGCGAATTGGGACCTGCCCGGTCCTCGAAAGGACCGATAACCAGACTGACCCTTCCTCTGTTGGGGTCTGTTTTGTCTGTGTTGCGGTAAGGATGAGTCCTTACCCTTGGAGTGTTTGATGATTTCATCCAAACGCTCTCCAAACAATCGGTCACGAGAAAAAGGCAAATTGGTTAAGCACTTCTTGGAATGAGAATCTGCTTTCCAATGTCTCAACCACAGGGCCCTACGCAAAACAACGGAGTTGGCTGACGCCACTGCCGTGCGGCTTGTAGCGTCAAGAACAGCATTAATCGCGTACGACGCGAATGCCGCCATTTGCGAGGTCAATGGTGCTACCTGCGGGGCAAATGCACGTGTGACGGAGTCAACTCGCGCAAGCCCGGCTGAGATAGCTTGGAGTGCCCATACGGCTGCAAAAGAAGGCGCTAATGACGCTCCAATCGCTTCATAGATGGATTTCAGCCAGAGCTCCATCTGCCTGTCAGTGGCATCTTTAAGTGCCGCTCCATCTTCAACTGCAACCAAGGATCTAGCTGCAAGCCTGGAAATTGGAGGATCCACTTTTGGACACTGGGTCCAACCCTTGACCACCTCAGGGGGAAAAGGATAGCGTGTATCTTTAAGCCGTTTAGGAAAACGCCTTTCAGGATAAGCGTGGGGTTTCTGGATTGCGTCTCTAAAGTCAGCGTGGTCCAGAAAAGTGCTTAAAGTACGCTTAGGGTATCTGAAATGGATTCTCTCGTGCTGCGAAGCTGACTCCTCCACAAGAGGAGCTGGTGGGGAAATATTTAACATCTTATTGATGTTAAATATAAGATCATTAACTATGGCGTCACCATCTGGTGTATCTAGATTGAGAGCGGTTCCAGGATCAGAATCCTGATCAGTTACGTCCGCCTCATCACCCATAGATTCATCTCGCTGGGATCCTGACCATTGAGATGAATGTGAAGGCCCGTCATAGCGAGCCCGCTTAGGCTGCCCGGGGCCATCGTCCGAGTCAGAGTCTTCACCCTGAGGCTCCATGCCAATGTATATGCCCGTCCCGGAGCTTGGAGCTGAGGGGGACCAGGGGGCAATGATTGCACAGTGTCCGTGGCCTGAAGTACAGGCCTAGCTCGCAATGTGTCAAGAATTTGTGACATAGTGAGAGACATTCTGTCAGCAAAAGCTGCAAACTCAGTGCCTGTCACCTGGACAGCATTCACAGGTGGTACACCCTGGGTCACGTCCAGCAGAGGCCCCGGCTGTGCAAGCGCCGCAGGGGCTGAGCACTGCACACAATGGGGGTCCGTGGAGCCTGCCGGTAGAAAAGTCCCACATGCGGTGCAGGAAGCATATAATGTCTGTGCTTTGGCACCCTTGCGTTTTGCGGACGACATGCTGCTGGCTCTCTGAATGTGAGAGAGTCTATAGCCAAAGGGCGACCAGCGCTATGTAATACCAAGTATTTGTAGCAACAAAATACTAAGAATACTACTGGCACAAGAGGGGTGAGCCCTGAGGGCTGCTTACCACCCGCTGAATAGCGGGTAAGAGGCGAAGAATTCCTTGTCTGGGTCTCCCCGGCTCCCCTCTGCAGCTCAGCGTGTCAGCAGGAATGGCTGCCGGCGTCTGTGGAGAGGGGCGGTCCGTGGGAGTTCCCAAACAAAAGTGCGGGAAACAGTGTCCCCTCTGTGCCGATTGTGAGGGCTGGAGTATGTAAAAACGACTCCAGCCCTCAGCGCTGATGCACTGGCCAGCGTCCCGCCCCTCTCCTGACTGGCAGGTCTGGGGGCGGGAACGAACGGGAGCAGGCCGCAAAAGCCGGGGACTCGAGTTATCAGCGCGGCCGCCGTAAAAGCGCGGGCCGCGCTGAAGTCCCCGGCGCACCACAAGTGCCAGCCGCGCCGCAGTCCCAGCGGCCGGCATGACCGATTTCTAGATGTGGCCAGCGTCCCGCCCCTCTCCTGACTGGCAGGTCCGGGGGCGGGAACGAACGGAAGCAGGCCGCAAAAGCCGGGGACTCGAGTTATCAGCGCGGCCGCCGTAAAAGCGCGGGCCGCGCTGAAGTCCCCGGCGCACCACAAGTGCCAGCCGCACCGCAGTCCCAGCGGCCGGCGCGACCGATTCCAGGAAGTGTGCCTGCTTCAGCTAAGCTGAATGAGGCCATGGCACAAGCGCCGTAGCGCTGATGTCCCCCGGCGCACTACAACACCCAGCATGCTGCGGTGTGAGCGCCTGCACGGGGACACAGAGTACCTTGAGGATGCAGGGCCATGTCCCTGATGTACTCCGCTCCATCCAGCATCTTGTCCAGGGGCTGTAGATGGAGCCCGGTCTCAGTGCCTGGAGACCAGTAAATCCCACTTCACCCAGAGCCCTGTAAAAAGGGATGGGGAAGGAATCAGCATGTGGGCTCCTGCCGCCGTACCCGCAATGGGTACCTCAACCTTACAAACACCTCCGACATACAGTGGGGTGAGAAGGGAGCATGCTGGGGACACTATATGTGTCCTCTTTTCTTCCATCCGACATAGTCAGCAGCTACTGCTGACTAAAAACAATGGAGCTATGCGTGCGTGTCTGACCTCCTTGCGCACAAAGCTAAAACTGAGGAATCTGTACTCCTACGGGAGGGTGTATAGCCAGAAGGGGAGGGGCCTTACACTTTTAAGTGTAGTTCTTTGTGCGGCCTCCAGAGGGCAGTAGCTATACACCCACTGTCTGGGTCTCCCAATTAGGAGCGAAAAAGAAAGCAGAATTTGACTTGTGGGTGGATAGGGCAGAGAGGATGAGGGGCCAGAGAATTGCATCACATTATTTTAGATTCGGGAACAAGGCAGGTTCGCTTCTGGCACGAATGGCAAAGGGAATAACTCCTTTAACATCCATAACTCATTTGAGGGACCCATCTGGGGCTAGCCACAATGACCCAAAGAAAGTCAATGACATATTTGGAGAATTCTACAAAAAATTGTATGAACAAGGGCCAGCAAATGACACAGAAGGAGGCATCTTCCTAAACAATCTGTCATTACCCACAATTACGGAATCGGACAGGGAAATGTTAAATGCCCCAATAAACGAGGAGGAAGTGAGAACAGTTGTGAAAAACCTTAAAAATAACAAGGCCCCAGGCCCCGATGGAATGACGGTGGAATTTTAAAAAATACTACAGGAAGATGTTATGCCCACTTTAGTAAAAGTTTTCAACTACACTCTCCAAAATAAAATTCTACTACAGTCTGGCCATATGGCGTATATAAAGGTAATACACAAACAAGGAAAAGACCCCTCGGACCCTTCATCATACAGGCCCATATCGCTGATAAATCAAGACATTAAAATAATCTCTAAAATCCTGGCAGACCGGCTAGCATTGATCCTCCCATCGATAGTACGACCACATTAAGTTGGGTTTGTTAAAAATAGGTCAGCAGTATTCAACATTCGCACAGTGTTGGCGATACTAGATGGAACAAAAAGACCGGGCCTGATAAAGGGGAACCCTGCGTTATTGGCCTTAGACGCGGAAAAGGCCTTTGACAATGTAAATTGGCATTGGTTAGGGCTAGTATTAGATACATTTGGCATAATGGGTACTTTTCGGAACTATATGGAGGCACTTTACGCTACGTCTGAAGCTAGAATTTCCACAATGGGCTTTCTGTCAAAATCTTTTCAGCTACAGAAGGGGACTAGGCAGGGGTGCCCCCTGTCCCCTCTTCTGTTTGACTTGGCCCTTGAACCACTAGCCCAATACTTAATAAAATCAGAAGATTTCTCAGGAATCAAGGTGGGGAATAGTGAGATAAAACTAACCTGCTTTGCAGACGATATGCTTTTATTTATGTCAGACCCAGACAACCATCTGAAGAAGGTAATAGACAAACTGACGTACTTTGGCTCCATTTCAGGCTACAGGATAAATATCAGTAAAAGTCAGATACTATATTTGACACCGCTGGGAAATAGGCAAGGTGAGGGAATAGAAGTAGCCATAGCCCAGCACTACATCACTTATTTAGGAATTAAAATAGGCAGAGACTCAATGTCATTATATAGACTTAACTATCCACACCTAATTGAAAAAATAACTAAAGAGCTAGACAGGTGGAAAAATCTTTCCCTGTCCGTTTGGCAGAGCACATCTGATAAAGATGATCAGCTTCTCCCGTTTGCTCTATCCTCTACAAACTATTCCCTTACTGCTGAAACACACCGATATCAACAAGTTGCAAAAAGCGTTTGTAAAATTTTTATGGCAGGGAAAGAGACCAAGAGTATCCTACTCAAAGCTGTGTCTACAGAAAAAAGACGGAGGGGTACAAATGCCCATGATTAGATTGTACAACTTAGCGGCACTTGCCAGACATATAAAAGACTGGATCAATGGGACAACCTTCTTTTCTAACGTTCAGCTGGAGAGGGAGCTAACAAGCCCTTTTAACTTGGTAGCGGTATTACATATGAAGCTAGATAAAATACCAACATACGTGAAACAGAGCTGTTTAATAAAGGACACGGTGGGGGCCTGGAGAGCACTGAGAAAACTGTATAGACTCCCTTATTGTCTTTCAAAATTTATCCCGTTGTGGGAGGATCCAAATTTTATTCAAGGGTCTCAAAACAAATTATTTCAAGGATGGAAGCAGAGGGGGATACGGAGGTTGGGTGATTTACTGAAAACAGAGGAGGGGAGAGTTCTGAGCTGGACGGAGGTATCGGAAAAATTTAACATGGAAAATCACCATTACCTACAATATTTACAAATAACACATTACACATCAGTGGTAAAAGAGGTCGGGAAGGCTGAGAAGAAGGGGAGTTTTGATGTATTGATTGGTCAGGGAGCGGGACATGAATCCCTTTTGATCATATACCAACGATTGAGAGATCAAGTACAGGGCCCCTGGTAAGAGCAAATATTTAAAACCTGGGAGACTGCTCTGGGCGATCCGGACATCTATGATAAAATTCTAAGGGAGTTGGAATCTGTTAAGAAAGTAATGATAAATGAACAATGGAGGGAGATGCAATTTAAGCTAGTACACAACGCAACATACGCCTTTAATATACCACATAGCAGCTCACCAGTGCATTTCTTGGACCATTGCCCTAAATGTGGACTCCATAAAGCAAAACTGTTTCACTGCATATGGGAATGCCCACAGGTGAGAGGGGTATGGGAGGAAGCGGTGGCGTACATATTGAGGAGTTGGAAAGTAGTTATACCCGTCACCCCTCAGGCCTGTTTGTTTCACTGTATAGAAGCCCCTACGGAAACTGACAGAGCAAGTGCTCACATTCCAGGTGTAATACACATAGTATTGCTTGTAGTCAAGAAATGCCTACTTAGGAATTGGCTGATAAAACAGACACCGAGAAATACAGAAATAGTTGATACCCTAAAAACAATAATGATGTACGACAAACTGGATTCGGAGAAACATAAGAAGAAGTCCACTAAAAGATTCTTCAAAAAGTGGAGAACATTTATTGAGCAAAGCTTCACACAGACGGAAATCACCCAGTTAATTAAAACATTTGAACACACGTCTTGGTATTGTGTGGAAGACATTGCAGGGATACTAGGGACACTGAAGATGGGGAGCATCCAAAGGACCAACTGAAGGGAACAAATAGGTTAGGTTGTTAAGTTAGAGTAAATTATTGTTGAGATAATTCTATGGAGATGAAATTGTTGTGACAATGAAAAAGAAAATGATGTAACAGAAGCATTGTACAATCCGGAGACATTTTATGGAATGTAACAACATGTTCTCTTGTTGATGATATGTGCTTGCTGACATCAAATAAAATATGTTTAAAAAAAAAAAAGAAAATACCCCACAAGATTGAAAGGACCAGCAGCATTTAAGAACAGGTAAAAAAAAAAATAATTGTCAGATGTTAAAGGGGTGATACGAAAACTAAAGGTCATTTTCATCTTAAATATTTATTAAAAGGTAGAGGTGAGTTTTTTCTGACAGGTGGATTTTCTTATATGCCACTGGGCGCTCCATCTCTTATCTCCTTTCCCTTTGTGACGTCTCCTAGTTGTACCTCATTTTGCTGGGTTATCAATCTGCACTGTACTGCAGTGATCGAGCATTGCAGTACAGTGTATCTGTGATCAGAGCACTATAGGGTAAGGTCTTATTGAGGGACTAAGTAAAAAAAATAAATAAAAAATCACAAAATCTGCTTACTAATAGAGCTCTCGGCTGGACATAAAGAAATGCAGCTCAGAAGAATGACACTTCTTTCCATCTCAGCTAAGAACATCTCATCTAAGTCCCGCACGGACCTCCATCGATTCTTGATATCCTGCACAGAGAAGCAAAAAAAGAAAACCAGTTAGATAAAAATTATTTTGAAGACAAAACCAAAAATGCTGCAAAAAAGTAGCATTCGAAAAAACCCACAGGTGCCATCTGCAGTGCACAATATTTTTGGATTTAATCCCTTCCCAATCCTTGGACGTAGTGGTACATTTTAGATCGGAGGTACCGTATATTTCGCTTTATAAGACGCACCTGATTATAAGACACACCTGGGTTTTAGAGGAGGAAAATTTAAAAAAAAAAATATATATATATATGAATCAAATAGACACTAAAACATTTCAATAAAATTATAAACATTATTTTAACAATATAGACTTAACAGCAGCATTGTAAGTAACATGAACCATGTTTGTGAATAACATGAGGGGAAGCTTGTGGGATGATGGAGGATCTGTGGATGACGCACGGTTTTGGGGATCTGGGACTACCAGCCCCCTCATCCTTAGGATACACCCATGTACGGGGTGTATTCTGAAAGAGGAGAGGGGTGGTAGTCACATTTACAACACTTTAGTATAAACACTCCAGGGGAGGACTGGAATGTAGTGGCTAAATATGACTACAGCCCCCATCATCCTTCAGAATACACCCATTGATACAATACATTCTGAAGGCTGATGATGGAGGTTGTGTTCCCCTTCAGTGTATTTGCTCACTTATTAAGGACCCTTTATTCAACTGACAATTTTGTCAGGGTCAGATCACTGATTGGTGGAGGCAGCTCTGCAGCAGTTGCCTCCACCAATCAGCATCCAGCCCTGCAGAGGAGAAGGAGAAGAATCACTCTTCTCTTTCTCCTCTATCTTAAAAATAGTCTCCACCTGCTGAGAACAAAATCTGAGCCCTTTGCGATCTCTATCTGCGCCTGCGCTGCCTCCGACTTGATGGACTTCAGGAAAATGGCTGCAGAGGCTTCCGCACCCATTTTCCTGAAGTCCATCACGTCGAAGGCAGCGCAGGCGGTTCTCAGACCTGTGGCGCCCGCCTCCACAGTTATTTGCCGACAGATCCATGGTGCCCTCCTCAAGCTAGCCACCATGACACTCCAACTATGGGCCCACAGCAAAGCCACCGCTGCAGGAAGCAGGTGATAGTGGTGGTGCTAGCCTTCTGCGACTCTGCTCCACCGCTGCAGCACTCCCCCCGGCGACAGCAGCGGCCCCAGATTCCTCTGACTCCACTCCACGGTAAACTAGTTTCAGTTTTTAAGACGCACCCCTATTTTCCCCTCAATTTTGAGGAAAAAGAAGTGCGTCTTACAAAGCTAAAAATACTTACCGACCTTGGACGTATATATACATCTAGCAATTGTGTGGGGGTATTAGCGCTGTACCCAGTGTGATCTCCGCTGGAGACACTGCTTTTCTGACAGCCGATCTCCAGCCCTCACAGCCAGGGACGGTCTCCGCGCTGTACCTAGCTGTTTAACCCTCTAAATGCTGCTGCACTTGATATCGAATGCGGCACTTAAGGATTTGGGAGAGGGATTGTGCTCCTTCTCCCCTCCAATCGGGTCCCCCGTGATGTAATTGCGAGGGTCCGATCGTCATTATGGTGACCCAAGGTTGTCATGAGAGGACTTCCAGGTCACCTTACTACAGGAAGCCTGAGGGATCATGCCTCCAAAATGATTACTCAGGCTTTCACAGTGCAGCTCTAGCAGCTACACTGTACTGCAGTGATCGAGCAATACAGTACAGTGTATCGGCAATCAGAGCACTGTAGGGTAATGTCTCGTTGAGGGACTAAATTAAAAAGTAAAAACAAAAAACAAAAAAAAAGTAAAATTGTTTTAACAAAAATCATAAAATAAAGAACAAAAAAATATTCCAATTGTGATATTTGTGTAAAAAAATAAACAAAAAGCACACATATTTGGTATCGCCGAGTCCATAAGAAGCCGATCTATATAAGCATCCCAGTAGTTAACCCCTTCTGTTAACACCATAAAAAAACGCATCAAAAACTGTCTTTTCATTAAACGGCTGACAAAAATTGGAATGAAACACGATCAAAAAGTTATACATAAAACAAGCCGCCATACAGCCCCATGAGCATAAAATTAAGTTATAGCTCTTAGAATACAGCAATGCAAAAACCTTTTTTTGTCTATAAAATAGTTTTTATGGTGTAAAAGCAGCAAAACATAAAAAACCTGCACCAATATAATATAACTATATATATGGCAGTGAAGATGTAGTCCAGCTCACCCGTGACAGCTCTGAATGAATAGTTCCTTCTGTTATCCTGAAAAGTGCACGGATCCAGACCGGGAGTAGGTCTTCTGGGTGCTTTACACGCAGTGACATCGCTAGCGATCTCATTAGCGATGTGACACGCCAGATCGCAGATGCCATCTGCCGAGATCGCACATAGGTCATTTTTATAGCGCCGGTCACATGTGCGATCTCAGCAGATCGCATCTGCGATCTCAGCAGATCGCATCTGCGATCTGGCGTGTCACATCGCTAACGAGATCGCTAGCAATGTCGCAGCGTGTAAAGCACCCTTTAAATCAATGTAGAAAAAGAAAAAAGGATCCAGCAATTGTCAAGAGGTCCAGTTGGCATAAAACGTTGAATTTATTGGTAGAAAAATTAAAAAATGTAACAGAGCTGTAAATAATAAATGGCAGGAAAAGCTGCGTTACGGACAACACGTTTCGGCGGTATAAACCGCCTTCTTCACGGTCCAAGCTAAAACTCATCTTAAGGTGTGCTAGGGCTCCTATAACAACAAGTGATTGCAGTCAAGCTGTAATCCAAAATTTTCACACAGGTGTTGCAATCCAATGGAGAACACCTAGTGGCTGCCCTTGAAATAACGCATCACATGATAATACAGAAAATAGCACTAAAAAACAACCCTACATGCATAGCCTGTAGAAAGATACACAACAAAGAACACAAAAACAATATATATAAATGTACAGAAAAAATCTATTATAATAAAACCATTAACGATGTAATGCATTTAGTAAGTAATGGAGAGTAAAAATTTATGCAATAAACACATGATTTTTATGACTGATTTTTATGAAACGACATCAAAGATCTGAATAAAAAAAACTGTAATGAACATATTAACATTATGACCAAGAATAGATCAGGACAAAAGGATCAAATTCAAAAACTGACCAAAAACACTTCCAATATATCGCAAGATCCATCCTGCTATTAAAAATTAAAACCATGTGGTGTTCTAGTGTCTAATGTGAACATCCACTTGTTCTCTCTGGCCAAAACCTTTTTCTGCCTATCTCCCCCTCTCTCCAGTTTCAAAACTTTCTCTATGCCTATGAAAGAAAAGCCTTTAGGCTATGTTCGCACGTTGCGTTTTTTTCCGCGTTTCTGCAGCGTTTTTGGCTGCAGCGTTTTTGCGCTAAAACGCATGCGTTTTTGATTTCCAGCAAAGTCTATGGGAAAAGCAGAAATCCTGTCTGCACTTTGCTTTTTGTTCAGCAGCGTTTAATTTGCATATTTGTGGTCAAAAACCATGCTGAAAAAGAAGCAGCATGTCAGTTGTTTTTGCCATTTCTGCAGCGTTTCCTTAACATTGGAGTCAATGAGAAATGGCAAAACGCATGTTGGAGTGAATATTCTGCGTTTAATGTGCATTTTACATGCTTTTTACCAGCGTTTTCCAAAACAAAAACGCAGGTGCAGTAGGCAAATAAACCAGGCACAAACGTCATTACCTACATCACTTCCTTTTTACTATAAATACAGAGCTGAGTATGTTTCAGTGCCTGCTACTATTGTGATTTATCATAATATAAATACTTTGATCTACTGAAATTTAAAATGGCTTGGTTCCAGCGAATGAAGATCGATGTCGCAAAATTAATTGCTATGGTAACTACCTGATTTATTTTTCATTATTTTGCTTAAAAAATGTTATAATGATAATGTCAAGCTTTATAATCTTATAAATTTAGTAATCACTTCATTACAATTTTGTAAAATTATGTAACAGGTTGAATCCATGCCATGCCTTTGGGATCCCACATGCCCTGAATACATGCAAAAAAACAAGAGGATGGACTGTTGGGGAACAATCTGTGCTGAACTGTTCCCACAATGGCATGAGGCTGATGCAGCCTTACAACATAAAATTGGTATTTTTGTTGTTTTAATTATTTGTTTTAATACTGTTACTATACTTTTTATAATTAATTAAAGATTTGTGTTTTATTTTTTCCTTGCACAATTAAAATAGAGCTTGATGTGCGGAAAAGGTGGCGTTCAGTAAAGGACAGATTTCACAAGCTAAGGAATGAGGGCATGAAAAGTGGCAGTTCCCCTAAAAAAACAAATTTCATCTATTATGATGAGCTGTCATTTCTATGCACAAGTCGGAAAACTAGAGAGTAAGTATTCATGTAACAGTATGTTAACATTGTTTTCTGAAAATAATGTTATCATCACAATAAATTACATTGTATTTAATTGTTTATTATTTTTTCTTTCACCTCAACAGAACTTCAGGAAATGTAGCAGTACAAACACCTGTTGATGATGAAGAAGGGCAAGAGAGCCTTCATCAACCACACCAGGAAGGGCCATCAGGCAATATAGATCAATTTTCATCTGAACATGAAGGGGAGATAGAAAGTGTTCAAGATAAATCACCACCTAGACCTACAAGAATTACCTCAGGTCCCACAAAATATATCAAGCCAAAAAACAAAAAAAAAACCACCAAAAATATCCAATTAGAGGAGGAAGTTATTTGTAACGAAACCTTAAAATTATTGAATACTAGTGCCAAAGAAGATGACATTGATCATTTTGGCATTAGTATTGCAGGTAGAATTCGAAAAATTAAAGATGAGAAGAAAAAAAATACATGCATGACAGCCATATGTGGGATGCTGACTTGCTATGAGGAAGAGGGTAGTTTCCCTTCCTCTGGCGCAATTATTTCGAAAATTGAACAAATTTTTGACGAAGTCAAAAACCCACCAGCCCAAAAGAATACAACTACTATTGCCCCAAACCCAATCTACATACCAAAACCTTATTCTCTAAATACAAATACCTATAATCAAAATGTGCCCCAACAATATTTGCATTCAGGCATACAAACTCAAAAACCCCAATCTAGCCAAATGAATATACAACCCCCGTTAAATGTAAATTTGCATTCCCAACAACAACCTCATGGATATTTCAGCAGGCAATTATTTTCTGAACCTTAATTTCATAATGATCTAATCTTATGTTTCTGTGTGCTGTTTATAAAAAATTATGTATTCTTCATACATATAAATTATATGTTGCACATATGTTGTAATGTGCATAAAAATGGCTTTATGACGTAAATAAAGCTTTGTAAAGAAATAAATTAATTTGTGACATCAAAATCTGTGGTTGTATACTTTAATTTTGCAACATATGAAGTGTTTTCATGTTCAATCTTGATGATTTTAGAGTTATCATTGCTTCAGGAAATGACATCATAACAAATTAACATAAACAAGACAGGAAAGGCAGACATTTTTGTATTTGAATCATTTAACTTTATTTTTGAGTTCAATGACATGACAAACGCATATGCGTTTTTAAGAAGAAAAACGCATGTAAAAAGCGCTAAAAACGCAATAAAAACGCGAAAAAAACGCATGCGTTTTTAGCGCTAAAAAATGGTCAGAAGCCATTTGGTCAAAAACCAAGGGAAGGAAAACGTGCAGAATAAACTGCAGGTACACCGACGCAACGTGCGAACATAGCCTAAAGGTCACCTGCATGTACTTTATTAACCCCTTCAGCCCCCGGGCACTTTCCGTTTTTGTTTTTCGCTCCCCTTCTTCCAAGAGCCGTAACTTTTTTATTTTTCCATCAATCTTGCCATATGAGGGCTTGATTTTTACAGGACGAGTTGTACTTTTAAATGAAACCATAAGTTTTACCATATAGTGTACTGGAAAACGGCAATAAAATTCCAAGTGCGGAAAAACTGCAAAAAAAAGTGTGATCGTACAATAGTTTTTGGGATATTTTATTCACCGTGTTCACTATATGGTAAAACTGATGTGTCATTGTGATGCCTCAGGTCAGTGCGAGTTCGTAGACACCAAACATGAATAGCTTTACTTGTATTTAAGGGGTTAAAAAAATTCACAAGCTTGTCCAAAAAAAGTGACGCATGTTTTGCGCCATTTTCCAAAA
Source organism: Anomaloglossus baeobatrachus (assembly GCF_048569485.1). Classification (NCBI taxonomy): domain Eukaryota; kingdom Metazoa; phylum Chordata; class Amphibia; order Anura; family Aromobatidae; genus Anomaloglossus; species Anomaloglossus baeobatrachus. The sequence continues at coordinate 262,621,247 of NC_134357.1, read as the reverse complement.
CACGTAACGTTCTCATTTTTCGGGATCTATGGCTCAGTGATGGCTTATTTTTTGCGTCTCGACCTGACGTTTTTTAACGGTACAATTTTTGTGCAGATGCTACATTTTAATCGTCTGTAATTGCATTTTGCGCAAAATTTGCGGCGACCAAAAAAACGTAATTTTGGCGTTTCGAATTTTTTTGCCGCTATGCCGTTTACTGATCAATTGATTTTATATTTTGATAGATCGGGCATTTCTGAACGCGGCGATACCAAATATGTGTATATTTTTTAACCCTTTAATTTTCAATGGAGTGAAAGGGGGTGATTTGAACTTTTAGGTTTTTTTATAACTTTTTTTTATTTTACTAGTCCCCCTAGGGGGCTATAGCGATCAGCAATCCGATCGCTCTGCCCTATCTGCAGATCACAGCTACAGAGCTGAGAACTGCAGATTTGGTACTTTTAATGCCGGCTGTATTCCGGCATTGAGAGGAAGTGAGTCATGTTAGCTACAGGCGTCATCACATGACCCTGTGCTACCATGGCAACCACCGGAAGTCACGTGATCATATCACGTGACTTCCGGTGGGGGCGGGGTAAGTGACTGTCATGACGGCGCGCATATAAAGCTCACAGCCACATTTTGGCATCGAGATGTAAGGGGTTAATGGCCGCGGGTGGAAGCGATTCCACCCGCGACTAGCAGGCACACATATCAGCTGTTGTATGAAAACAGCTGATATGTGCGCGGATCGCCGCTGCCTGCCCACGGCAGGGGGCGGGGATAACTGCACACGATCCATGACGTACCCAGTATGTCATGGGTCGTTAAGGGGTTAAAGTGGTTAGAAACCAGTGATGCCCCAACCACAGGTAAGTTGATGACATCCGATAGATGTTTTCGGATCCTAGTTTTTAATGAACTCGCTGTGCAACCCACATACTGATATCTATCTATCTATAATTAGTACAGACCAAAAGTTTGGACACCTTCTCATTCAGTGAGTTTTCTTTATTTTCATGACTCTGAAAATTGTAGATTCACATTGAAGACATCAAAACTATGTATTAACACATGTGGAATTAAATACTTAAATAATTGTTAAACAACTGAAAATATGTCTTATATTCTAGGTTCTTCAAAGTAGCCACCTTTTGCTTTGATTACTGCTTTGCACACTCTTGGCATTCTCTTGATGAGCTTCAAGAGGTAGTCACCGGAAATAGTCTTCCAACAGTCTTGAAGGAGTTCCCAGAGATGCTTAGCTCTTGTTGGCCCTTTTACCTTCACTTTGCGGTACAGCTCACGCCAAACCATCTCGATTGGGTTCAGGTCTGGTGACTGTGGAGGCCAGGTCATCTGGCGTAGCACCCCATCACTCTCATTCTTAGTCAAATAGCCCTTACACAGCCTGGAGTTTGGGGTCATTGTCCTGTTGAAAAATAAATGATGGTCCAACTAAACGCAAACCGGATGGAATAGCATGCCACTGCAAGATGCTGTGGTAGCCATGTTGGTTCAGTATGCCATCAATTTTGAATAAATCCCCAACATTGTCACCAGCAAAGCACCCCCCACACCATGACACCTCCTCCATGCTTCATGGTGGGAACCAGGCATGTAGAGTCAATCTGTTCACCTTTTCTGCATCGCACAAAGACACGGTGGTTGGATCCAAAGATCTCAAATTCGGACTCAGACCAAAGCACAGATTTCCACTGGTCTAATGTCCATGCCTTGTGTTCTTTAGCCCAAACAAGTCTCTTCTGCTTGTTGCCTGTCCTTAGCAGTGGTTTCCTAGCAGTGGTTTACTAGCAGCTATTTTACCATGAAGGCCTGCTGCACAAAGTCTCCTCTTAACAGTTCTCTAGAGATGTGTCTGCTGCTAAAACTCTGTGTGGCATTGACCTGGTTTCTAATCTGAGCTGCTGTTAACCTGCGATTTCTGAGGCTGGTGACTCGGATAAACTTAAACTTTGCAGCAGAGGTGACTCTTGGTCTTCCTTTCCTGGGGTGGTCCTCATGTGAGCCAGTTTCTTTGTAGCGTTTGATGGTTTTTGCCACTGCACTTGGGAACACTTTCAAAGTTTTCCCAATTTTTTGGACTGACTGACCTTCATTTCTTAAAGTAATGATAGCCACTCATTTTACTTACAATTTGTATTATGGCAAGAAAAAAGCAGCCAACAGTCTATTCAGGAAGACTGAATAGACTCAGCTGTGTGTCCACCAGACTTCTACACAACACAACTGATGATTCCAACCCCATTTATAAGGCAAGAAATAACACTTATTAAACCTGACAGGGCACACCTGTGAAGTGAAAACCATTTCCAGTGACGACCTCTTGAAGCTCATAAAGAGAATGCCAAGAGTCTGCAAAGCAGTAATCAAAGCAAAAGGTGGCTACTTTGAAGAACCTAGAATATAAGACATATTTTCAGTTGTTTCCCCACTTTTTTGTTAAGTATTTCTTTCCACATGTGTTAATTCATAGTTTTGATGCCTTCAATATGAATCTACAGTTTTCAGAGACATAAAAATAAAGAAAACCCTTTGAATGAGGTGTGTCCAAACTTTTGGTCTGTACTTTATGTATATATAATGTAGTGGGTGCAGAAAGTATTCAGACACCTTTCAATGTTTCACTGTTTTATTGCAGCTATTTGGTAAATTCAAAAAAGTTCATTTATTCTCATTAATGTCACTCTGCACCCCATCTTCACAGAAAATAACAGAAATGTAGAAATTTTTGCAAATTTCTACAAGAAAAACTGAAATATCACATGATCATAAGTATTCAGACCCTTTGCTCAGACACTCATATTTAAGTCACACGCTGTCCATTTCCTTGTGTTCCTCCATGAGATGGTTCTACTCCTTCAGTGGAGTCCAGCTGTGTTTAATTAAACTGATAGGACTTGATTTGGAAAGGCGAACACCAGTCTATATAAGACCTAAGGGGCACTTTGCATACTGCGACATCGCAGGCCGATGCTGCGATGCCGACTGCGATAGTCCCCGCCCCCGTCGCAGCAGCGATATGTGGTGATAGCTGGCGTAGCGAAAATTATCGCTACGCCAGCTTCACACACACACTCACCTGCCGTGCGACGCCCCTGTGGTCGGCGACCCGCCTCCTTGTTAAGGGGGCGGGTCGTGCGCCGTCACTGCAACGTCACACGGCAGGCGGCCAATCGGAGCGGAGGGGCGGAGATGAGCAGGATGTAAACATCCTGCCCACCTCCTTCCTTCCGCATAACCTACGGAAGCCGCGGTGACGCCGGTAGGAGATGTTCCTCGCTTCTGCGGCTTCACACACAGCGATGTGTGCTGCCGCAGGAGCGAGGAACAACATCGGACCGTCGCGTCAGTGTAATTATGAATTACGCCGACGCTGCAACGATGATACGATTACGATGCTTTTGCGCTCGTTAATCGTATCCTCTATGCTTTACACACTGCGATGTCGCATGCGATGCCGGATGTGCGTCACTTTCAATTTGACCCCACTGACATCGCACCTGCGATGTCGCAATGTGCAAAGTGCCCCTTACAGCGCATGTCAGACCAAATGAGAATCATGAGGTCAAAGGAACTGTCCAAGGAGCTCAGAGAAAGAGTTGTGACAAGGCACAGATATGGCCAAGGTTTCTGCAGTACTCAAGGTTCCTAGGCACAGTGGCCTCCATAATCCTTAAATGAAAGACGTTTGGGACCACCAGAACTTTTCCTAGACCTGGCCGTCCAGCCAAACTGAGCAATCATGGGAGAAGAGCCTTGGTGAGAGGTAAAGAACAACCTCAAGATCACTGTGTCTGAGATCCAGAGATGCAGTAGGGAGATGGGAGAAAGTTGCACACAGTCAATTATCACTGCAGCCCTCTAACAGTCGGTCCTTTATGGTAGACTGGCTCGACGGAAGCCTCTCCTCAATGCAGAACATAAAAGCCCGCATAAAGTTTGGAAAAAAACCACATGAAGGACTCCCAGACTATGAGAAATAAGATTCTCTGGTCTGTTGAGATGAAGATAGACCTTTTCGGTGATCATTCTAAGTGGTATGTTTGGAGAAAATCAGGTACCTCATCACAGTGAAACATGGTGGTAGCAGCATCATGCCAGGTGGGTGTTTTTCAGCTACAGGGACAGAACGACTAGTTGCAATTGAAGGAAAGATGAATGTGGCCAAGTACATAGATATCCTGGAAGAAAACCTCTTCCAGAGTGCCCTTAACCTCAGACTTGGCCGAAGGTTCACCTTCCAACAAGACAATGCCCCTAAGCACACAGCTAAAACAACAAAGGAGTGGCTTCAGAACAACTCTGTGACCATGGCCCAGCCAGTGCCCTGACCTAAAACCAATTGAGCATCTCTGGAGAGACCTGAAAATGGCTGTCCATTAATGTTCACCGTCCAACCTGACGGAACTGGAGAGGATCTGCAAGGAAGAATGGCAGAGGATCCCCAAATCCAGGTGTGAAAAACTTATTACATTATTCCCAAGAAGACTCATGGCTGTACTAGCTCAAAAGAGTGCTTCTACTCAGTACTGAGGAAAGGGTCTGAATACTTATGACCGTGAGATATTTCAGTTTTTCTTGTTTAAAAATTTGCAAACATTTCTATATTTGTTTTTTTTCTGTCAAGATGGGGAGCAGAGTGTACATTAATGAGTAAAAAAACCAAAACTTTTTTTTAATTTGACAAATGACTGCAATGAAACAAAGTTAAAAATTTAAAGAGGACTGAATACTTTTTGTACTCACTGTATATGTATACACACACACACACACACACACACACACACACACACACACAGTAGATGGTACTGTCTTATTACTTTTACAACACTAAACGGCGTAAAAAAGAAATAAAACAAAAAACAATTCCTGACTTTGTTTCTTCTTGATTCTGCCTCACAAACATAATAGAACATGATCAAAAATTATTATGTTGTCTAAAATGGTATCAATAAAAACTACAACTCATTCCACAAAAAATAAGCCCTCACATGACTGTCGACAGAAAAATAATACTACAGCCTTCAAAATTCAGTGATACAAAAAAACATTATTTTGTAAAAGAGCTTTTTTTGTGTGATAGTAACCAAACCTCAAAAAAAACACAAAAACAAAAAAAAACTATATAAATCTAGTATCGCTGTAATCGTACTGACCAGTAGGAATAAAGCCGCCTAATCACTTATTCCGCTAAGTGAAAGGCATAAAAAATGCAATTTTTTACTTCCTCTTGATTTGTTTATTCTGCCTCCCGAAGACCACAGTACAGCACAGCTCATTTATCCTGCGCTCTATGCTGAACGCTTACACCAGGGAATAAGTGTTAAATCTCTGAAAAATGTGATTCAGACATAATTCCCAATGAAAATTCACTGTAATGGGGCAGAAGGAGTCAGTTTAACCTTCCATCTGACTTGTGACACAACAGTGTCCATCTTTTTAAGGATCTCTTCAGACGTGCACAAACATGCGGTCATCAACAGTTTTGTGCACCTTTCAAAAGATAGACATCGCTGAACAGAGGACGAACAGTTCGGGGTAACTGTGCTGCCTCATTAGTGAATGATTCTGTCAGGGGTTTCACATGAATCATGAATTTCAGAGTTTTTGGATTATAAGACTTTTGTCCCTCAAAATTGGGGTGAAATGGTCGTGTGTCTTATAATACGGACAAAGATCACCAGAAAGGAGGGGGTGGACAAGCGGAGAAGTGCGGTCACAGGAGGAAGGGTCGCAGCTGAAAAACCGTGGCGGTGGCATGAGTGGGGCAATGCTGTGGACTCGGCAAGAGGGGGTATCATGGCAGTGTGACGCGGGGCCATTGATGTCCAGCCAGTGGACGCAATGGGCTTCAGGAAAATTACTCTACAAGATCTCAATCTGCGCCTGTGCAGCCTCCGCAGCTATTTACCAGAAGCCTATCGAGTCCACTGCCTGGAGATCAATGGCGCCCGCATCGCACCATCACAACACCCCCTCATCCCAGCCCCGAGCCCACAGCATTCCCCACTCATGCAGCCCTGCCTCCTGTGACCCAGCTCCGTCAACAAGTCCCCATGTCCCGCCCCAGTAAACTGACTCTAGGATTATAAGCCGGACACCCTTTTTTAATATTAAAAATTATTTTTCCCTATTTTCTTTCTCTAAATTTCAAATGCATTTCAGAATACGCAAAATACGGTAGATGGAAACCCGAATGTAAGTGCTCAGCATAGAGCACAAGATAAATGTGACATGATACAAAAGGTTTTGTACCCAAATTGCCACCAAACAGCATTCAATTCAACCAACAAAAACACACGTCCCCTCTTAGGTCCGTCACCTGTTAACGGAAATATTGGGGGCTTCCACATTCCTGGTAGCAGAAAGGTTCTGGAAGAGTGCTATGTCTCCCCCCTTAAATAAAACCAGAAAAATCCGCATTCCCTAATGCAAATGATCGCCTTCTTTCTGAGCACCACAGTGTGCCTAAACCACAATTAGCATCCACATGTCTTGGCATTGTAGTGAGGCAGCCCGCTTACTTTATGGGGTGCAGGTATCCAGAAGCACAAGCTGAGCACAATTTACGGGCACTACAGTGTGCTGGGCCCGACAAGGACCTATTTGCAATTTTTAATTCTGGTACATAAACTGTGTTTTCAAGTAACTAAATCGTCACTACACCCGTAGATGAATTCCCAGAGTATCATAATTACAAAAATTTGGTAACTTAAGGGGGTTTATTCTGTCCTGGCACTTAGGAGCTCTGCAGATTGAGTTTGTCAACTATTCTAGGAAAATCTGTGCTCCAAAAATCAAATGGAGCTCCTTCCCTCCTGAGCCCTTTGGTGTGGTCAAACAGTAGTGCACAGTCACATGTGGGGTATTGCCACGTTTAGGAGAAATTGTGTAACACATTATACAGCTTGTTTCAGCAATTCCCCATGTAAAAATTGGAAACATGGGGTTAATTATTTTTTGTTCACAGCCTAATAGTATAAAATTTTGTCACACACCTATGGTGTAAATATATTCACTGCACCCTTGGATAAATTCATTGAGGGGTGCAGTTTGTAAAATGGGGTCACTTGAGGGTGGTTTCTGCTATTATGGCAGCACAGGGGCTCTGCTAATGTGACATGACACTCGCAAACCATTCCAACTAAATCTGCACTTCAATATGGCATTACTTCCCTTCACTTTGTACTGTGCCTTAAAGTAGTTCTTGACCACATATGGAGTATTGGCATACTCAGGTGATATCGAACAAAATTATCCGTACTGTTATCTCATGGTAACCTAGTGAATTTGAAAGATTAATGGTTAATACAACAGTTTTGTGGTTAAAGTGTATTTAAAGAAGTTGTCCAGTTACCAAAACAGATTTTTTTTTCTCTCATAAATCTTGCAATTATGTGCCTCTCAACACATTATTATGTTAATTCAGCAATATTACCTTTTATCGTGCTCTAGCAGCACATCCTCATTTCTGGCTCCAGCTCTGATGGGGTTAATCTCTCTCCTGACTTCCTGGGTTCAGTTACTACAACTCCCATAATTCTTAGGGCTGCATCTAACACACCCACTCAGCTCTCCACCCAAAGACTCCTCCCTGCCTCTTCCCAGTGTGGATGCACAATCACAATGGAGACAGCAAAAGCTGCCAGCTCTGCACAACCAGGGAAAGAAAGCGTCTATCTTCTGCTTGTTCTCATATAGTTCATAGTGTGTGTGTGTGTGTGTGTGTGTGTGCGTGCGTGCGAGAGAGAGAGAGTGTGTGTGTGTGTGTGTGTGTGTGTGTGTGATTAGGCTGCTTTCACACATCAGTTTTTTGGCATCAGGCACAATCCGGTGTAAAAACTGATGCAATGGATCAGGCTAAAAATCGGATCAGTTGCATCAGTTTTTTCCATCAGTTCCTTCAGTTTTTAGACGGATCCGTTGTGCTACTGAGCATGCTCAGTAGAAAAAAATGGAATCAGTCGCTGTAATGCATTGTATGCCGCTTACGACGGATCCGGCGCCCATAGGCTTTCATTGTACATGACGCCGGATCTGGCGCTGTCCGTTTTTGCCACTGCCAAAAAACGTTGCATGCTGCGTCCTCTCCGGCAGCTGAACACATACATTTCGCTGGATCCGTGCACAACGGATGCAACACAAGGGCATCAGGCACAATCCGGCGCTAATATAATTTTCAATGTGGAAAAAAACGGATCCGGCTTTATCCGCTTTTCGTCGGATTGTGCCTGATGGCAAAAAACTGATGTATAAAAGCAGCTTTAGCTGGCGCAACATGTGAAAAAAATGAATTGGGGGAAAAAAAAAATGATGGGGTCATGAGATTGCTTTTTAACCTTTTGCCTAGTCTGTGTGTCGTCCGTATCATCCGTGTGGCATGCATTTTGCAGGCTACTTTCACATCAGCGTTTTTTTGCCTTTTTGTTTTTTTCATCAAAGCGCTATCTTCTGGTGCTGTATCCAACTCTTCCAGCAGCCCTGGTGCCAGGTGGCACACTGGGTAATAAGGGGTTAATACCAACTTTGTTTTAACAGCTGGTATAAAGCCCGAGATTCTTAATGTCAGGCCAAGTTTGACTCGGCCATTAAGAATCTCCAATAAAGGGTTAAAAAAGACACCACACAGAGAAAAAAATACTTTATTAGAAATAAATACACAGACACATTAGGGACTCCTTCTTTATTACTCCCTCTCACCACTCCACGATAAAGATTTCTGTACTGACAGAGAGAAAAGAGAGAGAGAGAAAAAAGACAGAGAGAGAAAAGAGAGAGAAAAGAGAGAAGAGAGAAAAAAGAGAGAGAAAAAGAGAGAAAAAAGAGAAAGGAAAAAAAGAGAGAGAAAAGAGAGGGAAAAGAGAGAGAAAAGAGAGAGAGAAGAAAGGTGCTCTGTTACATGCTGTGCTGCATGTCACCACCTTGCTCCACTCTGACTTGTTGTGCAGGTGACAGAGTGGAGAGAGTTGGTCCCATGCAGCACAAGTCAGAGTGCAGTATCTTGGTCCCATGCAGCACGACAGGTGACAGAGCAGAGCAAGATGGTGACATGCTCTGCTCTGACACATGCTGTGCTGCATGTCACCAGCTTGTCAGTCTCTTGCTGCGTCCTGTAGTGCTGGTGGGAGTATATGATCACACTGCCCGACACCTCCCGCTCTCCTGACATCGGAGCAGAGTGGGCGGGTGGATAGTGTGATCAGATACTTACATGACAGGGGGGGGGGTTTCAGCTGAAGAACCCCCCCTGTACTCCACACTGGCGCCCCGTGCCTCACCAATCTGCCGGAAGCCCTCTTCATCGCTCCACACTGGCGTCTCGTACCATCCTCCGGATCCTCCACTCGATGCTGGGCTGTGACGTGCGGTAGTCACCGCCCACAGCCCAGTCAATCACGCCAGCATCCTCTGACGTAACGTCCAGTTTGAGAGCCCGGAACTTGACGGGACGTCAGAGGATACTAGCAGCCGCAGCCCCAGGGGGTCATGTGACCGGCACTGAGCGTGCAGGATAGCGCGCTCAGAGCCAGAATTGCAAATAGAAGCCAATGAAGAAGTGATCTAAAATGGTAAGTTACACTCATATAAAAAATAAAAAAAATGGGTAAACCACTCCTTTAATGGCTCAACGTTAAAAAATTCTGTGAAGCACCTGGGGTTCAATATGCTCACCTAACATCTAAATAAATTTTCTTGAGGGGTTTAGTTTACAAAATGGGGTCACACCGAGAGCAATACCGCAGATCCAGGATCTGAGGCACCTGAAACAACGGATACAGGAGGCCTGTGGTAGCATTTCTTCTGCGGTATTGCTCTCCGTGTCTCAAGAGTGGGAGAAGAGAATCACGTTGACAATTCAACCCAATGGGCAGCACTTTGAGCACATCCTTTAGTGGGTTACTGTCGTTCCTTGTCACAAACGTGTCAATAACTTTATAATGAATAAAGCTACGTTAAAAAAAGAGCACACCATTGTTTTTCTTGTGCAATTTTCTTTGTGTTTCAGGTATCACATGACCCCCTTCCCATTGAAAAAATGCATTTGTTTTAGGCTACATTCACACGACCGATCCGTTTTTGCGGTCCGCAAAAATGGTCCGTTTTTTTCACGGATGCGTCCGTGTGACATCTGTTCCCTTTCGTATACGGTCCGTGTGTCATCCATGTGCCTTCCGTTTTTTTGCGGACCGCAAAAAACGGATGCAGCAAGAAAGAAATAGATGAGTAGATATAGAGATGGATAGATAGATAGATATAGAGACAGAGAGATAGAGGGATGAATGAATGAATAGAGGGATAGATAGATGGATAATGGATAGATAGATGAGAAAGACATATATAATGTCCTACCCCACTGCATATTCTAAGCTGGCACCCTTTAATGACTTTCAGGTGGTACTATAGGGTGCTTAGCCTTGTATTTAGCCAAAAAACAAATAAATTAAAAAAAACGACGTGGGGTCCCCCCTATCTTTTGTAGCCAGCTAGGGTAAAGCAGACGGCTGCAGCCTGCAAACCACAGCTGGCAGCTTCACCTTGGCTGATAATCCAAAACAGAGGCACCCCACGCTGTTATTTTAAATTAAATAAATAATTTAAAACAAAAAACACGGGGTCCCCCCAAATTGGATCACCAGCCAAGATAAAGCGGACAGCTGTGGTCTGGTATTCTCAGACTAGGGAGGTCCACTGTTATTGGACATTCCCCAGCCTAAAAATAGCAGGCCACAGCCGCCCCAGAAGTGGCGCATCCATTAGATGCGCCAATCCTGGCGCTTTGCCCCAACTCATTCTGTTGCCCTGGTGTGGTGGCAAACAGGGTAATATATGGGGTTGCTACCAGATGTGTAATGTCACCTGGCATCAAGCCCTGGGGTTAGTGATGTCACGCGTCCATCAGATACCTGACATCACAAACCCAGTCATTAATAAAAAAAAAAATAGACAACAAAAAAAGTTTTATTTGAAAAAACACTCCCCAAAACATTCCCTATTTCACCAATTTATTGACAAGAACAATAAAATCCGGGTCCGGCGTCATCCAATAAGGGGGTCCCACGACGATCCATACCATAGTCACTGTTCCAGACAATGAAGAACAGAATGTTCCCCATTGGCTGGGAGAGCAGTGCAGTGTCCTGAGCTAACATCAATAGGTCAGCCCAGGTCACTGCAGGGGATGACAAGCGCTGACTTCAGGATGTTAGATGAGACCATGACCTGCTGTGACGATCTCCTGCCTCCTGACGTCACTGCTGTCACTGACTTCTATGCCCACCGCGTTCTCAGCAGTATCGCGGGAGCCCGTGACGTCACCGCTAGTGACAGTCTCGGCCCGCCCGCGAGACGTGAGAACGTGGCCGACATAGAAAACAGTGACAGCGCTGACGTCAGGAGATCGTCACAGCAGGTAATGATCTCATTTAACCTCCTGACAGCAGCGCTCGTCATTCTGGCTGCTGCACGCACTGCAGTGTGAGAAGCTGCTGATACTGCAGTGCTTGCTGACACTGACACACTGTTGTGCGGGCAGCCGCGGGGCTGTAGCGGGACACAGACTGCACGGGCAGTGATGAAAAGCAGCGCTCGTCATCCCCGCGGCTGCACGCAATGCTGAGTGAGAAGCTGTTGATACTGCGGTGCGAGCAGCCACGGGGCTGGCAGGGAACGGAACACAGACTGCACGGGCACCCGACGGAGGTCACACGGAAGTGCTTCCGTGCGTCTTCCGGGGATTTTGCGGGCCCATTGACTTGTATTGAGTTATTACGGAACAGAATAGGACATTTTCCATAATAACGGAGCGGACATACGGCATCCGATGTGTTTTTTTGTAGGATAAGATGCATACGGAAGTGTTTCCGTGTGTCATCCGATCCTACACAAAAGACATTGAAAAGATGGTCCTGTCCGTGGGTCCGCAAAAAAACAGGAACTGACCAGGACAAACGGAACGGTCATGTGAATGAGCCCTCATGAAAAGAAATCAGTCCAAACTGGAACAGAAATAACCTGCATAAATAATTTTTCTTGAAGAATTGGAAAAATTCCTATTTAGGCCAAATGTCAAAGCCAGAAAAGTAAACCCCAGAAGCAAAGGAGCAGCAGCCATTGTGAATAGTGCCCAGCAGCATGCTCAAGAAAGACTCCACGGTCTCCACAGCACAGCTTCCAGCCAAAAAAGGAAGAGGTGCAGCTTCTGTCTTCTTGTGATAATAAAACAAATCTGACATGTGTTGGGAGTGCAAAATCTCTATGTAAAGAACATGTGTTTTATAATTGTGTTTAATGTAAAACCTGTTCAAACGTTTTAGAAAGAAAAACTGAAATTATTTATCATTTGTTATTTTATAAAATGTTATCACAAAGTTAGATTTAGTTAGATTTCATGTTATAGTAATAGAGATCTAAAGCATGTTTGTTATTTGTGTGCAGAATGCTATAAAGCTAACATAATTGCAAACAGCCCGTGTAACCTGTTTATGATCAACCATGTTCATATACAGTTTAATAATGAAATAGGTATTCAAATAAAACACTTACAGTAGCTAAAAATCAAGATCTTAATAGGTCGGGTCATATTGACCCGAAACAGTACAAGTGTATCATAAATGTGAACAGACCAGAAGGGTTAAAGTCACTTCAAATGTGATGTGCTCCGTAAAAAAAATGGTTTTGCAAATTTTGTTGGAAAAATGAGAAATTGCTGATAAACTTTGAACCCTTCTAACTTCCTAAATTTTTTTTTTAAGTTTCAAAAATTGTGCTGATGTAGACATGTGGGAAATGTTATTTATTAACTATTTTGTGTGATATAATTTTCTGGTTTTAGATTAAAAATTGCAAAATTTTTATTTTTTTCAACAATATGCGCAAAAAAATATCCTACATTTACCACTAACATGAAGTACAATATGTCACAAAAGAAAAACTCAGAATCACAGGGATCCGTTGAAGTGTTCCAGAGTTATAACCTCATTAAGTGACTGTTGGAATTATAAAAAATGGCCTGGTCTTGAAGGTTAAAATAGGCTAGGGGTTTAGGGGTTAAACTATATTAGTGGCCACATGTGCAAAATCTTGTGCCAAAAGTACTGCATCAGCATTGTTAAACTAAAGAAAACTGTAAAAAAAACCAACAACTTACAAATGCCTTAATGCTTGTCATTGTGTTGCATCATCTCTGGACACATCTTCTCACTGTCTCCTGAAGTTGCTCCATTCCTTCCATTCTGACTTGTATCTCCTCAAGATGCCTAACGCCAAGGACTTCTCACCTGGAAGTTTTAAAACCAAGTCAACGCCTGTGAAACATTGTTAGGAGACTTCTCTTGCTTTTTCGTGCAATTGGTACAGCCATCATATTATTCACTGCTCCAACTAAGGCTATGTATTTGAATGCAGTTACGCTGCGTATTGCACTGCAGCATAACTGCATGCGTCCTGCGTCCCCAGCACAATCTATGAAGATTGTGCCTAATCCATGCGCACGTTGCATATTAGAACGCAGCGCTTCAGCTGCTGCCGAAGCGCTGCGTTCCAAAAAGTAACATGTCACTTCTTTCTTGCGCTTTGCATGCAGCCCCCGCTCTGTGCATAGGAGAGGCTGCATCCAGAGCGCATGAAATCGGCTTTTCATTACGCAGTATTTCTGCAGCAATTTGAAGAGCACATGTGCTGTTCAAATCGCTGCAGAAATTTCGTGGGCACATAGCCTAATATTGTCCATCCAAAAAACACTGACTGACCTATTAGATCCTCTATTAAACAGACCTTTATTAAATATCATTAAAAATCCATCAATAGTCAAAACATCCAGACAAGACAGAAAACAAAACAAAAACAGAGGGAGTTTGTTGCTGATTTTGAATAGACACCAGCGGGCTGAACCTGAGGACGTTCATAAAAATCTTTTGCCTCATTAAGTGGAAGGAAGGGTCATTCAGGGCTAGCTGCCATTGAGCGGGGCTACCAAATAAATTAGGGTAATAACCTCCACTGTAAGGCAGGGCACAGATGGGGAACATTTATTTTAGGCTCCATCTCCTGATGATGAAAATCCCTTTGACCCTGGGCCCTTCATTTTCCTATTTTTGCACCTTCAAGGTATCGGGTTGCTGCTCATACACCCTTTCTTTGTTTGTTTTCTGTCTTGTCTGGATGTTTTGACGGATTTTTAATGATATTTAATAAAGTTATTCTGATTTTAGAGGATCTAATAAGTCAGTCACTTTTTCATACCTCTAAGGCCCCCTTCACACGTCATTGAAAAACACTGACGTTCTTCACTGACGTGTAAAACCCGCACATGTCCCTCCGTGTTCCATGATTCACGGCACACGTCGGTTGTCCATGTGCAATCCGTGATTGCAAATGGACATTACTCACCTGCCTTCGCTCCTGCTGTCCCTGGTGCTGAACTCCTCAGCTCTGCAGCGTCCGCCCACCGCTCTCTGCAGCTACTTCCGGGTTGGCTATTCCTGCTTTCATGAATATTCATGAGCCGGGCAGGAGCTGCAGAGAGCGGAAGCTGCACAGCGAATCGCTGGAAAGGTTAGTTGAAAATGTTTAAAATTTAATGTCAGTGATTTTCTGGTACGTGTTTCATGGATCACACACGAATCACACCATAGTGTGGTCCGTGGGTCATCAGTGATGCCAGAAAAAAACAAACTTGTCTCCATGCAGAATCACGGACACGCGTGTACGCTGCACGGAGACACGTTCAGTGAAAAATCACTGATGTGTGAGCAGACCCATTGATTATAATGTGTCTGATTATGTGAGTGATTCTGGTACGTACAAAAAAAGCACATACGTACCAGAATCACTGACGTGTGAAGGGGGCCTAAGACATTTATATTTTGGTTTGGTTGTCTGTCCAAAAAACACCCAATTATTTTCCAATTTCTCTTTCCAAAGCTCAACTGCCACTACAATTTGGAATAATTCTACCAGTATAAATTTTTTCTGTCGCCTCTTTTTCTCCAACTCCATCTCTCTTCAAAAAGGGTATCAAAACTCAATGAACGAGGAGGCATCCATGGATAAATTTGTGCATTAATTTTCCTCATACTGCAAAATTCTCTATTGAAAAATGTATAACTCTCATTTGTTGAAAAGTTTTCTTCACCCCTAACTCTGCTTAACTTCAGTTGCCTGAAGAAAATCTTCATTGGACTCTCAACGTGCAAAGTTCAGGAAACATAATGACTCGCCCACCCCAGGGCTATGGGACACCCGGTGCCGGGCCGGACTAGTCCGGTGGTAGTCAGTGGTGGCTGGGCCCGACTCCGTGGCCCTGGTGGGTGTCAGTAGAATATGTGGCTTGAATTAAAGTTTGTGTTCGTGACGCCACCTGTGGTATGCGGCTAATAAGCCGCCGCTGCTGTGTGAGGCCTCCGGGATGATGTTATGGCAGCAATGGTAGTACTGCTCCCCACAGGTGGAGCAATGCCCGGGGCACAGTTGGTGCTTGTGAATGTCTATGCAGCGGAAATAACAGAGACCACTTCAAGGGTGCAGTTCAAGTTCTTTACTCACAGTCCTTGTCACAGCTGTAGGGACCCTCAGACTGCTGGGACCACTGTCAGGGACCTCCGCCGTTTCTGGGTGATTCAGAGAGTAAAAGCCGGTGCCCTTCTCTTAGTGTCTCTTTCTTCTGCTGTCTTCCTTAGCCTTGCCTTTGTTAGGATAAACCTGGCTTGGCCTCCACTACAGCCTCCAGGCTGGGGGGTCACCTGTCGGCTGATTACCCCTTTTCTGGAAGTCTGCTATGGGTTCTGGCCCTGGGAGCTTACAACGTCCCTGGGCCTCGGTTTTTACTGTTTGGAGATGATTTTGCACTCCTCCAGTCTCTAGGGACCGTCCCCTGTCGCAGCTTAATCCCTCCACCGATGTTACTGTGGAACAGGCCACCGCAGCCTACAACTACCCGTGGCACTTCTAGGGCCCTCTCCTTGGTACCTCTAGGCCTGCTCGTGATACTTCCAGGACTACCCGCGGCCCTGCGACTCCTTCTGTCTCCTACGTGGTGTCACCTGGACCCCTGGGTCTTCACCAGGAAGCGTCTCCTTCTGGTTCTCTGCTCCTGTCTGACTTGGAGCTTTCTTTCCTTCTTTCTTTCTTTCTTTCTTTTCTCCTCCTTGCCTGCCTCCAGCAGGCCTCCTCCTCCCTCCTTTCTCTCGTTCTTCTCCTCCAACTACATGCTCACTCTCTCACTCCCTGAGGTAGACTGACTAAACTTGACCTTCCTCTCTGTGTCTGCTCTCAGATGGCTCCTCCCACCTCCCCAGTTGCTAAGCTGTAACCTATAGGAGCAGGGATGGGTCTTACGGCCCCTCCCAGCATGCAGCATGGGAGGGTTGCCTGCCACTTTCCCTGGTACTAGTATGTACCTAACAATGGGTGTAGTGTGGATTTACCAGGGAACCGGAGTTCACTCTCTTCCTCTCCCAGAATGGGGCATCACACCGCTGATGGGGTGCAATGACCTGTGGCGACGGAAACCTCAGGGGCGCCACAATAACATATCTTTCTACTGTGTTAACCAGTAGAGAGAAAAAATTGTTTAAAAGGTTGATACCTTTTAATGGCTAAGTGAAAAGATGGTAATATCAAGCTGTCCAGACTACTCAGGTCTCTTCTTCAATCTGAAGAGTCACACATTTATACATAACAGGACATAGAATGTAGCAGTAAATAAGACAAGTTATGTGAAGCAGAACTATCAGCATGGCAAGGGGACAATCAGTGGCAGTAAATATTGCAGCAGTTGATCGATAAGGAGTGTGGAAGCTTTATTGACCTCTGATTGAGGTCTGGTCCAGAGTTGTGATGCCCCCAGATCCTCTGAGGAGCACATTTCTTAACTGATGTAAAAAGACATAAAGCCATGTGATACATTCATTCCTGCTCTGAATGTGTCACAGGTCATCATGAGTTTGTATTCCCAGAGTCTCCTATCTCTCTGGGATTTGAAATGTCCTTTCAATGCCAGCAATTTCATGTCCATGATGCTGTGGTCTGGGTTACAAAAATGTTTGGCCACAGGTAGATCTATTCTTTTTTCTCTGATTGTGTGGCGATGAGAATTCATCCTTGTCCTGAGCTGTTGTCCTGTCTCCCCTACATATTGTCACGCTTCCCGGTCCCCTTGTCCTGTTCCCCGTGGCCCGCTTCCCGGCGGCGTCCCCTGCTCACCACTCCGGTCCCGTCCTCCTCGTCCCCGCCTGCAGCCTCCACGCGTCCAGCTCCCCGCTCCCGGCGCTCCTCTGCGAGGTGGGACTCCCAGCCGGGCGCTCCTGCCTCCTCCTCACCGCTTCCTGGACTGGCTTCTGGCACACGGACGGCGGGTCGGGACGTGCCGTCCTCCTTGGGTGCCCTGATTGCTCTAGCGACTCGAGTGGATCTTCGTTTCCAGGAACGATCCAAAGAGGTGTCCCGCGAGAGGCGTCCGATGCGGCACGCCTCCCCACCACTGAAGCCCATCGCTCCCCAGTCGGCGTCACCTGGCGCTTCTACCTACGAGCCCATGCAGATTGACCGCCTGAGGCAGTCTGAGCAACGCAGAGCAGAACGACTAGCAAAAGGTCTCTGCTTCTACTGCGGAGCTGGCACACACCTGCTACTTTCTTGTCCCGAGAAGCCGGGAAACTCCAAAGCCTAGGCCTGGTAGGAGAGGCCACCCTAGGTGCTGGGACACTCTCAGACTCCGTTACCTGGACTATTCAAGTCACCACAGAAGAGACCCGGTTCACGGCAGAGGCGTATCTTGATTCCGGAGCAGCAGGCAACTTCATCCAGCAGGCCACGGTGGATAAGTACCAGGTGCCTGTCCTCCCACTAGAGAAACCGCTGGTGATCGCCTCTGTAGATGGGAGACCCCTCTCTGACACCGTCTCACTGATCACCAAGCCTGTGGAAGTACGGATCGGTGCTCTGCACACCGAGAAGATCACCTTCTACGTCCTCTCGCGTATGTCTCATCAGATCCTGCTGGGACTCCCATGGTTACGGACACACGAACCGTCGGTCAGCTGGAGTACAGGTGAAATCACCCGATGGGGCTCTTCGTGCCACGAGAGATGTCTGAAAACCATCCAGCCCGTTCGACGCCCTCCGGTTCCAGAGTCTCTACCAGGACTGCCTTCTGCCTACTGGTCCTTCTCGGACGTTTTTGATAAAAAGGAGTCAGAGGTGCTACCGCCTCATCGTCCTTACGACTGCGCCATCGATTTACTGCCAGGAACCACGCCTCCTAGAGGAAGAATATACCCCTTGTCCCCTGCGGAGACACGAGCTATGTCTGCCTATATTACCGAGAGCCTGGCAAAGGGGTTCATTCGGAGGTCCTCATCCCCTGCCGGAGCAGGGTTTTTCTTCGTCAAGAAAAAGGAAGGTGATCTGCGCCCTTGCATCGACTACCGGGGTTTAAACCAGATCACCGTAAAGAACAAATACCCTCTGCCGCTTATCCCCGAACTATTCGATCGGCTCCGAGGAGCCCGGGTCTTCACCAAGTTGGACCTTCGTGGGGCCTATAACCTGGTTCGCATTCGCTCTGGAGACGAATGGAAAACCGCCTTCAACACTCGGGATGGGCACTATGAGTATTGTGTCATGCCCTTTGGTCTGTGTAATGCTCCGGCAGTCTTCCAAGAACTGGTGAACGACGTGTTCAGAGACCTCCTCTATGTCTCTGTCGTGGTATATCTGGATGACATCCTGGTCTTCTCTCCGGACCTACAGACCAACAGAGAGAACGTGCAGCTAGTTCTCCAGAGGCTTAGAGAGAACCGTCTGTACGCCAAGTACGAGAAATGCATCTTTGAAAAGTCATCTCTTCCCTTCCTGGGTTATGTAATCTCGGACAGCCTGCAGATGGACCCAGAGAAAGTGTCTGCCATCATCAACTGGCCTCCTCCTTCCGGACAGAAGGCTATCCAACGCTTTCTCGGCTTTGCGAACTATTATCGGCAATTCATCCCGCATTTCTCCGCCTTGACTGCGCCTCTCTCTGCCTTGACTAAGAAAGGAGCTAATCCAAAGGACTGGCCACCGGCGGCCAATGCCGCGTTCTGCTCCTTGAAACAGGCGTTTGCTTCCTCCCCGGTTCTCCATCGCCCTGAATTGAACCGACAGTTCACCTTGGAGGTGGATGCCTCCTCCTCAGGAGCCGGAGCAGTGTTGATGCAGAACTCCCCCTCCGGCAAGCTGGTCACTTGTGGATTCTTCTCCAAGAGCTTCTCAGCACCCGAACGCAACTACACCATCGGGGATCGGGAGCTACTGGCCGTGAAGCTTGCCTTGGAGGAATGGCGCTACCTCTTGGAGGGCGCAGTATACCCTGTAATCATATACACGGATCACAAGAATCTGGAGTACCTGCGGTCAGCCCAAAGACTGAACCCACGACAAGCCCGCTGGTCCTTGTTTTTTGCCCGATTTGATTTCCAACTCCATTTTCGGCCTGCGGACAAAAACGTGCGGGCAGACGCTTTGTCCAGGTCCTTAGTGCCCGTGGAGTTGGAGGAGGAGACGTTCCAGCCCATCATCAACCCCAGCAACATCATGCCGGTGAATCCTGTCACGGTAACTCAGATACCCCCTGGGAAAACCTATGTCCCAGATACTGACAGACAGAGAGTCCTGCACTGGGGCCATGCCTCGAAGATCGCCGGCCATGCTGGTCAGAAGAAGACTTGGAGCACGATTGTCCGTCACTACTGGTGGCCGTCCCTCCGTAAAGACGTCTCAACCTTCGTCTCGGCCTGTCTGTCCTCTGCCTGGAACAAGACACCCAAGCACCTACCATATGGACGTCTCCTGCCTCTGCCCATTCCTTCTGTTCCGTGGCAACATATCGCAATGGACTTCATTACGGACTTACCTTTATCCTCTGGACACACAGTCATATGGGTTGTGGTGGACCGTTTCTCCAAAATGGCTCACTTCATTCCCATGGCCGGGCTGCCCTCTGCCCAGGAGCTAGCTGACTCCTTCATCCAACATATATTCCGATTGCATGGCTTTCCCGCACACATTGTGTCCGACAGAGGAACTCAGTTTACCTCGCGCTTCTGAAGGGCCCTCTGCAAACATCTGGAAGTATCTCTGGACTTTTCTTCGGCCTACCATCCTCAGTCGAATGGGCAAGTGGAGCGGGTCAATCAAATCCTGACCTCCTTCCTGCGCCACTACGTTAATGCCCATCACGATGACTGGTCCACGCTTCTTCCTTGGGCTGAGTTCTCCCACAACCATCACATCAGTGAGTCCACCTCCAGCTCTCCATTCCGAGTCGTTTACGGACTTCAGCCTTCGGTTCCGTTGCCAGTATCCTCGGCTTCCGATGTCCCCGCAGCAGATGCTCTGGTCCAGGACTTCTCAGCCATATGGAGCTCTGTCAAGACCTATCTTGAGCGGACTTCTTTGCGGATGAAGAGACATGCGGACAAAAGGCGCTTGGATCCCCCGTGTTTCTCCCCTGGTGATCTGGTCTGGCTTGCATCCAAGTATGTCCGATTGAAGTTGCCATCGTACAAGCTGGGTCCTCGTTACATCGGGCCGTTTAAAGTCGTCAGCAAGATTAATGCTGTCTCCTACAAGCTGCAGCTTCCGGCCACGATGCGGATACCCAACTCTTTCCATGTCTCCTTGCTCAAGCCTGTTGTCCTTGGTCCCTTCTCCGCTGAAGTCGGTACTGCTCCTCCTCCCATCGCTGACGATGACATATATGCGGTAAGGGATATCGTGGCCATGAAGACCGTACGTGGTCGGCAATACTTCCTGGTGGACTGGGCGGGTTATGGTCCTGAGGATAGGTCCTGGGAGCCCCGGGAGAATGTTGGCACTCCTCTGATTCGTGCCTTCCTGTCCCGCTTGCGGGGAGGGGGGCGTGGGGGAGGGGGTACTGTCACGCTTCCCGGTCCCCTTGTCCCGTTCTCCGGTCCCCGTGGCCCGCTTCCCGCTCCCCGGCGGCGTCCCCTGCTCACCACTCCGGTCCCGTCTTCCTCGTCCCCGCCTGCAGTCTCCACGCGTCCAGCTCCCCGCTCCCGGCGCTCCTCTGCGAGGTGGGACTCCCAGCCGGGCGCTCCTGCCTCCTCCTCACCGCTTCCTGGACTGGCTTCTGGCACACGGGCCTCGCGCATGCGCATTAGGGCGCGCGCGCGGTCATTGACCCTTTCTTAAAGGGCCAGCACCCAGAAACAGGATATTGCATAGAAAGGTACAGGGTATATAAGGGTTCTCTTTCCTGGAGGGCGGGGCCTGTTCTACGTGTTTAGTAAGCTAGTGTTCAGGTCCCCTATTGCTTTGCCTTGTACCTTGCCTGCATTAACCCTGTCCTGTCTCGTAGAGCCTGTCCTGCCACGCCAGCCGCTCCGAACCACGCTCATTCCCGTACCCTGACGGTGACCTCGGCGGATGTTCCACCATCTCTGCAGCTCCGCCAGTCTCCAGTCCCTGGCTCCGCTTGGTGACCCGTTCCATCGCTCAGCAAGTCCCGGATCCCGCCTGACCTTACCACCTGGCCTCGGACTCTGAGCCTCGTCACCCGGACCACCGTCCAGAACTCCATCCACCTTTCCTGCTCCCATACGGACTGTCCGGCTACCCATAGTGCTTCGGCCGCCGTGCACCCAGACCCTCTGGCGGGGTGACCTGCCTGGCTGCCTCCTCAAGGGAAACCGGTGTACGGTCCAGAGGTTCCACCACCCGGACGTTACACATATAGTGCCCCAGTTGGACATTTTTTACATGTAATGAAGTACACCACATTGGTTGTGGTGCAGCTAAAGGTACCTGGGATCTTGTAGTAGTGGAAACCTAACAAAAACTACATATTTCTAATTGCCACCATTACAACCCTTCTTTAAAGAAGCATCACTTTGACTAGACTTGTATCGAGCTCACTTTTTTCCTTTCCATTTTACTTGATTCAATAATTTTTCCTACAAAATTATTGGCAACCCCAAGATTCATAGTTTGATAATCTCATTTGCTGACTTTAAATTTGGGGGGATAATGAACAGACATACACATCTTGAAACCCTGATCGCCAGAACTTTTCCGAATAACTCACTATTCTGAGCTTTCCCCACTGTAGAAAACCCCCTTTTTCCCCTCCATAGCTTTGAGACACTAAAAGTATTAACATGCTAAACACATCTTTCTTACTGCATCCCTCTTCATCTGATCATACATCCCAGTCTAAAGAATCACAATAAGACTTACTCGGCTGCTGCGGTGCTTCTAGGATTGTTTTCTCTGACGAGGACTTGTGTCACTGATTATGGTGTCTTCAACCAGCTCCTGCTGCTCAGTGCTAACATCTTGTTGCACTATTGTTGTTTTGATCCCTGCAACAATAGGCACTGTGCGAGTATGGGTTCACATGTATTATGGTGACAATATTTTGGAAAAACTACAACTAAACAGAAATCAGTACATTTTTGTCAGCTACATAAACAAATAGTTAAAAATCCTTCATACTAGGGTGCCTAATGACATGCCCCTTTTGGTATCCTATAGAAACTCCTGTTGCTATGCCCCTGCCTACTTAACTAGTGGCCAAAGCTGGAGACTCATAACTGAAAGAATCTTATTTTGCAAAATTTTTGGGGTACCAATCTATCCACAAATGTATTTGTGTGCTAAAAAGGTTTCCCGTTGGTGTGGCACTGGAGAACAACATTTCCCATTGGCCTTTTTGCAAACCACCATGGAGCACACTTGGGCTTTTTAGCCTGTCAGTGGGATGCATTCATTGGCCTTTTTGCTTACACTGGGAAGTATTCTTGCTGTTTTACAACCATGTGGTGCATTCTTGGGCATGCCAAAAGCGAATACTCAGGAAAAAGTCCAGCCACCGGTATGAAATCAAAAGCCATTGGTGTGGCGCCGAAACACGCTGCTACCCGTTGGCATGGCGCCTGTTTGCCTCTCTTGGGCCGATCACCGCTATCTATTGGCGTGCCCCAGAAGCATGCCCCTTCCCGTTGGCGTGCCCCCAAAGCACGCCCTTTCCCGTTGGCTTGCCCCGAAGCACGCCCCTTCCCATTGGCGTGCCCCCGAAACACGCCTCTTTCCGTTGGCATGCCCCCGAAACACGCCCCTTCCCGTTGGCGTGCCCCCGAAGCAAGCACCTTCCGGTTGGCGTGCCCCCGAAGCACGCCCCTTCCCGTTGGCGTGCCCCCGAAGCACGCCTTTTCCCGTTGGCGTGCCCCCGAAGCATGCCTCTTTCCGTTGGCGTGCCCTCGAAGCACGCCTCTTTCCGTTGGTGTGCCCTCGAAGCACGCCTCTTTCCGTTGGCGTGCCCCTGAAGCACGCCCCTTCCCGTTGGCGTGCCCCCGAAGCACGCCTTTTCCCGTTGGCGTGCCCCCAAGCATGCCCCTTTTTGTCAGCATTCCCCCGAAATACGCCTCTGTTCGTCGGCGTGCCCCCGAAACACGCCTCTTTCCGTTGGCGTGACCTCGAAGCACGCCTCTTTCCGTTGGCGTGCCCCCGAAGCATGCCCTTTCCCGTTGGTGTGCCCCCGAAGCACGCCAATTCCCGTTGGCGTGCCCCTGAAGCATGCCCCTTCCCGTTGGCGTGCCCCCGAAGCACGCCTTTTCCCGTTGACGTGCCCTCAAGCACGCCCCTTTTTGTCGGCATTCCCCCGAAATACGCCTCTTTTCGTCGGCGTGCCCCCGAAACACGCCTCTTTCCGTTGGCGTGCCTCCGAAACACGCCTCTTTCCATTGGCGTGCCCCTGAAACATACCTCTTTCCGTTGGCGTGCCCCCAAAACACGCCTCTTTCCGTTGGCGTGCCCCCGAAAAACGCCTCATTCCGTTGGCGTGCCCTCGAAGCACGCCTCATTCCGTTGGCGTGCCCCCGAAAGACGCCTCTTCCCGGTAGCATGCTGCACCCTTGGGCCGACCACCGGGCTTGCACCCTCGGGCTTCTCTTGAGCCGACCACCGGGCTGCACCCTTGGGCCGACCACCGGGCTTGCACCCTCGGGCTTCTCTTGAGCCGACCACCGGGCTGCACCCTCGAACCTCTCTTGGGCTGACCACTGGGATGCACCCTCGGGCCTCTCTTGGGCCGACCACCGGGTTGCACCCTTGGGCCTATCTTCAGCCGACCACCGAGCTGCACCCTCGGCCCTCTCTTGGGCCGACCACCGGGCAGCACCCTCGGGCCTCTCTTGGGCCAACCACCTGGCTGCACCCTTGGGTCTCCCTTGGGCCGACCACTGGGCTACACCCTCGGGCCTCTCCTGGGCCAACCACCGGGCTGAACCCTCGGGCCTCTCTTGGGCCAACTACCAGGCTGCACCTTCGGGTCTTTCTTGGGCCAACCACCGGGCTACAACCTCGGGCCTCTCTTGGGCCAACCACCGGGCTGAACCCTCGGGCCTCTCTTGGGCCAACTACCGGACTGCACCCTCGGGCCTCTCTTGGGCCAGACACCGGGCTAAACCCTCGGGCCTCTCTTGGGCTAACCACCGGGCTGCACCCTCGGGCCTCTGTTGAGCCAACCACCGGGCTTGATCCCTCGGGCCTCTCTTGGGCCAACCACCAGGCTGCACCCTCGGGAATACCACCGGGCTGCACCCTCGGGCCTCTCTTGGGCCAACCACTGGGCTGCACCCTCGGGCCTCTCTTGGGCCAGACACCGTGCTGCACCCTCGGGAATACCACCAAACTGCACCCTCGGGCCTCTCTTGGGCCAACCACCGGGCTGCACCCTCGGGCCTCTCTTGGGCCAACCACCAGGCTGCACCCTCGGGGCTCTCTTGAGACAACCACCGGGCTGCACCCTCGGTCCTCTCTTGAGCCAACCACCGGGCTGCACCCTCGGGCTTCTCTTGGGCCAACCACCGGGCTGCACCCTCGGGCCTCTCTTGGGCCAACCACCGGGCTGCACCCTCGGGCCTCTCTTGGGCCAACCACCGGGCTGCACCCTCAGGCCTCTCTTGGGCCAACCACCAGGCTGCACCCTCGGGCCTCTCTAGGGCCAACCACCAGGCTGCACCCTCAGGCCTCTCTTGGGCCAACCACCGGGCTGCACCCTCAGGCCTCTCTTGGGCCAACCACCGAGGTGCACCCTCAAGCCTCTCTTGGGCCAGACAGTGGGCTGCACCCTCGGGCCAACCACCAGGATCCACCCTAGGGCCTCTCTTGGGCCAACCACCGGGCTGCACCCTCGAGCCTCTTGGGCCAACCACAAGGCTGCACCCTTAGGCCGATCTTGGGCCAGCAACCGGGCTGCACCCTCGGGCCACACTTGGGCCAACCACCGGGCTGCACCCTCGGGCCTCTCTTGGGCCAACCACCGGGCTGCACCCTCGGGCCTCTCCTGGGCCAACCACCGGGCTGCACCCTCGGGCCTCTTTAGGGCCAACCACCGGGCTGCACCCTCGGACCTCTCTTGGGCTAACCACAGGGCTGCACCTTCGGGCCTCTCTTGGGCCAACCACCAGGCTGCACCCTCTGGCCTCTCTTGGGATAACCACCGGGCTGCACCCTCGGGCCTCTCTTGGGCCAACCACCGGGCTGCACCCTCGGGCCTCTCTTGGGCCAGACACCGGGCTGCACCCTCGGGGATCTCTTGGGCCAACCACCGGGCTGCACCGTAGGGCCTCTCTTGGGCCAACCACCGGGCTACACCCTCGGGCCTCTCTTGGGCCGACCACCGGGCTGCACCCTCGGGCCGACCACCGGGCTTGATCCCTCGGGCCTCTCTTGGGCCAACCACCGGGCTGCACCCTCGGGAATACCACCGGGCTTCACCCTCGGGCCTCTCTTGAGACAATCACGGGGCTGCACCCTCGGGCCTCTCTTGGGCCGACCACTGGGCTGCACCCTTGGGCCAACCACTGGGCTGCACCCTCGGGCCGACCACCGGGCTGCACCCTCGGGTCTCTCTTGGGCCAGCCAACGGGCTGCATCCTCGGGCCACTCTTGGGCCAGCCAACAGGCTGCACCCTCGGGCCAACCACCAAGCTGCACCCTCGGGCCTCTCTTGGGCCAACCACCGGGCTGCACCCTCGGGCCTCTCTTGGGCCGAACACCGGGCAGCACCCTCAGGCCTCTCTTGGTCCGACCACCGGGCTGCACCCTCGGGCCTCTCTTGGGCCAACCACCTGGCTGCACCCTCGGGCCTCTCTTGGGTCGACCACCGGGATTACACCCTCGGGCCTCTCTTGGGCCGACCAACGGGCTGCACCCTCGGGCCTCTCTTGGGCCGACCACCGGGCTGCACCCTCGGGCCTCTCCTGGGCCAACCACCGGGCTGCACCCTCGGGCCTCTCTTGGGCCAACCACCGGGCTGCATCCTCGGACCTCTCTTGGGCCAACCACAGGGCTGCACCTTCGGGCCTCTCTTGGGCCAACCACCAGGCTGCACCCTCTGGCCTCTCTTGGGATAACCACCGGGCTGCACCCTCGGGCCTCTCTTGGGCCAACCACCGGGCTGCACCCTCGGGCCTCTCTTGGGCCAGACACCGGGCTGCACCCTCGGGGATCTCTTGGGCCAACCACCGGGCTGCACCCTCGGGCCTCTCTTGGGCCAACCACTGGGCTACACCCTCGGGCCTCTCTTGGGCCGACCACCGGGCTGCACCCTCGGGCCGACCACCGGGCTTGATCCCTCGGGCCTTTCTTGGGCCAACCACTGGGCTGCACCCTCGGGAATACCACCGGGCTTCACCCTCGGGCCTCTCTTGAGACAATCACGGGGCTGCACCCTCGGGCCTCTCTTGGGCCGACCACTGGGCTGCACCCTTGGGCCAACCACTGGGCTGCACCCTCGGGCCGACCACCGGGCTGCACCCTCGGGTCTCTCTTGGGCCAGCCAACGGGCTGCATCCTCGGGCCACTCTTGGGCCAGCCAACAGGCTGCACCCTCGGGCCAACCACCAAGCTGCACCCTCGGGCCTCTCTTGGGCCAACCACCGGGCTGCACCCTCGGGCCTCTCTTGGGCCGAACACCGGGCAGCACCCTCAGGCCTCTCTTGGTCCGACCACCGGGCTGCACCCTCGGGCCTCTCTTGGGCCGACTACCGGGCTGTACCCTCGAGCCTCTCTTGGGCCGACCACCGGGCTGCACCCTCGGGCCTCTCATGGGCCGAACACTGGGCTGCACCCTTGGGCCAACCACCGGGCTGCACCCTCGGGCCGACCACCGGGCTGCACCCTCGGGCCTCTCCTGGGCCAATCACCTGGCTGCACCCTCGATCCTCTCTTGGACCAACCCCCGGGCTGCACCCTCGGACCTCTCTTGGGCCAACAACCGAGCTGCACCTTCGGGCCTTTCTTGGGCCAACCACCAGGCTGCACCCTCGGGCCTCTCTTGGGATAACCACCGGGCTGCACCCTCGGGCCTCTCTTGGGCCAACCACCGGGCTGCACCCTCGGGCCTCTCTTGGGCCAGACACCGGGCTGCACCCTCGGGCCTCTCTTGGGCCAACCACCGGGCTACACCCTCGGGCCTCTCTTGGGCCGACCACCGGGCTGCACCCTCAGGCCGACCATCGGGCTTGATCCCTCGGGCCTCTCTTGGGCCAACCACCGGGCTGCACCCTCGGTCCTCTCTTGGGCCAACCATGGGGCTTCACCCTCGGGCCTCTCTTGAGACAACCACGGGGCTGCACCCTCGGGCCTCTCTTGGGCCGCCCACTGGGCTGCACCTTTGGGCCAACCACCGGGCTGCACCCTCGGGCCGACTACAGGGCTGCACCCTCGGGTCTCTCTTGGGCCAGCCAACGGGCTGCATCCTCGGGCCAACCACCGGGCTGCACCCTCGGGCCGACCACCGGGCTGCACTCTCGGGCCTCTCCTGGGCCAATCACCTGGCTGCACCCTCGATCCTCTCTTGGACCAACCCCCGGGCTGCACCCTCGGACCTCTCTTGGGCCAACAACCGGGCTGCACCTTCGGGTCTTTCTTGGGCCAACCACCAGGCTGCACCCTCGGGCCTCTCTTGGGATAACCAACGGGATGCACCCTCGGGCCTCTCTTGGGCCAACCACCAGGCTGCACCCTCGGGCCTCAGAAGAAAGGAAGAGAGACCTTCAAAAATTCATGATAAACACACCAATATCATAATAAATCCAAGAAAATTCCATATCAAGATAATAAGGTGCAATTTAATTCATTATATGACAAAAAATGACAATGGATTTAAGGGATGTCATTTGGACACATAAAGTGCAGAAGTGCCTGTAAAATCACAACCAGGGAGGTGTGCCTGAAAGACCAGACCAGGGGTTTGGTAAAACATGGAAATACATAGGGACTGTTACAGTAACAGGTATACAAGGTTCTATGATACAACGATTATATACAACAATTACATTTCATCAGGTTGGCTAGGTGTATAACACTACCCACTGTTCAGCAATCATAGATCATAATAAAACATGATATGCGGAATATAATATAGTACATGCAGAATAAAGTATTCACCCTATGCATGGAAAGGTGCTGTCACAGCCTAAATCATGACCGTGGCAACCAGGGATCAAAAAAACTCCCTTTGTATATTCAGGGTAGGACCAGCAGGCAAGGTAACCTACCACAATGACCCCTGGACCTAGTGCAGACACACCACCCTGCACCTCGACGCGTTTCGCTGTCGCTTCGTCGGGAGGTGCAGGTGTGATGTGGGTGGCTGCTATATATCCGGAGAAGTGTCACTTACCGTCCCACATTGGCGCGCCACGGTAATCCGATGCCCATCCTCCACACTGACCGGCGTTCCGGAATCCGAATTGCGCATGCGCGCAACCCAGAGTCCTGGTAGGTCGCCAGACAGAAAGGAGGAGGGGAGATCGGACCGCCGCGCGCGCACAGGATGGAAGTCGGAGTCACCATATTTGATTAGGGCAAAGAGATGGGCAGCACGATAATGCTGCGCATAACAGCTGGGAATGTTAACAAATATGGACACATATGAAATAAATCAGTTATTAACCAACATGGTAATGACCACAAAGATCTTTCTATAGGTACAGATCTCTGCTGTGCTGTAAGTCCATATTTAACATATAATTGTCTCTCTTCACTCTTCAGTGTTCTCCCTTCCGGTAACCGAGTTGGTGAAAGGCAGCAGCCAGCCACATCTAGAAGATCATATAGTGAAAAAAACCATAAAAATATATTAAAAACAAAAAATAAAAAATGGCGTATAGCCATCGGCACAATCCACCACAACAATGCAGAACCACGAGCTAATATATCATATTCTGTTCAAGCTGATCAGGTCAAGAACGGCTTGTAGCTAATTATATCATTTAGACCCCTCGGTTTGACGGTGTCAAGTATAGTTATCCACCGAGTTTCTCTTTTAAGTAATGTATTTTTAAGGTCACCACCTCTAGATCCAAGATGGACTTTTTCAATTCCTCTGAATTTTAACAATCGCCAGTTGCAATCATGGCATTCTTTGAAGTGTTTGGGAATATTTTTTAAAAGAAAAATATCCTCTGGCTTGTGTAGTTTGGCCGCGTTTTTAATATCCCGGATGTGCTCCAAAATCCGCACCCTGAATTCCCGGGAAGTCAGCCCTATATAAACCAGACCACAAGGGCAAACCGCCCAATAAATAATGCCTGACGAACGGCAATTAATAAATTCTCTGATTTTGTAGGTATTTTTGCGGCTCGAGTCCCAAAACTCCACCGCACGGTCCATCTGAGGACATGCGCCACAATCCCCGCAAGATCGAGAACCCCAATTGGAACCCCTAGAACTGCCAAAAAAGTTGGTAACCCTGGGAGTATAATGACTCCTCACAATTTGATCCTTAAGTGTTTTTGATCTTCTTGGCGTAATAGCAGGTACTGGAGTTAGAATGTGAGATAAGTCACTGTCAGTCTGGAGAATTGACCAGTGTTTTCTGACAATGTCTGACATCTCCCTCCATTGGGCATGATAAGGGGTGATAAAGCGAATAACTTCATCATGGCACTTAATGTGAGTTTTGAGTAATTCTTCACGTGGAGTATCCCTAGCCCTAATGTAACCATCTTGTATGGATCTATGATGATAGTGGCGGGCCCTAAATCTCTTTTTTAATTCCTCTGATTGTTGCTCAAACAAGGCATCACTAGAACAAACACGTCGAACACGTAAGAACTGGCCAATAGGTATAGACTTAATCACCTGAGTAGGATGTGAAGATTTAGCACTCAGGAGTGAGTTCACCGCTGTTTGTTTACGAAATAAATCTGTGCATAAAGTTCCATCATTCCCTTTAAAAACTCGCACATCCAGGAAGTCGATTTTCTCACTGCTGTGGACATAAGTAAGATAAGATGCACCCTCGGGCCTCTCTTGGGCCAGACACCGGGCTGCACCCTCGGGCCTCTCTTGGGCCAACCACCGGGCTACACCCTCGGGCCTCTCTTGGGCCGACCACCGGGCTGCACCCCCGGGCCGACCATCGGGCATGATCCCTCGGGCCTCTCTGGGGCCAGCCACCGGGCTGCACCCTCGGTCCTCTCTTGGGCCAACCATGGGGCTTCACCCTCGGGCCTCTCTTGAGACAACCACGGGGCTGCACCCTCGGGCCTCTCTTGGGCCGCCCACTGGGCTGCACCTTTAGGCCAACCACCGGGCTGCACCCTCGGGCCGACTACAGGGCTGCACCCTCGGGTCTCTCTTGGGCCAGCCAATGGGCTGCACCCTCGGGCCAACCACCGGGCTGCACCCCGGGCCAACCATCGGGCTGCACCCTCGGGCCTCTCTTGGGCCGAACACCGGGCAGCACCCTCAGGCCTCTTTTGGTCCGACCACCGGGCTGCATCCTCGGGCCTCTCTTGGGCCGACCACCGGGCTGCACCCTCGGGCCTCTCTTGGGCCGACCACTGGGCTGCACCCTTGGGCCAGCCACCGGGCTGCACCCTCGGGCCGACCACCGGGCAGCACCCTCGGGCCTCTCCTGGGCCAACCACCGGGCTGCACCCTCGATCCTCTCTTGAGCCAACCCCCGGGCTGCACCCTTTGGGCCTCTCTTGGGCCAACCACCCGGCTGCACCCTCGGGCCTCTCTTGGGCCAACCACTGGGCTGCACCCTCGGGCCTCTCTTGGGCCAGCCACCGTGCTGCACCCTCGGGAATACCACCAAGCTGCACCCTCGGGCCTCTCTTGGGCCAACCACCGGGCTGCACCCTCGGGCCTCTCTTGGGCCAACCACCAGGCTGCACCCTCGGGCCTCTCTTGAGCCAACCACCGGGCTGCAACCTCGGGCCTCTCTTGAGCCAACCACCGGGCTGCACCCTCGGGCTTCTCTTGGGCCAACCACCGGGCTTGCACCCTCGGGCCTCTCTTGGGCCAACCACCGGGCTGCACCCTCGGGCCTCTCTTGGGCCAACCACCGGGCTGCACCCTCGGGCCTCTCTTGGGCCAACCACCAGGCTGCACCCTCGGGCCTCTCTAGGGCCAACCACCGGGCTGCACCATCGGGCCTTTCTTGGGCCAACCACCGGGCTGCACCCTCAGGCCTCTCTTGGGCCAACCACCGGGCTGCACCCTCAGGCCTCTCTTGGGCCAACCACCGAGGTGCACCCTCAAACCTCTCTTGGGCCAGACAGCGGGCTGCACCCTCGGGCCAACCACCAGGATCCACCCTAGGGCCTCTCTTAGGCAAACCACCGGGCTGCACCCTCGAGCCTCTCTTGGGCCAACCACAAGGCTGCACCCTTAGGCCGATCTTGGGCCAGCAATCGGGCTGCACCCTTGGGCCACTCTTGGGCCAACCACCGGGCTGCACCCTCGGGACACTCTTGGGCCAACCACCGGGCTGCACCCTCGGGCCTCTCTTGGCCCAACCACCGGGCTGCACCCTCGGGCATTTCTCTTGGGCCAACCACCGGGCTGCACCCTCAGGCCTCTCTTGGGCCAGCAACCGGGCTGCACCCTCGGGCCACTCTTGGGCCAACCACTGGGCTGCACCCTCGGGTCACTCTTGGGCCAATCACCGGGCTGCACCCTCGGACCTCTCTTGGGCCAGACACCGGGCTGCACCCTTGGGCCAACCACCGGGCTGCACCCTCGGGCCTCTCTTGGGCCAACCACCTGGCTACACCCTCGGGCCTCTCTTGGGTCGACCACCGGGATTACACCCTCGGGCCTCTCTTGGGCCGACCAACGGGCTGCACCCTCGGGCCTCTCTTGGGCCGACCACCGGGCTGCACCCTCGGGCCAACCACCGGGCTGCATCCTCGGGCCGACTACAGGGCTGCACCCTCGGGTCTCTCTTGGGCCAGCCAACGGGCTGCACCCTCGGGCCAACCACCGGGCTGCACCCTCGGGCCAACCATCGGGCTGCATCCTCGGGCCTCTCTTGGGGAAACCACCGGGCTGCACCCTCGGGCCTCTCTTGGGCCGAACACCGGGCAGCACCCTCAGGCCTCTTTTGGTCCGACCACCGGGCTGCATCCTCGGGCCTCTCTTGGGCCGACCACCGGGCTGCACCCTCGGGCCTCTCTTGGGCCGACCACTGGGCTGCACCCTTGGGCCAGCCACCGGGCTGCACCCTCGGGCTGACCACCGGGCAGCACCCTCGGGCCGACCACCGGGCAGCACCCTCAGGCCCCTCCTGGGCCAACCACTGGGCTGCACCCTCGATCCTCTCTTGGGCCAACCCCCGGGCTGCACCCTTTGGGCCTCTCTTGGGCCAACCACCCGGCTGCACCCTCGGGCCTCTCTTGGGCCAACCACTAGGCTGCACCCTCGGGCCTCTCTTGGGCCAGCCATCGTGCTGCACCCTCGGGAATACCACCAAGCTGCACCCTCGGGCCTCTCTTGGGCCAACCACCGGGCTGCACCCTCGGGCCTCTCTTGGGCCAACCACCAGGCTGCACCCTCGGGCCTCTCTTGAGCCAACCACCGGGCTGCACCCTCGGGCCTCTCTTGAGCCAACCACCGGGCTGCACCCTCGGGCTTCTCTTGGGCCAACCACCGGGCTTGCACCCTCGGGCCTCTCTTGGGCCAACCACCGGGCTGCACCCTCGGGCCTCTCTTGGGCCAACCACCGGGCTGCACCCTCGGGCCTCTCTTGGGCCAACCACCAGGCTGCACCCTCGGGCCTCTCTAGGGCCAACCACCGGGATGCACCATCGGGCCTTTCTTGGGCCAACCACCGGGCTGCACCCTCAGGCCTCTCTTGGGCACACCACCGAGCTGTACTCTCAGGCCTCTCTTGGGCCAACCACCGAGGTGCACCCTCAAGCCTCTCTTGGGCCAGACAGCGGGCTGCACCCTCGGGCCAACCACCAGGATCCACCCTAGGGCCTCTCTTAGGCCAACCACCGGGCTGCACCCTCGAGCCTCTCTTGGGCCAACCACAAGGCTGCACCCTTAGGCCGATCTTGGGCCAGCAATCGGGCTGCACCCTTGGGCCACTCTTGGGCCAAGCACCGGGCTGCACCCTCGGGCCACTCTTGGGCCAACCACCGGGCTGCACCTCGGGCCTCTCTTGGCCCAACCACCGGGCTGCACCCTCGGGCATTTCTCTTGGGCCAACCACCGGGCTGCACCCTCAGGCCTCTCTTGGGCCAGCAACTGGGCTGCACCCTCGGGCCACTCTTGGGCCAACCACTGGGCTGCACCCTCGGGTCTCTCTTGGGCCAATCACCGGGCTGCAACCTCGGGCCTCTCTTGGGCCAGACACCGGGCTGCACCCTTGGGCCAACCACCGGGCTGCACCCTCGGGCCTCTCTTGGGCCAACCACCTGGCTGCACCCTTGGGCCTCTCTTGGGTCGACCACCGGGATTACACCCTCGGGCCTCTCTTGGGCCGACCAACGGGCTGCACCCTCGGGCCTCTCTTGGGCCAGCAACCGGGCTGCACCCTCGGGCCACTCTTGGGCCAACCACTGGGCTGCACCCTCGGGTCTCTCTTGGGCCAATCACCGGGCTGCACCCTCGGGCCTCTCTTGGGCCAGACACCGGGCTGCACCCTTGGGCCAACCACCGGGCTGCACCCTTGGGCCTCTCTTGGGCCAACCACCTGGCTGCACCCTCGGGCCTCTCTTGGGTCGACCACCGGGATTACACCCTCGGGCCTCTCTTGGGCCGACCACTGGGCTGCACCCTTGGGCCAGCCATCGGGCTGCACCCTCGGGCCGACCACCGGGCAGCACCCTCAGGCCTCTCCTGGGCCAACCACCGGGCTGCACCCTCGATCCTCTCTTGGGCCAACCCCCGGGCTGCACCCTTTGGGCTCTCTTGGGCCAACCACCCGGCTGCACCCTCGGGCCTCTCTTGGGCCAGCCACCGTGCTGCACCCTCGGGAATACCACCAAGCTGCACCCTCGGGCCTCTCTTGGGCCAACCACCGGGCTGCACCCTCGGGCCTCTCTTGGGCCAACCACCAGGCTGCACCCTCGGGCCTCTCTTGAGCCAACCACCAGGCTGCACCCTCGGGCCTCTCTTGAGCCAACCACCGGGCTGCACCCTCGGGCTTCTCTTGGGCCAACCACCGGGCTTGCACCCTCGGGCCTCTCTTGGGCCAACCACCGGGCTGCACCCTCGGGCCTCTCTTGGGCCAACCACCGGGCTGCACCCTCGGGCCTCTCTTGGGCCAACCACCAGGCTGCACCCTCGGGCCTCTCTAGGGCCAACCACCGGGCTGCACCATTGGGCCTTTCTTGGGCCAACCACCGGGCTGCACCCTCAGGCCTCTCTTGGGCCAACCACCGAGCTGCACCCTCAGGCCTCTCTTGGGCCAACCACTGAGGTGCACACTCAAGCCTCTCTTGAGCCAGACAGCGGGCTGCTCCCTCGGGCCAACCACCAGGATCCACCCTAGGGCCTCTCTTAGGCCAACCACCGGGCTGCACCCTCGAGCCTCTCTTGGGCCAACCACAAGGCTGCACCCTTAGGCCGATCTTGGGCCAGCAATCGGGCTGCACCCTTGGGCCACTCTTGGGCCAACCACCGGGCTGCACCCTCGGGCCACTCTTGGGCCAACCACCGGGCTGCACCTCGGGCCTCTCTTGGCCCAACCACCGGGCTGCACCCTCGGGCATTTCTCTTGGGCCAACCACCGGGCTGCACCCTCAGGCCTCTCTTGGGCCAGCAACCGGGCTGCACCCTCGGGCCACTCTTGGGCCAACCACTGGGCTGCACCCTCGGGTCTCTCTTGGGCCAATCACCGGGCTGCACCCTCGGGCCTCTCTTGGGCCAGACACCGGGCTGCACCCTTGGGCCAACCACCGGGCTGCACCCTCGGGCCTCTCTTGGGCCAACCACCTGGCTGCACCCTCGGGCCTCTCTTGGGTCGACCACCGGGATTACACCCTCGGGCCTCTCTTGGGCCGACCAACGGGCTGCACCCTCGGGCCTCTCTTGGGCCGA
The DNA here is from genome assembly GCF_048569485.1 of Anomaloglossus baeobatrachus. Classification (NCBI taxonomy): domain Eukaryota; kingdom Metazoa; phylum Chordata; class Amphibia; order Anura; family Aromobatidae; genus Anomaloglossus; species Anomaloglossus baeobatrachus. Next base: position 262,585,886 of record NC_134357.1, on the reverse strand, counting down.
CCACCGGGCTGCACCCTCGGGCCTCTCCTGGGCCAACCACCGGGCTGCACCCTCGGGCCTCTCTTGGGCCAACCACCGGGCTGCACCCTCGGACCTCTCTTGGGCCAACCACAGGGCTGCACCTTCGGGCCTTTCTTGGGCCAACCACCAGGCTGCACCCTCTGGCCTCTCTTGGGATAACCACCGGGCTGCACCCTCGGGCCTTTCTTGGGCCAACCACCGGGCTGCACCCTCGGGCCTCTCTTGGGCCAGACACCGGGCTGCACCCTCGGGGATCTCTTGGGCCAACCACCGGGCTGCACCCTCGGGCCTCTCTTGGGCCAACCACCGGGCTACACCCTCGGGCCTCTCTTGGGCCGACCACCGGGCTGCACCCTCGGGCCGACCACCGGGCTTGATCCCTCGGGCCTCTCTTGGGCCAAACACCGGGCTGCACCCTCGGGAATACCACCGGGATTCACCCTCGGGCCTCTCTTGAGACAACCACGGGGCTGCACCCTCGGGCCTCTCTTGGGCCGACCACTGGGCTGCACCCTTGGGGCAACCACCGGGCTGCACCCTCGGGCCGACCACCGGGCTGCACCCTCAGGTCTCTCTTGGGCCAGCCAACGGGCTGCATCCTCGGGCCACTCTTGGGCCAGCTAACAGGCTGCACCCTTGGGCCAACCACAAAGCTGCACCCTCGGGCCTCTCTTGGGCCAACCACCGGGCTGCACCCTCGGGCCTCTCTTGGGCCGAACACCGGGCAGCACCCTCAGGCCTCTCTTGGTCCGACCACCGGGCTGCACCCTCGGGCCTCTCTTGGGCCGACTACCGGGCTGTACCCTCGGGCCCTCTCTTGGGCCGACCACCGGGCTGCACCCTCGGGCATCTCTTGGGCCAACCACCGGGCTGCACCCTCGGGCCTCTCTTGGGCCAACCACCAGGCTGCACCCTCGGGCCTCTCTAGGGCCAACCACCGGGCTGCACCATCGGGCCTTTCTTGGGCCAACCACCGGGCTGCACCCTCAGGCCTCTCTTGGGCCAACCACCGAGCTGCACCCTCAGGCCTCTCTTGGGCCAACCACTGAGGTGCACACTCAAGCCTCTCTTGAGCCAGACAGCGGGCTGCACCCTCGGGCCAACCACCAGGATCCACCCTAGGGCCTCTCTTAGGCAAACCACCGGGCTGCACCCTCGAGCCTCTCTTGGGCCAACCACAAGGCTGCACCCTTAGGCCGATCTTGGGCCAGCAATCGGGCTGCACCCTTGGGCCACTCTTGGGCCAACCACCGGGCTGCACCCTCGGGCCACTCTTGGGCCAACCACCGGGCTGCACCTCGGGCCTCTCTTGGCCCAACCACCGGGCTGCACCCTCGGGCATTTCTCTTGGGCCAACCACCGGGCTGCACCCTCAGGCCTCTCTTGGGCCAGCAACCGGGCTGCACCCTCGGGCCACTCTTGGGCCAACCACTGGGCTGCACCCTCGGGTCTCTCTTGGGCCAATCACCGGGCTGCACCCTCGGGCCTCTCTTGGGCCAGACACCGGGCTGCACCCTTGGGCCAACCACCGGGCTGCACCCTCGGGCCTCTCTTGGGCCAACCACCTGGCTGTACCCTCGGGCCTCTCTTGGGTCGACCACCGGGATTACACCCTCGGGCCTCTCTTGGGCCGGACCAACGGGCTGCACCCTCGGGCCTCTCTTGGGCCGACCACCGGGCTGCACCCTCGGGCCTCTCCTGGGCCAACCACCGGGCTGCACCCTCGGGCCTCTCTTGGGCCAACCACCCGGGCTGCACCCTCGGGCCTTTCTTGGGCCAACCACCAGGCTGCACCCTCTGGCCTCTCTTGGGATAACCACCGGGCTGCACCCTCGGGCCTTTTCTTGGGCAAACCACCGGGCTGCACCCTCGGGCCTCTCTTGGGCCAGACACCGGGCTGCACCCTCGGGGATCTCTTGGGCCAACCACCCGGGCTGCACCCTCGGGCCTCTCTTGGGCCAACCACCGGGCTACACCCTCGGGCCTCTCTTGGGCCGACCACCGGGCTGCACCCTCGGGCCGACCACCGGGCTTGATCCCTCGGGCCTCTCTTGGGCCAACCACCGGGCTGCACCCTCGGGAATACCACCGGGATTCACCCTCGGGCCCTCTCTTGAGACAACCACGGGGCTGCACCCTCGGGCCTCTCTTGGGCCGACCACTGGGCTGCACCCTTGGGGCAACCACCGGGCTGCACCCTCGGGCCGACCACCGGGCTGCACCCTCAGGTCTCTCTTGGGCCAGCCAACGGGCTGCATCCTCGGGCCACTCTTGGGCCAGCTAACAGGCTGCACCCTTGGGCCAACCACAAAGCTGCACCCTCGGGCCTCTCTTGGGCCAACCACCGGGCTGCACCCTCGGGCCTCTCTTGGGCCGAACACCGGGCAGCACCCTCAGGCCTCTCTTGGTCCGACCACCGGGCTGCACCCTCGGGCCCTCTCTTGGGCCGACTACCGGGCTGTACCCTCGGGCCTCTCTTGGGCCGACCACCGGGCTGCACCCTCGGGCATCTCTTGGGCCAACCACCGGGCTGCACCCTCGGGCCTCTCTTGGGCCAACCACCAGGCTGCACCCTCGGGCCTCTTTTGAGCCAACCACCGGGCTGCACCCTCGGGCCTCTCTTGGGCCAACCACCGGGCTGCACCCTCGGGTCTCTCTTGGGCCAATCACCGGGCTGCACCCTCGGGCCTCTCTTGGGCCAGACACCGGGCTGCACCCTTGGGCCAACCACCGGGCTGCACCCTCGGGCCTCTCTTGGGCCAACCACCCTGGCTGCACCCTCGGGCCTCTCTTGGGTCGACCACCGGGATTACACCCTCGGGCCTCTCTTGGGCCGACCAACGGGCTGCACCCTCGGGCCTCTCTTGGGCCGACCACCGGGCTGCACCCTCGGGCCTCTCCTGGGCCAACCACCGGGCTGCACCCTCGGGCCTCTCTTGGGCCAACCACCGGGCTGCACCCTCGGACCTCTCTTGGGCCAACCACAGGGCTGCACCTTCGGGCCTTTCTTGGGCCAACCACCAGGCTGCACCCTCTGGCCTCTCTTGGGATAACCACCGGGCTGCACCTCGGGCCTTTCTTGGGCCAACCACCGGGCTGCACCCTCGGGCCTCTCTTGGGCCAGACACCGGGCTGCACCCTCGGGGATCTCTTGGGCCAACCACCGGGCTGCACCCTCGGGCCTCTCTTGGGCCAACCACCGGGCTACACCCTCGGGCCTCTCTTGGGCCGACCACCGGGCTGCACCCTCGGGCCGACCACCTGGGCCTTGATCCCTCGGGCCTCTCTTGGGCCAAACACCGGGCTGCACCCTCGGGAATACCACGGGATTCACCCTCGGGCCTCTCTTGAGACAACCACGGGGCTGCACCCTCGGGCCTCTCTTGGGCCGACCACTGGGCTGCACCCTTGGGGCAACCACCGGCTGCACCCTCGGGCCGACCACCGGGCTGCACCCTCAGGTCTCTCTTGGGCCAGCCAACGGGCTGCATCCTCGGGCCACTCTTGGGCCAGCTAACAGGCTGCACCCTTGGGCCAACCACAAAGCTGCACCCTCGGGCCTCTCTTGGGCCAACCACCGGGCTGCACCCTCGGGCCTCTCTTGGGCCGAACACCGGGCAGCACCCTCAGGCCTCTCTTGGTCCGACCACCGGGCTGCACCCTCGGGCCTCTCTTGGGCCGACTACCGGGCTGTACCCTCGGGCCTCTCTTGGGCCGACCACCGGGCTGCACCCTCGGGCATCTCTTGGGCCAACCACCGGGCTGCACCCTCGGGCCTCTCTTGGGCCAACCACCAGGCTGCACCCTCGGGCCTCTCTAGGGCCAACCACCGGGCTGCACCATCGGGCCTTTCTTGGGCCAACCACCGGGCTGCACCCTCAGGCCTCTCTTGGGCCAACCACCGAGCTGCACCCTCAGGCCTCTCTTGGGCCAACCACTGAGGTGCACACTCAAGCCTCTCTTGAGCCAGACAGCGGGCTGCACCCTCGGGCCAACCACCAGGATCCACCCTAGGGCCTCTCTTAGGCAAACCACCGGGCTGCACCCTCGAGCCTCTCTTGGGCCAACCACAAGGCTGCACCCTTAGGCCGATCTTGGGCCAGCAATCGGGCTGCACCCTTGGGCCACTCTTGGGCCAACCACCGGGCTGCACCCTCGGGCCACTCTTGGGCCAACCACCGGGCTGCACCTCGGGCCTCTCTTGGCCCAACCACCGGGCTGCACCCTCGGGCATTTCTCTTGGGCCAACCACCGGGCTGCACCCTCAGGCCTCTCTTGGGCCAGCAACCGGGCTGCACCCTCGGGCCACTCTTGGGCCAACCACTGGGCTGCACCCTCGGGTCTCTCTTGGGCCAATCACCGGGCTGCACCCTCGGGCCTCTCTTGGGCCAGACACCGGGCTGCACCCTTGGGCCAACCACCGGGCTGCACCCTCGGGCCTCTCTTGGGCCAACCACCTGGCTGTACCCTCGGGCCTCTCTTGGGTCGACCACCGGGATTACACCCTCGGGCCTCTCTTGGGCCGACCAACGGGCTGCACCCTCGGGCCTCTCTTGGGCCGACCACCGGGCTGCACCCTCGGGCCTCTCCTGGGCCAACCACCGGGCTGCACCCTCGGGCCTCTCTTGGGCCAACCACCGGGCTGCACCCTCGGACCTCTCTTGGGCCAACCACAGGGCTGCACCTTCGGGCCTTTCTTGGGCCAACCACCAGGCTGCACCCTCTGGCCTCTCTTGGGATAACCACCGGGCTGCACCCTCGGGCCTTTCTTGGGCAAACCACCGGGCTGCACCCTCGGGCCTCTCTTGGGCCAGACACCGGGCTGCACCCTCGGGGATCTCTTGGGCCAACCACCGGGCTGCACCCTCGGGCCTCTCTTGGGCCAACCACCGGGCTACACCCTCGGGCCTCTCTTGGGCCGACCACCGGGCTGCACCCTCGGGCCGACCACCGGGCTTGATCCCTCGGGCCTCTCTTGGGCCAACCACCGGGCTGCACCCTCGGGAATACCACCGGGATTCACCCTCGGGCCTCTCTTGAGACAACCACGGGGCTGCACCCTCGGGCCTCTCTTGGGCCGACCACTGGGCTGCACCCTTGGGGCAACCACCGGGCTGCACCCTCGGGCCGACCACCGGGCTGCACCCTCAGGTCTCTCTTGGGCCAGCCAACGGGCTGCATCCTCGGGCCACTCTTGGGCCAGCTAACAGGCTGCACCCTTGGGCCAACCACAAAGCTGCACCCTCGGGCCTCTCTTGGGCCAACCACCGGGCTGCACCCTCGGGCCTCTCTTGGGCCGAACACCGGGCAGCACCCTCAGGCCTCTCTTGGTCCGACCACCGGGCTGCACCCTCGGGCCTCTCTTGGGCCGACTACCGGGCTGTACCCTCGGGCCTCTCTTGGGCCGACCACCGGGCTGCACCCTCGGGCATCTCTTGGGCCAACCACCGGGCTGCACCCTCAGGCCTCTCTTGGGCCAACCACCAGGCTGCACCCTCGGGCCTCTTTTGAGCCAACCACCGGGCTGCACCCTCGGGCCTCTCTTGGGCCAACCACCGGGCTGCACCCTTGGGCTTCTCTTGGGCCAACCACCGGCCTGCACCCTCGGGCCTCTCTTGGGCCAACCACCGGGCTGCACCCTTGGGCCTCTCTTGGGCCAACCACCGGGCTGCACCCTCGGGCCTCTCTTGGGCCAACCACCAGGCTGAACCCTCGGGCCTCTCTAGGGCCAACCACCGGGCTGCACCCTCAGGCCTCTCTTGGGCCAACCACCGGGCTGCACCCTCAGGCCTCTCTTGGGCCAACTACCGAGGTGCACCCTCAAGCCTCTCTTGGGCCAGACAGCGGGCTGCACCCTCGGGCCTACCACCAGGATCCACCCTAGGGCCTCTCTTGGGCCAACCACCGGGCTGCACCCTCGAGCCTCTCTTGGGCCAACAACAAGGCTGCACCCTTAGGCCGATCTTGAGCCAGCAACCGGGCTGCACCCTTGGGCCACTCTTGGGCCAACCACCGGGCTGCACCCTCGGGCCACTCTTGAACCAACCACCGGGCTGCACCCTCAGGCCTCTCTTGGGCCAACCACCGTGCTGCACCCTCGGGCATTTCTCTTGGGCCAACCACCAGGCTGCACCCTCAGGCCTCTCTTGGGCCAGCAACCGGACTGCACCCTTGGGCCACTCTTGGGCCAACCACTGGGCTGCACCCTCGGGTCTCTCTTGGGCCAATCACCGGGCTGCACCCTCGGGCCTCTCTTGGGCCAGACACCGGGCTGCACCCTTGGGCCAACCACCGGGCTGCACCCTCGGGCCTCTCTTGGGCCAACCACCTGGCTGCACCCTCGGGCCTCTCTTGGGTCGACCACCGGGATTACACCCTCGGGCCTCTCTTGGGCCGACCAACGGGCTGCACCCTCGGGCCTCTCTTGGGCCGACCACCGGGCTGCACCCTCGGGCCTCTCCTGGGCCAACCACCGGGCTGCACCCTCGGGCCTCTCTTGGGCCAACCACCGGGCTGCACCCTCGGACCTCTCTTGGGCCAACCACAGGGCTGCACCTTCGGGCCTTTCTTGGGCCAACCACCAGGCTGCACCCTCTGGCCTCTCTTGGGATAACCACCGGGCTGCACCCTCGGGCCTTTCTTGGGCAAACCACCGGGCTGCACCCTCGGGCCTCTCTTGGGCCAGACACCGGGCTGCACCCTCGGGGATCTCTTGGGCCAACCACCGGGCTGCACCCTCGGGCCTCTCTTGGGCCAACCACCGGGCTACACCCTCGGGCCTCTCTTGGGCCGACCACCGGGCTGCACCCTCGGGCCGACCACCGGGCTTGATCCCTCGGGCCTCTCTTGGGCCAACCACCGGGCTGCACCCTCGGGAATACCACCGGGATTCACCCTCGGGCCTCTCTTGAGACAACCACGGGGCTGCACCCTCGGGCCTCTCTTGGGCCGACCACTGGGCTGCACCCTTGGGGCAACCACCGGGCTGCACCCTCGGGCCGACCACCGGGCTGCACCCTCAAGTCTCTCTTGGGCCAGCCAACGGGCTGCATCCTCGGGCCACTCTTGGGCCAGCTAACAGGCTGCACCCTTGGGCCAACCACAAAGCTGCACCCTCGGGCCTCTCTTGGGCCAACCACCGGGCTGCACCCTCGGGCCTCTCTTGGGCCGAACACCGGGCAGCACCCTCAGGCCTCTCTTGGTCCGACCACCGGGCTGCACCCTCGGGCCTCTCTTGGGCCGACTACCGGGCTGTACCCTCGGGCCTCTCTTGGGCCGACCACCGGGCTGCACCCTCGGGCATCTCTTGGGCCAACCACCGGGCTGCACCCTCGGGCCTCTCTTGGGCCAACCACCAGGCTGCACCCTCGGGCCTCTTTTGAGCCAACCACCGGGCTGCACCCTCGGGCCTCTCTTGGGCCAACCACCGGGCTGCACCCTTGGGCTTCTCTTGGGCCAACCACCGGGCTGCACCCTCGGGCCTCTCTTGGGCCAACCACCGGGCTGCACCCTTGGGCCTCTCTTGGGCCAACCACCGGGCTGCACCCTCGGGCCTCTCTTGGGCCAACCACCAGGCTGAACCCTCGGGCCTCTCTAGGGCCAACCACCGGGCTGCACCCTCAGGCCTCTCTTGGGCCAACCACCGGGCTGCACCCTCAGGCCTCTCTTGGGCCAACCACCGAGGTGCACCCTCAAGCCTCTCTTGGGCCAGACAGCGGGCTGCACCCTCGGGCCTACCACCAGGATCCACCCTAGGGCCTCTCTTGGGCCAACCACCGGGCTGCACCCTCGAGCCTCTCTTGGGCCAACAACAAGGCTGCACCCTTGGGCCACTCTTGGGCCAACCACCGGGCTGCACCCTCGGGCCACTCTTGGGCCAACCACCGGGCTGCACCCTCAGGCCTCTCTTGGCCCAACCACCGTGCTGCACCCTCGGGCATTTCTCTTGGGCCAACCACCAGGCTGCACCCTCAGGCCTCTCTTGGGCCAGCAACCGGACTGCACCCTTGGGCCACTCTTGGGCCAACCACTGGGCTGCACCCTCGGGTCTCTCTTGGGCCAATCACCGGGCTGCACCCTCGGGCCTCTCTTGGGCCAGACACCGGGCTGCACCCTTGGGCCAACCACCGGGCTGCACCCTCGGGCCTCTCTTGGGCCAACCACCTGGCTGCACCCTCGGGCCTCTCTTGGGTCGACCACCGGGATTACACCCTCGGGCCTCTCTTGGGCCGACCAACGGGCTGCACCCTCGGGCCTCTCTTGGGCCAACCACCGGGCTGCACCCTCGGACCTCTCCTGGGCCAACCACCGGGCTGCACCCTCGGGCCTCTCTTGGGCCAACCACCGGGCTGCACCCTCGGACCTCTCTTGGGCCAACCACCGGGCTGCACCTTCGGGCCTTTCTTGGGCCAACCACCAGGCTGCACCCTCGGGCCTCTCTTGGGATAACCACCGGGCTGCACCCTCGGGCCTCTCTTGGGCCAACCACCGGGCTGCACCCTCGGGCCTCTCTTGGGCCAGACACCGGGCTGCACCCTCGGGGATCTCTTGGGCCAACCACCGGGCTGCACCCTCGGGCCTCTCTTGGGCCAACCACCGGGCTACACCCTCGGGCCTCTCTTGGGCCGACCACCGGGTTGCAACCTCGGGCCGACCACCGGGCTTGATCCCTCGGGCCTCTCTTGGGCCAACCACTGGGCTGCACCCTCGGGAATACCACCGGGCTGCACCCTCGGTCCTCTCTTGGGCCAACAACGGGGCTTCACCCTCGGGCCTCTCTTGAGACAACCACGGGGCTGCACCCTTGGGCCTCTCTTTGCCAGCCAACGGGCTGCATCCTCGGGCCACTCTTGGGCCAGCCAACAGGCTGCACCCTCGGGCCAACCACCGGGCTGCACCCTCGGGGCTCTCTTGTGCCAACCACCGGGCTGCACCCTCGGGCCTCCCTTGGGCCGAATACCGGGCAGCAACCTCAGGCCTCTCTTGGTTCGACCACCGGGCTGCACCCTCGGGCCTCTCTTGGGCCGACTACCGGGCAGCACCCTCGAGCCTCTCTTGGGCCGACCACCGGGCTGCACCCTCGGGCCTCTCTTGGGCCGACCACTGGGCTGCACCCTTGGGCCAACCACCGGGCTGCACCCTCAGGCCGACCACCGGGCTGCACCCTCGGGCCTCTCCTGGGCCAACCACCGGGCTGCACCCTCGATCCTCTCTTGGGCCAACCCCCGGGCTGCACCCTTTGGGCCTCTCTTGGGCCAAACACCCGGCTGCACCCTCAGGCCTCTCTTGGGCCAACCACTGGGCTGTACCCTCGGGCCTCTCTTGGGCCAGACACCGTGCTGCACCCTCGGGAATACCACCAAGCTGCACCCTCGGGCCTCTCTTGGGCCAACCACCAGGCTGCACCCTCGGGCCTCTCTTGAGCCAACCACCGGGCTGCACCCTCGGGCCTCTCTTGAGCCAACCACCGGGCTGCATCCTCGGGCTTCTCTTGGGCCAACCACCGGGCTGCACCCTCAGGCTTCTCTTGGGCCAACCACCGGGCTGCACCCTCGGGCCTCTCTTGGGCCAACCACCGGGCTGCACCATCGGGCCTCTCTTGGGTAAACCACCGGGCTGCACCCTCAGGACTCTCTTGGGCCAACCACCGGGCTGCACCCTCAGGCCTCTCTTGGGCCAACCACCGAGGTGCACCCTCAAGCCTCTCTTGGGCCAGACAGCGGGCTGCACCCTCGGGCCTACCACCAGGATCCACCCTAGGGCCTCTCTTGGGCCAACCACCGGGCTGCACCCTCGAGCCTCTCTTGGGCCAACAACAAGGCTGCACCCTTAGGCCGATCTTGAGCCAGCAACCGGGCTGCACCCTTGGGCCACTCTTGGGCCAACCACCGGGCTGCACCCTCGGGCCACTCTTGGGCCAACCACCGGGCTGCACCCTCAGGCCTCTCTTGGGCCAACCACCGGGCTGCACCCTCGGGCATTTCTCTTGGGCCAACCACCAGGCTGCACCCTCAGGCCTCTCTTGGGCCAGCAACCGGACTGCACCCTTGGGCCACTCTTGGGCCAACCACTGGGCTGCACCCTCGGGTCTCTCTTGGGCCAATCACCGGGCTGCACCCTCGGGCCTCTCTTGGGCCAGACACCGGGCTGCACCCTTGGGCCAACCACCGGGCTGCACCCTCGGGCCTCTCTTGGGCCAACCACCTGGCTGCACCCTCGGGCCTCTCTTGGGTCGACCACCGGGATTACACCCTCGGGCCTCTCTTGGGCCGACCAACGGGCTGCACCCTCGGGCCTCTCTTGGGCCAACCACCGGGCTGCACCCTCGGACCTCTCCTGGGCCAACCACCGGGCTGCACCCTCGGGCCTCTCTTGGGCCAACCACCGGGCTGCACCCTCGGACCTCTCTTGGGCCAACCACCGGGCTGCACCTTCGGGCCTTTCTTGGGCCAACCACCAGGCTGCACCCTCGGGCCTCTCTTGGGATAACCACCGGGCTGCACCCTCGGGCCTCTCTTGGGCCAACCACCGGGCTGCACCCTCGGGCCTCTCTTGGGCCAGACACCGGGCTGCACCCTCGGGGATCTCTTGGGCCAACCACCGGGCTGCACCCTCGGGCCTCTCTTGGGCCAACCACCGGGCTACACCCTCGGGCCTCTCTTGGGCCGACCACCGGTTTGCAACCTCGGGCCGACCACCGGGCTTGATCCCTCGGGTCTCTCTTGGGCCAACCACTGGGCTGCACCCTCGGGAATACCACCGGGCTGCACCCTCGGTCCTCTCTTGGGCCAACAACGGGGCTTCACCCTCGGGCCTCTCTTGAGACAACCACGGGGCTGCACCCTTGGGCCTCTCTTGGGCCAGCCAACGGGCTGCATCCTCGGGCCACTCTTGGGCCAGCCAACAGTCTGCACCCTCGGGCCAACCACCGGGCTGCACCCTCGGGCCTCTCTTGTGCCAACCACCGGGCTGCACCCTCGGGCCTCCCTTGGGCCGAATACCGGGCAGCAACCTCAGGCCTCTCTTGGTTCGACCACCGGGCTGCACCCTCGGGCCTCTCTTGGGCCGACTACCGGGCAGCACCCTCGAGCCTCTCTTGGGCCGACCACCGGGCTGCACCCTCGGGCCTCTCTTGGGCCGACCACTGGGCTGCACCCTTGGGCCAACCACCGGGCTGCACCCTCAGGCCGACCACCGGGCTGCACCCTCGGGCCTCTCCTGGGCCAACCACCGGGCTGCACCCTCGATCCTCTCTTGGGCCAACCCCCGGGCTGCACCCTTTGGGCCTCTCTTGGGCCAAACACCCGGCTGCACCCTCAGGCCTCTCTTGGGCCAACCACTGGGCTGTACCCTTGGGCCTCTCTTGGGCCAGACACCGTGCTGCACCCTCGGGAATACCACCAAGCTGCACCCTCGGGCCTCTCTTGGGCCAACCACCAGGCTGCACCCTCGGGCCTCTCTTGAGCCAACCACCGGGCTGCACCCTCGGGCCTCTCTTGAGCCAACCACCGGGCTGCATCCTCGGGCTTCTCTTGGGCCAACCACCGGGCTGCACCCTCAGGCCTCTCTTGGGCCAACCACCGGGCTGCACCCTCGGGCCTCTCTTGGGCCAACCACCGGGCTGCACCATCGGGCCTCTCTTGGGTAAACCACCGGGCTGCACCCTCAGGACTCTCTTGGGCCAACCACCGGGCTGCACCCTCAGGCCTCTCTTGGGCCAACCACCGAGGTGCACCCTCAAGCCTCTCTTGGGCCAGACAGCGGGCTGCACCCTCGGGCCTACCACCAGGATCCACCCTAGGGCCTCTCTTGGGCCAACCACCGGGCTGCACCCTCGAGCCTCTCTTGGGCCAACAACAAGGCTGCACCCTTAGGCCGATCTTGAGCCAGCAACCGGGCTGCACCCTTGGGCCACTCTTGGGCCAACCACCGGGCTGCACCCTCGGGCCACTCTTGGGCCAACCACAGGGCTGCACCCTCAGGCCTCTCTTGGGCCAACCACCGGGCTGCACCCTCGGGCATTTCTCTTGGGCCAACCACCAGGCTGCACCCTCAGGCCTCTCTTGGGCCAGCAACCGGACTGCACCCTTGGGCCACTTTTGGGCCAACCACTGGGCTGCACCCTCGGGTCTCTCTTGGGCCAATCACCGGGCTGCACCCTCGGGCCTTTCTTGGGCCAGACACCGGGCTGCACCCTTGGGCCAACCACCGGGCTGCACCCTCGGGCCTCTCTTGGGCCAACCACCTGGCTGCACCCTCGGGCCTCTCTTGGGTCGACCACCGGGATTACACCCTCGGGCCTCTCTTGGGCCGACCAACGGGCTGCACCCTCGGGCCTCTCTTGGGCCAACCACCGGGCTGCACCCTCGGACCTCTCCTGGGCCAACCACCGGGCTGCACCCTCGGGCCTCTCTTGGGCCAACCACCGGGCTGCACCCTCGGACCTCTCTTGGGCCAACCACCGGGCTGCACCTTCGGGCCTTTCTTGGGCCAACCACCAGGCTGCACCCTCGGGCCTCTCTTGGGATAACCACCGGGCTGCACCCTCGGGCCTCTCTTGGGCCAACCACCGGGCTGCACCCTCGGGCCTCTCTTGGGCCAGACACCGGGCTGCACCCTCGGGGATCTCTTGGGCCAACCACCGGGCTGCACCCTCGGGCTTCTCTTGGGCCAACCACCGGGCTACACCCTCGGGCCTCTCTTGGGCCGACCACCGGGTTGCAACCTCGGGCCGACCACCGGGCTTGATCCCTCGGGCCTCTCTTGGGCCAACCACTGGGCTGCACCCTCGGGAATACCACCGGGCTGCACCCTCGGTCCTCTCTTGGGCCAACAACGGGGCTTCACCCTCGGGCCTCTCTTGAGACAACCACGGGGCTGCACCCTTGGGCCTCTCTTGGGCCAGCCAACGGGCTGCATCCTCGGGCCACTCTTGGGCCAGCCAACAGTCTGCACCCTCGGGCCAACCACCGGGCTGCACCCTCGGGCCTCTCTTGTGCCAACCACCGGGCTGCACCCTCGGGCCTCCCTTGGGCCGAATACCGGGCAGCAACCTCAGGCCTCTCTTGGTTCGACCACCGGGCTGCACCCTCGGGCCTCTCTTGGGCCGACTACCGGGCAGCACCCTCGAGCCTCTCTTGGGCCGACCACCAGGCTGCACCCTCGGGCCTCTCTTGGGCCGACCACTGGGCTGCACCCTTGGGCCAACCACCGGGCTGCACCCTCGGGCCGACCACCGGGCTGCACCCTCGGGCCTCTCCTGGGCCAACCACCGGGCTGCACCCTCGATCCTCTCTTGGGCCAACCCCCGGGCTGCACCCTTTGGGCCTCTCTTGGGCCAAACACCCGGCTGCACCCTCAGGCCTCTCTTGGGCCAACCACTGGGCTGTACCCTCGGGCCTCTCTTGGGCCAGACACCGTGCTGCACCCTCGGGAATACCACCAAGCTGCACCCTCGGGCCTCTCTTGGGCCAACCACCAGGCTGCACCCTCGGGCCTCTCTTGAGCCAACCACCGGGCTGCATCCTCGGGCTTCTCTTGGGCCAACCACCGGGCTTCACCCTCAGGCCTCTCTTGGGCCAACCACCGGGCTGCACCCACAGGCCTCTCTTGGGCCAACCACCGGGCTGCACCCTCGGGCCTCTCTTGGGCCAACCACCGGGCTGCACCATCGGGCCTCTCTTGGGTAAACCACCGGGCTGCACCCTCAGGACTCTCTTGGGCCAACCACCGGGCTGCACCCTCAGGCCTCTCTTGGGCCAACCACCGAGGTGCACCCTCAAGTCTCTCTTGGGCCAGACAGCGGGCTGCACCCTCGGGCCAACCACCAGGATCCACCCTAGGGCCTCCCTTGGGCCAACCACCGGGCTGCACCCTCGAGCCTCTCTTGGGCCAACCACAAGGCTGCACCCTTAGGCCGATCTTGGGCCAGCAACCGGGCTGCACCCTTGGGCCACTCTTGGGCCAACCACCGGGCTGCACCCTCAGGCCTCTCTTGGGCCAACCACCGGCCTGCACCCTCGGGCATTTCTCTTGGGCCAACCACCGGGCTGCACCCTCAGGCCTCTCTTGGGCCAGCAACCGGGCTGCACCCTCGGGCCAACCACTGGGCTGCACCCTCGGGTCTCTCTTGGGCCAATCATCAGGCTGCACCCTCGGGCCTCTCTTGGGCCAGACATCGGGCTGCACCCTTGGGCCAACCACCAGGCTGCACCCTCGGGCCTCTCTTGGGCCAACCACCTGGCTGCACCCTCGGGCCTCTCTTGGGTCGACCACCGGGATTACACCCTCGGGCCTCTCTTGGGCCGACCAACGGGCTGCATCCTCGGGCCTCTCTTGGGCCGACCACCGGGCTGCACCCTCGGGCCTCTCCTGGGCCAACCACCGGGCTGCACCCTCGGGCCTCTCTTGGTTCGACCACCGGGCTGCACCCTCGGGCCTCTCTTGGGCCGACTACCGGGCAGCACCCTCGAGCCTCTCTTGGGCCGACCACCGGGCTGCACCCTCGGGCCTCTCTTGGGCCGACCACTGGGCTGCACCCTTGGGCCAACAACCGGGCTGCACCCTCGGGCCGACCACCCGGCTGCACCCTTGGGCCTCTCCTGGGCCAACCACCGGGCTGCACCCTCGATCCTCTCTTGGGCAAACCCCCGGGCTGCACCTTTTGGGCCTCTCTTGGGCCAAACACCCGGCTGCACCCTCAGGCCTCTCTTGGGCCAACCACTGGGCTGTACCCTCGGGCCTCTCTTGGGCCAGACACCGTGCTGCACCCTCGGGAATACCACCAAGCTGCACCCTCGGGCCTCTCTTGGGCCAACCACCAGGCTGCACCCTCGGGCCTCTCTTGAGCCAACCACCGGGCTGCACCCTCGGGCCTCTCTTGAGCCAACCACCGGGCTGCATCCTCGGGCTTCTCTTGGGCCAACCACCGGGCTGCACCCTCGGGCCTCTCTTGGGCCAACCACCGGGCTGCACCCTCAGGCCTCTCTTGGGCCAACCACCGGGCTGCACCCTCGGGCCTCTCTTGGGCCAACCACCGGGCTGCACCATCGGGCCTCTGTTGGGTAAACCACCGGGATGCACCCTCAGGACTCTCTTGGGCCAACCACCGGGCTGCACCCTCAGGCCTCTCTTGGGCCAACCACCGAGGTGCACCCTCAAGTCTCTCTTGGGCCAGACAGCGGGCTGCACCCTCGGGCCAACCACCAGGATCCACCCTAGGGCCTCTCTTGGGCCAACCACCGGGCTGCACCCTCGAGCCTCTCTTGGGCCAACCACAAGGCTGCACCCTTAGGCCGATCTTGGGCCAGCAACCGGGCTGCACCCTTGGGCCACTCTTGGGCCAACCACCGGGCTGCACCCTCGGGCCTCTCTTGGGCCAACCACCGGCCTGCACCCTCGGGCATTTCTCTTGGGCCAACCACCGGGCTGCACCCTCAGGCCTCTCTTGGGCCAGCAACCGAGCTGCACCCTCGGGCCAACCACTGGGCTGCACCCTCGGGTCTCTCTTGGGCCAATCATAGGGCTGCACCCTCGGGCCTCTCTTGGGCCAGACATCGGGCTGCACCCTTGGGCCAACCACCAGGCTGCACCCTCGGGCCTCTCTTGGGCCAACCACCTGGCTGCACCCTCGGGCCTCTCTTGGGTCGACCACCGGGATTACACCCTCGGGCCTCTCTTGGGCCGACCAACGGGCTGCATCCTCGGGCCTCTCTTGGGCCGACCACCGGGCTGCACTCTCGGGCCTCTCCTGGGCCAACCACCGGGCTGCACCCTCGGGCCTCTCTTGGGCCAACCACCAAGCTGCACCCTCGGGCCTTTCTTGGGCCAACCACCGGGCTGCACCCTCGGGCCTCTCTTGAGACAACCACCGGGCTGCACCCTCGGGCCTTTTTTAGGCCAACCACCGGGCTGCACCCTCGGACCTCTCTTGGGCCAACCACCGAGCTGCACCCTCGGGCCTCTCTTGGGCCAACCACGGTGCTGCACCCTCAGGCCAACCACCGGGCTGCACCCTCGGGCCTCTCTTGGGCCAACCAACGGGATGCACCCTCGGGCCTCTCTTGGGCCAACCACCGGGCTGCACCCTCGGGCCTCTCTTGGGCCAACCACCGGGCTGCACCCTCGGACCTCTCTTGGGCCAACCACCGAGCTGCACCCTCGGGCCTCTCTTGGGCCAACCACGGTGCTGCACCCTCAGGCCAACAACCGGGCTGCACCCTCGGGCCTCTCTTGGGCCAACCAACGGGATGCACCCTCGGGCCTCTCTTGGGCCAACCACCGGGCTGCACCCTCGGGCCTCTCTTGGGCCGACCACCGGGCTGCACTCTCGGGCCTCTCTTGGGCCGACCACCGGGCAGCACCCTCGGGCCTCTCTTGGGCCGACCACTGGGCTGCATCCTCGGGCCTCTCTTGGGCCGACCACCGGGCTGCACTCTCAGGCCTCTTTTGGGCCGACCTCCGTGCTGCACTCTTGGGCCTCTCTTGGGCCAATCGCCGGGCTGCACCCTCGGGTCAATCACCTCTTTTCGTTGGCGTGTCCCCGAAACACGCCTCTTCCCGTTGGCATGCCGCCTGTTTTCCTCTCTTGAGCCGACCACCGGGCTGCACCCTCAGGCCTCTCTTGGGCCGACCACCGGGCTACACCCTCGGGCCTCTCTTGGACCGACCACCGGGCTGCAGTCTCGGGCCTCTTTTGGGCCAACCGCCGTGCTGCACTCTTGGGCCTCTCTTGGTCCAATCGCCGGGCTGCACCCTCGAGTCAATCACCGCTTTCCGTTGGCGTTCCCCCGAAGCACGCCTCTTCCCGTTGGCGTGCCCCCGAAGCACGCCTCTTCTCGTTGGCGTGCTTCCGAAACACGCATTTTCCCGTTGGCATGGACCCAAAACACACCTTTTCCCGTTGGTGTGCCCCCGAAACACACCTCTCTCCGTTGGCGTGCCCCCGAAGCACGCCTCTTCCCGTTGGCGTGCCCCCGAAGCACACCTTTTCTCGTTGGTGTGCTTCCGAAACACGCCTCTTCCCGTTGGCGTGCACCCGAAGCACACCTTTTCCCGTTGGCGTGCCCCCGAAACACACCTCTTTCCGTTGGCGTGTCCCCGAAACACGCCTCTTCCCGTTGGCATGCCGCCTGTTTTGCTCTCTTGAGCCGACCACCGGGCTGCACCCTTGGGCCTCTCACCGGGCTACACCCTCAGGCCTCTCTTGGACCGACCACCAGGCTGCACTCTCAGGTCTCTTTGGGCCGACCACCTGGCTGCACACTCAAGCCTCTCTTGGGCCGACCACCGGGCTGCACCCTCGGGCCTCTCTTGGACCGACCACCGGGCTGCACTCTCGGGCCTCTTTTGGGCCGACCGCCGTGCTGCAATCTAGGGCCTCTCTTGGGCCAATCGCCGGGCTGCACCCTCGGGTCAATCACCGCTTCACGTTGGTGTGCCCCCGAAGCACGCCTCTTCCCGTTGGCGTGCCCCCGAAGCACGCCTCTTCTCGTTGGCGTGCTTCTGAAACACGCCTCGTCTCGTTGGCGTGGACCCGAAACACAGCTTTTCCCGTTGGCGTGGACCCGAAACACAGCTTTTCCCGTTGGCGTGCCCCCGAAGCACGCCTCTTTCCCATTGGCGTGCCCCCGAAGCACACCTTTTCTCGTTGGCGTGCTTCCGAAACACGCCTCTTCCCGTTGGCGTGCACCCGAAGTACACCTTTTCCCGTTGGCGTGCCCTCGAAACACACCTCTTTCCGTTGGCGTGTCCCCGAAACACGCCTCTTCCCGTTGGCATGCCGCCTGTTTTCCTCTCTTGAGCCGACCACCGGGCTGCACCCTTGGGCCTGTCACCGGGCTACACCCTCGGGCCTCTCTTAGACCGACCACTGGGCTGCACTCTCGGGTCTCTTTGGGCCGACCACCTGGCTGCACCCTCAGGCCTCTCTTGGGCCGACCACCGGGCTGCACCCTCGGGCCTCTCTTGGGCCGACCACCGGGCTACACCCTCGGGCCTCTCTTGGACCGACCACCGGGCTGCACTCTCGGGCCTCTTTTGGGCCGACCGCCGTGCTGCACTCTTGGGCCTCTCTTGGGCCAATCGCCGGGCTGCATCCTCGGGTCAATCACCGCTTCCCGTTGGTGTGCCCCCGAAGCACGCCTCTTCTCGTTGGCGTGCTTCTGAAACACGCCTCTTCCCGTTGGCGTGGACCCGAAACACAGCTTTTCCCGTTGGTGTGCCCCCGAAACACACCTCTTTCCGTTGGCGTCTCCCCGAAACACGCCTCTTCCCGTTGGCATGCCGCCTGTTTTCCTCTCTTGAGCCGACCACCGGGTTGCACCCTCGGGCCTCTTTTGGGCCGCCCGCTGTGCTGCACTCTTGGGCCTCTCTTGGGCCAATCGCTGGGCTGCACCCTCGGGTCAATCACCGCTTCCCGTTGGCGTGTCCCCGAAGCACACCTCTTCCCATTGGCGTGCCCCCGAAGCACGCCTCTTCTCGTTGGCGTGCTTCCGAAACACGTCTCTTCCCGTTGGCGTGGACCCGAAACACATCTTTTCCCGTTGGTGTGCCCCCGAAACACACCTCTCTCCGTTGGCGTGCCCCCGAAGCACGCCTCTTCCCGCTGGCGTGCCCCCGAAGCACACCTTTTCTCGTTGGCATGCTTCCGAAACATGCCTCTTCCCGTTGGCGTGCACCCGAAGCACACCTTTTCCCGTTAGCGTGCCCCCGAAACACACCTCTTTCCGTTGGCGTGTCCCCGAAACACGCCTCTTCCAGTTGGCATGCCGCCTGTTTTCCTCTCTTGAGCCGACCACCGGGCTGCACCCTCGGGCCTCTTTTGGGCCGACCGCCGTGCTGCATTCTTGGGCCTCTCTTGGGCCAATCGCCGGGCTGCACCCTCGGGTCAATCACCGCTTCCCGTTGGCGTGCCCCCGAAGCACGCCTCTTCCCGTTTGCGTGCCCCCAAAGCACGCCTCTTCTCGTTGGCGTGCTTCCCAAACACGCCTCTTCCCGTTGGCGTGGACCCGAAACACACTTTTTCCCGTTGGTGTGCCCCCGAAACACACCTCTTTCCGTTGGCGTGTCCCCGAAACACGCCTCTTCCCGTTGGCATGCCGCCTGTTTTCCTCTCTTGAGCCGACCACCGGGCTGCACCCTCGGGCCTCTTTTGGGCCGACCGCCGTGCTGCACTCTTGGGCCAATCGCCGGGCTGCACCCTCGGGTCAATCACCGCTTCCCGTTGGCGTGTCCCCGAAGCACGCCTCTTCCCGTTGGCGTGCCCCTGAAGCACGCCTCTTTTCGTTGGCGTGCTTCCGAAACACGCCTCTTCCCGTTGGCGTGGACCCGAAACACACCTTTTCCCGTTGGTGTGCCCCCGAAACACACCTCTCTCCGTTGGCGTGCCCCCGAAGCACGCCTCTTCCCGTTGGCGTGCCCCCGAAGCACACCTTTTCTCGTTGGCGTGCTTCCGAAACACGCCTCTTCACGTTGGCATGCCGCCTGTTTTCCTCTCTTGAGCCGACCACCGGGCTGCACCCTTGGGCCTCTCACCGGGCTACACCCTCGGGCCTCTCTTAGACCGACCACCGGGCTGCACTCTCGGGTCTCTTTGGGCCGACCACCTGGCTGCACCCTCAGGCCTCTCTTGGGCCGACCACCGGGCTGCACCCTCGGGCCTCTCTTGGGCCGACCACCGGGCTACACCCTCGGGCCTCTCTTGGACCGACCACCGGGCTGCACTCTCGGGCCTCTTTTGGGCCGACCGCCGTGCTGCACTCTTGGGCCTCTCTTGGGCCAATCGCCGGGCTGCACCCTCGGGTCAATCACCGCTTCCCGTTGGTGTGCCCCCGAAGCACGCCTCTTCCCGTTGGCGTGCCCCCGAAAGCATGCCTCTTCTCGTTGGCGTGCTTCTGAAACACGCCTCTTCCCGTTGGCGTGGACCCGAAACATAGCTTTTCCCGTTGGTGTGCCCCCGAAACACACCTCTCTCCGTTGGCGTGCCCCCGAAGCACGCCTCTTCCCGTTGACGTGCCCCCGAAGCACACCTTTTCTCATTGGCGTGCTTCCGAAACACGCCTCTTCCCGTTGGCGTGCACCCGAAGCACACCTTTTCCCGTTGGCGTGCCCCCGAAACACACCTCTTTCCGTTGGCGTGTCCCCGAAACACGCCTCTTCCCGTTGGCATGCCGCCTGTTTTCCTCTCTTGAGCCGACCACCGGGCTGCACCCTCGGGCCTCTTTTGGGCCGACCGCCGTGCTGCACTCTTGGGCCAATCGCCGGGCTGCACCCTCGGGTCAATCACCGCTTCCCGTTGGCGTGTCCCCGAAGCACGCCTTTTCCCGTTGGCGTGCCCCTGAAGCACGCCTCTTTTCGTTGGCGTGCTTCCGAAACACGCCTCTTCCCGTTGGCGTGGACCCGAAACACACCTTTTCCCGTTGGTGTGCCCCCGAAACACACCTCTCTCCGTTGGCGTGCCCCCGAAGCACGCCTCTTCCCGCTGGCGTGCCCCCGAAGCACACCTTTTCTCGTTGGCGTGCTTCCGAAACACGCCTCTTCCCGTTGGCGTGCACCTGAAGCACACCTTTTCCCGTTGGCGTGCCCCCGAAACACACCTCTTTCCGTTGGCGTGTCCCCGAAACACGCCTCTTCCCGTTGGCATGCCGCCTGTTTTCCTCTCTTGAGCCGACCACTGGGCTGCACCCTCGGGCCTCTTTTGGGCCGACCGCCGTGCTGCACTCTTGGGCCAATCGCCGGGCTGCACCCTCGGGTCAATCACCGCTTCCCGTTGGCGTGCCCCCGAAGCACGCCTCTTCCCGTTGGCGTGCCCATGAAGCACGCCTCTTCTCGTTGGCGTGCTTCCGAAACACGCCTCTTCCCGTTGGCGTGGACCCGAAACACACCTTTTCCCGTTGTTGTGCCCCCGAAACACACCTCTCTCCGGTGGCGTGCCCCCGAAGCACGCCTCTTCCCGTTGGCGTGCCCCCGAAGCACACCTTTTCTCGTTTGCGTGCTTCCGAAACACGCCTCTTCCCGTTGGCGTGCACCCGAAGCACACCTTTTCTCGTTGGCGTGCTTCCGAAACACGCCTCTTCCCGTTGGCATGCCGCCTGTTTTCCTCTCTTGAACCGACCACCGGGCTGCACCCTCGGGCCTCTTTTGGGCCGACCGCCGTGCTGAATTCTTGGGCCTCTCTTGGGCCAATCGCCGGGCTGCACCCTCGGGTCAATCACCGCTTCCCGTTGGCGTGCCCCCGAAGCACGCCTCTTCCCGTTGGCGTGCCCCCAAAGCACGCCTTTTCTCGTTGGCATGCTTCCGAAACACGCCTCTTCCCGTTGGAGTGGACCCGAACACACCTTTTCCCGTTGGTGTGCCCCCGAAACACACCTCTCTCCGTTGGCGTGCCCCCGAAGCACGCCTCTTCCCGTTGGTGTGCCCCCGAAGCACACCTTTTCTCGTTGGCGTGTTTCCGAAACACGCCTCTTCCCGTTGGCGTGCACCCGAAGCACACCTTTTCCCGTTGGCGTGCCCCCGAAACGCACCTCTTTCCGTTGGAGTGTCCCCGAAACACGCCTCTTCCCGTTGGCGTGCCCCCGAAACACACCTCTTTCTGTTGGCGTGTCCCCGAAACACGCCTCTTCCCGTTGGCATGCCGCCTGTTTTCCTCTCTTGAGCCGACCACCGGGCTGCACTCTCGGGTCTCTTTGGGCCGACCACCTGGTTGCACCCTTAGGCCTCTCTTGGGGCGACCACCGGGCTGCACCCTCGGGCCTCTCTTGGGCCGACCACCGGGCTACACCCTCGGGCCTCTCTTGGACCGACCACCGGGCTGCACTCTCGGGCCTCTTTTGGGCCGACCGCCGTGCTGCACTCTTGGGTCTCTCTTGGGCCAATCGCCGGGCTGCACCCTCGGGTCAATCACCCCTTCCCGTTGGCGTGCCCCCGAAGCACGCCTCTTCCCGTTGGTGTGCCCCCGAAGCACGCTTCTTCTCGTTGGCGTGCTTCCAAAACACGCCTCTTCCCGTTGGCGTGGACCCGAAACACACCTTTTCCCGTTGGTGTGCCCCCAAAACACACCTCTCTCCGTTGGCGTGCCCCCGAAGCACGCCATTTCCCGTTGGCGTGCCCCCGAAGCACACCTTTTCTCGTTAGCGTGCTTCCGAAACACGCCTCTTCCCGTTGGCGTGCACCCGAAGCACACCTTTTCCCGTTGGCGTGCCCCCCCAAAAAACACCTCTTTCCGTTGGCGTGTCCCCGAAACACGCCTCTTCCCGTTGGCATGCCGCCTGTTTTCCTCTCTTGAGCCGACCACCGGCCTGCACCCTCGGGCCTCTCTTGGACCGACCACCGGGCTGCACTCTCGGGTCTCTTTGGGCCGACCACCTGGCTGCACCCTTAGGCCTCTCTTGGGGCGACCACCGGGCTGCACCCTCGGGCCTCTCTTGGGCCGACCACCGGGCTACACCCTCGGGCCTCTCTTGGACCGACCACCGGGCTGCACTCTCGGGCCTCTTTTGGGCCGACCGTCGTGCTGCACTCTTGGGCCTCTCTTGGGCCAATCGCCGGGCTGCACCCTCGGGTCAATCACCGCTTCCCGTTGGCGTGCCCCCGAAGCACGCCTCTTCCCGTTGGTGTGCCCCCGAAGCACGCCTCTCTCCGTTGGCGTGCCCCCGAAGCACGCCTCTTCCCGTTAGCGTGCCCCCGAAGCACACCTTTTCTCGTTGGCGTGCTTCCGAAACACGCCTCTTCCCGTTGGCGTGTCCCCGAAACACACCTCTTCCCGTTGGCATGCCGCCTCTTTTCCTCTCTTGAGCCGACCACCGGGCTGCACCCTCGGGCCTCTTTTGGGCCGACCGCCGTGCTGCACTCTTGGGCCTCTCTTGGGCCAATCGCCGGGCTGCACCCTCGGGTCAATCACCGCTTCCCGTTGGCGGGTCCCCGAAGCACGCCTCTTCCCGTTGGCGTGCTTCCGAAACACGCCTTTTCCCGTTGGTGTGGACCCAAAACACACCTTTTCTCATTGGTGTGCCCCCGAAACACACCTCTCTCCGTTGGCGTGCCCTCGAAGCACGCCTCTTCCCGCCCCCGAAGCACGCCTCTTCCCGTTGGCGTGCCCCCGAAGCACACCTTTTCTCGTTGGCGTGCTTCCGAAACACGCCTCTTCCCGTTGGCGTGCACCCGAAGCACACCTTTTCCCGTTGGCGTGCCCCCGAAACACACCTCTTTCCGTTGGCGTGTCCCCGAAACACGCCTCTTCCTGTTGGCATGCCGCCTGTTTTCCTCTCTTGAGCCGACCACCGGGCTGCACCCTCGGGCCTCTTTTGGGCCGACCGCCGTGCTGCACTCTTGGGCCTCTCTTGGGCCAATCGCCGGGCTGCACCCTCGGGTCAATCACCGCTTCCCTTTGGCGTGCCCCCGAAGCACGCCTCTTCCCGTTGGCGTGCCCCCGAAGCACGCCTCTTCTCGTTTGCGTGCTTCCGAAACACGCCTCTTCCCGTTGGCGTGGACCCGAAGCACACCTTTTCCCGTTGGTGTGCCCCCGAAACACACCTCTCTCCGTTGGCGTGCCCCCGAAGCACGTCTCTTCCCGTTGGCTTGCCCCCGAAGCACACCTTTTCTCGTTGGCGTGCTTCCGAAACACGCCTCTTCCCGTTGGCGTGCACCCGAAGCACGCCTCTTTCCGTTGGCGTGTCCCCGAAACACACCTCTTCCCGTTGGCATGCCGCCTGTTTTCCTCTCTTAAGCCGACAACCGGGCTGCACCCTCGGGCCTCTTTTGGGCCGACCGCCGTGCTGCACTCTTGGGCCTCTCTTGGGCCAATCGCCGGGCTGCACCCTCGGGTCAATCACCTCTCTCCGTTGGCGTGCCCCCGAAACACGCCTCTTCCCGTTGGCGTGCACCCGAAGCACACCTTTTCCCGTTGGCGTGCCCCCGAAACACACCTCTTTCCGTTGGCGTGTCCCCGAAACACGCCTCTTCCCGTTGGCATGCCGCCTGTTTTACTCTCTTGAGCCGACCAGCGGACTGCACCCTCGGGCCTCTCACCGGGCTACACCCTCGGGCCTCTCTTGGACCGACCACCGGGCTGCACTCTCGGGTCTCTTTGGGCCGACCACCTGGCTGCACCCTCAGGCCTCTCTTGGGCCGACTACCGAGCTGCACCCTCGGGCCTCTCTTGGGCCGACCACCGGGCTTCACCCTCGGGCCTCTCTTGGACCGACCACCGGGCTGCACTCTCGGGCCTCTTTAGGGCCGACCGCCGTGCTGCACTCTTGGGCCTCTCTTGGGCCAATCGCCGGGCTGCACCCTCGGGTCAATTACCGCTTCCCGTTGGCGTGCCCCGAAGCACGCCTCTTCCCGTTGGCGTGCCCCCGAAGCACGCCTCTTCTCGTTGGCGTGCTTCTGAAACACGCCTCTTCCCGTTGGCGTGGACCCGAAACACACCTTTTCCCGTTGGTGTGCCCCCGAAACACACCTCTCTCCGTTGGCGTGCTCCCGAAGCACGCCTCTTCCCGTTGGCGTGCCCCCGAAGCACACCTTTTCTCGTTGGCGTGCTTCCTAAACACGCCTCTTCCCGTTGGCGTGCATCCGAAGCACACCTTTTCCCGTTGGCGTGCCCCCGAAACACACCTCTTTCCGTTGGCGTGTCCCCGAAACACGCCTCTTCCCGTTGGCATGCCGCCTGTTTTCCTCTCTTGAGCCGACCACCGGGCTGCACCCTCGGGCCTCTCACCGGGCTACACCCTCGGGCCTCTCTTGGACCGACCACCGGGCTGCACTCTCGGGTCTCTTTGGGCCGACCACCTGGCTTCACCCTCAGACCTCTCTTGGGCCGACCACCGGGCTGCACCCTCGGGCCTCTCTTGGGCCGACCACCGGGCTACACGCTCGGGCCTCTCTTGGACCGACCACCGGGCTGCACTCTCGGGCCTCTTTTGGGCCGACCGCCGTGCTGCACTCTTGGGCCTCTCTTGGGCCAATCGCCGGGCTGCACCCTCGGGTCAATCACTGCTTCTCGTTGGCGTGCCCCCGAAGCACGCCTCTTCCAATTGGCGTGCCCCCGAAGCACGCCTCTTCTCGTTGACGTGTTTCTGAAACACGCCTCTTCCCGTTGGCGTGGACCCGAAACACAGCTTTTCCCGTTGGTGTGCCCCCGAAACACACCTCTCTCCGTTGGCGTGCCCCCGAAGCACGCCTCTTCCCGTTGGCGTGCCCCCGAAGCACACCTTTTCTCGTTGGCGTGCTTCCGAAACACGCCTCTTTCCGTTGGCGTGCCTTCGAAATACGCCTCTTTCCGTTGGCGTGCCCATGAAACACGCCTCTTCCCGTTGGCGTGCCCCCGAAGCACACCTTTTCCCGTTGGCGTGCCCCCGAAGCATGCCCCTTCCCGTTAGAGTGCTTCCAAAGCACGCCTCTTTCCGTTGGAGTGCCGCCGAAGCACGCCTCTTTCCGTTGGCGTGCCCCCGAAACACGCTTCTTTCCGTTGGCGTGCCCCCGAAGCATGCCTCTTTCCATTGGCGTGTCCCCAAAACACGCTTTTTTCCACTGACGTGCCCCCGAAACACGCGTCTTCCCATTGGCGTGCCTCTGAAGCACGCCCCTTCCTGTTGGCGTGCCCCTGAAGCACGCCTTTTCCCGTTGGCGTGCCCCCGAAGCACGCCCCTTCCCGTTGGCGTGCACCCCCGAAGCACACCTTTTCCCGTTGGCGTGCTACCGAAGCACACCTCTTTCCGTTTGCGTGCCCCTGAAGCACGCCTCTTTCCATTGGCGTGACCCCGTATGTATATATACAGAATACTACAAGTATTGGGAATTCGTAGGACAGACGAAACTGGGACCAGTCTTGAACCAGAGCGTCCGCGGCGAATGCCTGAGGATCGTGGGAGCGAGCCACGTAAACCGGAACCTTGTTGTTGTGACGGGATGCCATTAGGTCCACGTCCGGAGTGCCCCACTTGCGGCAGATTGACTGAAACACTGCCGGATGAAGGGACCACTCGCCACTGTCCACGGTTTGACGGCTGAGATAATCTGCCTCTCAGTTTTCCACGCCTGGGATGTGGACTGCGGATATGGTGGACTTGGAGTCCTCCGTCCATTGAAGGATGCGTTGCACCTCCAACATTGCCAGGCGGCTGCGTGTCCCGCCTTGGTGATTGATGTAGGCAACCGTTGTCGCGTTGTCTGACTGGACTCGGATGTGCTTGCCCGCCAATAGGTGGTGAAAAGCTAGGAGAGCCAGAAGCACGGCTCTGGTTTCCAGCACATTGATCGAGAGGGCTGACTCGGACGGAGTCCAAGTGCCCTGTGCTCGGTGGTGGAGACATACCGCTCCCCAGCCGGATAGACTGGCATCCGTGGTGAGGATCACCCAGGACGGGGCCAGAAAGGAGCGCCCCTGAGACAGAGAGAGGGGCCGAAGCCACCACTGAAGAGAGCTCCTGGTCTGTGGCGACAGAGCCACTAACCTCTGCAAGGAGGAAGGCCGCTTGTCCCAACAGCGGAGAATGTCCAGCTGCAGTGGACGCAGATGGAACTGGGCAAAGGGAACAGCCTCCATTGACGCCACCATCTGACCCAGCACCTGCATCAGGTGCCTGATGGAATAACGGCGGGGCCTCAGCAGAGAGCGCACCGCCAGTTGGAGGGACTGCTGTTTGATTAAAGGCAACCTCACAAGTGCCGGCAGAGTCTCGAACTGCATCCCTAGGTACGTGAGCCTCTGGGTCGGAATCAGAGTGGATTTGGGCAGATTGACAAGCCACCCGAATTGGGCTAGAGTGGCGAGAGTGAGCGAGACACTCCGCTGACAGTCTGCGCTGGATGAAGCCTTGACTAGAAGGTCGTCCAGGGAAGGAATCACTGCCAACCCGTGGAGGTGCAGAACCGCAACCACTGCTGCCATGACCTTGGTGAATACCCGAGGGGCCGTGGCTAACCCGAAGGGGAGAGCCACGAATTGGAAATGTTCCTCTCCGATTGCAAAACGTAGCCAACGCTGGTGTGAAACTGCAATTGGCACATGCAGATAGGCATCTCTGATGTCGATGGATGCCAGGAAATCCCCTTGGGTCATTGAGGCAATGACTGACCGCAGAGACTCCATGCGAAAATGCCGCACCTGAACATGCTTGTTGAGAAGCTTGAGATCCAGGATGGGCCGGAAGGAACCGTCCTTTTTGGGGACTAGGAAGAGATTTGAGTAGAAACCTCTGAACCGTTCCCGGGCGGGAACCGGTACAATTACTCCGTTGGCCTGCAAGGATGCCACGGCCTGAGAGAAGGCGGCGGCCTTAGAGAATTCTATCCTGTAGCCGTGGGAGATGATATCCCGCACCCACTGATCGGAGACGTGTTGAAACCACACGTCGCCAAAGTGGGAGAGCCTGCCACCGACTAAGGACGTTGCTGGCGCGGACAGATAGTCAAGAGGAGGCTGCCTTAGTGGCAGCAGCTCCTGCGGTCTTCTGTGGACGCGCTTTTGTGCGCCAGTTGGATTTTTGGTCCTTGGCTGAGTTAGTGGACGAGGCCGAGGGCTTAGAGGACGACCAGTTGGAGGAACGAAAGGAACGAAACCTCGACTGATTCCTGCCCTGGACAGGTTTCCGGGGTTTGGTTTGTGGCATGGAAGTACTCTTCCCGCCAGTAGCTTCCTTAATAATTTCATCCAGCTGTTCACCGAACAGCCTGGACCCAGCAAAAGGGAGTCCAGCAAGGTACTTCTTTGAAGAAGCATCTGCCTTCCACTCTCGCAGCCACAAGATCCTGCGGATAGCGAGGGAATTAGCGGAAGCGGACAGATAGTCAAGAGGAGGCTGCCTTAGTGGCAGCAGCTCCTGCGGTCTTCTGTGGACGCGCTTTTTTGCGCCAGTTGGATTTTTGGTCCTTGGCTGAGTTAGTGGACGAGGCCGAGGGCTTAGAGGACGACCAGTTGGAGGAACGAAAGGAACGAAACCTCGACTGATTCCTGCCCTGGACAGGTTTCCGGGGTTTGGTTTGTGGCATGGAAGTACTCTTCCCACCAGTAGCTTCCTTAATAATTTCATCCAGCTGTTCACTGTTCACTGGAGCCCCCTGTAAAGGCATCCACCTCGTCCCGCGAGTCAGCTTCTGAAACAGAGCCGCGGGACGAGGAAGGAGAGGGAGCCCTGCGTCTCCTCTTAGGAGGACGGGGTCTGGGACCAGATGATGAATCCTCTGTGAGCTCTGGTCCTGAGAAGACTCTAGCAGCAGAAGCACCCTGTGAAGGGGGCTGATGCATGTTCAGCAAAGTCCTGGACAGCTGTCCCATGGAGTCGGCAAAAGACTGGGAGATAGACCTAGATAAGGATTCTACCCAAGCAGGGGGTTTAGCCACAGTAGCCGGAGCAGCCGGAGAGACCACTGGGGGTGCGATTCCAGGCTGAGGCATCGTCAGGTTAGAGCAGGCATCACAATGTGGATAGGTGCTCGGTTCAGGCAGTAGGAGCTTACATGCAGCGCATACTGAATATAGCTTTGGAGCCTTGCTCCTCGTGTGAGACATGCTGCTGGAGTGGGGGCTCTGCCAGAGAATGACCCCCAGAGAGTATATACAGAGGTCCACAACCAGAGGTTGTGGCTTACCAGACCGCTGGAGCGGTGTTGTGTGCCCTCCAGATCCTGAAGCCCGGACCCCCAAGCACCTCAGCAGGGATGCTGCAGACCAGTGCTGATCGCAGGGAAAAACGCTGAGAAAATGGCGCCGGAGTGGAGAGAGGTGGCGGGACTCACTCTGAGAGCGGGATCTGGAGGGCCAAAGAGACTTACAGGGGAGGAGACATGTACCCAGAGAGGAGTGTCCCTCCCCTGTGCAGAACGGCCGCTGGGCGGAGCCGCGCTGTCCCTCTGCATGAATGACATGCGAGGGCAGTGAAACCGAAAGTAGGCCTCCGGCGAAGCCGGGGCCTAAATTTGAGCTGTGCGGCCGGCGCGCAGGCACCATCGGCGCGGTTCTCAGGCGAAAGCCAGAGAACCCGCCGGAAATGTCATAAAAATCACTCAGCACACTCTCCCACAGTAATAAAGTACAGGGACCCCAATATATAAACGTCTCAGGTACTTAGCTTGCTGAGACGCAGGGTTCCAAGTCCCTGGGGATGAGTGCTCCGGTCCAGCAGGATCCTGAAGTGCTGCGGATGGAGACCGGTCTCCTGCCAAGCATGGAGAACCGTGCTGGCTCCCTCTTTAAGCCAGAGCCCAGGAGGGATGGTGAAGGAGCACGGCATGTAAGGCTCCAGCCTTGGAATCAACCTTAACAGCACCGCCGACACAGTGGGGTGAGAAGAGACATGCCGGGGGTCCAGGCTTGGACCCGCTTTTCTTCAAACTCCTTCCAAAAATCAAAAATCAGATGAGAATGCATGTGTGGATGTATGCCTCCTGAACACAAAGCGATAAACTGGCTAGATCTGGTTCTCCAGGGGGTGTATAAGCTCAGAGGGAGGAGCTACACTTTTGAGTGTAGTACTTTGTGTGTCCTCCGGAGGCAGAAGCTATACACCAAATGTCTGGGACTCCCATAGGAACGATAAAGAAAATCGCACTGCACTTGCGGTACACCAGTGTACCGCGAGTGCAGAGCAAGAATCGCAATAGCCGAGTACGGAGGAGAGAAATCCCTCCCACCCCTCCTCAGTGCTGGCCCACCCCTCTTGAGTGCCAGACCACCCCCGCAGCTGAGGTCTGCTCGCACAGTCGGACCTCAGTCGCAGGGACACACTCATGACACTCAGCTCTGCTGTACTGAGCATGAGCCGAGTGTAATGCGAGGGGATCACAGTAATCCACGTGTGGCCCCAGCCTAATCGGCCGACACTTGAGTCAGCTGATCTGAACTCAGCTGAACTCCTGTACACACAGCCCGCACACGGTCACATGTGATCGGCAGCAGACAGTGACTGCTCTTAAGGCTACATTCACATGACTGTTCCGTTTTTGCGGGCCGCAAAAAATGGTCCTTTTTTTCACGGATGCATCCATGTGGCATCCGTGTGCCTTCCGTTTTTTTTGCGGACCGCAAAAAACGGAAGCAGCAAGAAAGATAAATAGATGAGTAGATATAGAGATGGATAGATAGATATAGAGACAGAGAGATAGAGGAATGAATGGAGGGATGGATGGATAGATAGATAGATAGATAGATAGATAGATAGATAGATAGATGAGAAAGATATATATAATGTCCCACCCCCCACATATTCTAAGCTGGCACCCTTTTGTGACTTTCATATGGCACTAAGGTGCTTAGCCTTGTAGTTAGCCAAAAAAATAAATAAATAAAAAAAAATGACATGCGGTTACCCTATCTTTTGTAGCCAGCTAGGGTAAAGCAGACGGCTGCAGCCTGCAGACCACAGCTGACAGCTTCACCTTGGCTGGTAATCCAAAACAGAGGTCACCCCACACTGTTATTTTAAATTAAATAAATAATTTAAAACAAAAAACACGGGGTCCCCCTAAATTGGATCACCAGCTAAGGTAAAGCGGACAGCTGTGGTCTGGTATTCTCAGACTATAGGGAGGTCCACCGTTATTGGACACTCCCCAGCCTAAAAATAGCAGGCTGCAGCCGCCCCACAAGTGGCGCATCCATTAGATGCGCCAATCCTGGTGCTTCGCCCCAGCTCATCCCGTTGCCCTGGTGCGGTGGCAAACGGGGTAATATATGGGGTTGATACCAGATGTGTAATGTCACCTGGCATCAAGCCCTGGGGTTAGTGATGTCAGGTGTGTATCAGATACCCGACATCACAACCCAGTCAGTAATAAAAAAAAAATAGACAACAAACACATTTTTATTTGAAAAACACTCCCCAACACATTCCCTCTTTCAGCAATTTATTAGAAAGAAAAACAAATCCAGATCTGGTGTAATCCAAGGGGGTACCACGACGATCCATACCCCATAGTCAATGTCCCAGTCAATGAAGAACAGAATGTTTTCTATTGGCTGGGAGAGCCGTGCAGTGATCTGAGCTAACATCAATAGGTCAGCCCAGGTCACTGCAAGGCATGACGATTGCTGCTGTCAGGAGGTTAGCAAGGTATATTACCTGCGATGATCGCTGAACTCCTGACAGCAGCACTGTCACTGAGTTCAATGACCGCCTCCTTCACAAACCAAGTATCGCGAGCGGCCCGTGACGTCACCACTAGTCACAGTCTTGGGTCGACAGCGAGAGGTGATGTGACAAGCGGCGGGCATAGAAGGCAGTGATGACCGCTGACGTCAGGAGGGCAGGACTTCATCACCGTAGGTAATGAACTTACTAACTTCCTGACGGTAGCGCTTGTCATCCCGCGGGGCTGGGGCTGGAGCGGGACACAGACTTCACGGGCACCCGACGGAAGTCACACGGAAGTGCTTTCGTGTTGCTTCCGGGAATTTTACGGACCCATTGACTTGTATTGAGTCACGGTTCGTTATTACGGAACAGAATAGGACATGTTCCATAATAACGGAGCGGACATACGGCATCATCTGATGTGTTTTTTTTTGTAGTATCGGATGCACATGGAAGTGCTACCGTGTGCCATCAGATCCTACACAAAACATATTGAAAAGATGGTCCTGTCTGTGGGTCCGCAAAAAAACAGGAAATGACCAGGACAAATGGAACGGTCATGTGAATGAGCCCACCTGCAGCCATTGCAGCGTGTGCGGGCTGTGAGATCAGGAGTCAGCTGACTGCAGTGCCGGTCGATAAATTCTGTGTCCCGCTGCAGAAGGATCCAGTAAAATAACGGTTGCATGCGCTGCACATTTAATCCACAGGATCCGGTCATATGCGGTTTGCGGTTGTTTGCCTACAGGCAAAAAAAACGCTGATGTGAAAGTAGCCTGCAAAATGCATTACACACGAATGATACGGACGACACACAGACTAGGCAAGAGGGAAAAAAAGTAATCTCATGACCCCTTCATTTTTTTTTCCCAATTATTTTTTTCACATGTTGCGCCGGCTAATAATCTTAATTTCTGTACACACACACTTTCTTCCCCGGGTTGTGCAGAGCTGGCAGCTTCGGCTGTCTCTGTGTGATTGCTCTCAGTGCATCCACACTGGGAAGAGGCAGGGAGGAGACTTTGGGTGGAGAGTAGAGTGGGTGTGTTAGGCCGGAGCACACTTGCGAGAGACTCGCGCGAGTCTTGCAGCGCACCACCCGGCATGGCCGCACACTCTCAGCTGCATAGAAATACATACAGCCGACCAGCTCCTGTCAGGAGAGTGTGCGGCCATGCCGAGTGATGTGATGTGATACAAGAGTCGTGCGAGTCTCTCGCAAGTGTGACTACGGCCTTAGACACAGTGGGTGTGTTAGGTAAGTTAGATACAGCCCTAGAGCCACAAAGAATTATGGGAGTTGTAGGAACTGAACCCAGGAAGTCAGAAGAGAGATTAACCCCATCAGAGCTGGAGCCAGCAATGAGGATGTGCTGCTAGAGCACGATAAAAGGTAATATTGCTGAAAAAACATAATAGATGTGTGGAGAGGCACATAATAGCAAGATTTATCAGAAAAAAAAATCAGTTTTGGTAACTGGACAACTTCTTTAAAGCCCATGGCACTGTGGCTAACCTCCCTAGATGTGGAAGGAAAAGAAAAATTGACGAGAGATTTCAACGGAAGATTGTGCGGATGGTGGATAAAGAACCTCGACTAACATCCAAACAAGTTCAAGCTGCCCTGCAGTCCGAGGGTACAACAGTGTCAACTTGTACTATCCGTCGGCGTCTGAATGAAAAGGGCCTGTATGGTAGGATACCCAGGAAGACCCCACTTCTTACCCCGAGACATAAAAACGCCAGGCTGGAGTTTGCCAAAACTTACCTGAGAAAGCCTAAAACGTATTCTCTGTACTTTGTCCTGAGGAAGGGGACGGACATGTCCCTGAAACGCGTAACCTGTAAAAATAAAGAAAAGGGATTTACTAACTTCATCTGGACTCCTGTGGTTTGGCGCAGTATTTAAACCTGATTTTCTCCTGCCTTCTGAATTTACTCCTCGCTGCGGGACCGCTGCCTCCCACGTTATTTACATGCTCTCAAAGGGGTTGTGACTGGCACAACCCTACCAGGTGAGTGTTCCTGTTAACATTCACCCCCACGTGTTATACTGGGTAAGACCCTATATGCGCCTTGTCTTTCCACAGTTTCTCTTGCCTTCAGGAAAAAAAAAAAGAGGCATTCAAAGAAAAGAACATGGTCCCTACAGTCAAACATGGCGGAGGTTCCCTGATGTTTTGGGGTTGCTTTGCTGTCTCTGGCACTGGACTGCTTGACCGTGTGCATGACATTATGAAGTCTGAAGACTACCAACAAATTTTGCAGCATAATGTAGGGCCCAGTGTGAGAAAACTGGGTCTCCCTCAGAGGTCATGGGTCTTCTAGCAGGACAATGACCCAAAACACACTTCAAAAAGCACTAGAAAATCGTTTGAGGCCTCCAACACACATCCGTAAAACACGTGCGTGTTTGGTCCGTTTCCGTATATACCGGAGACACGGACAAACGTGCACCAATGTTAGGCTATGTTTGAGGTCACACGTGCGTTATTCCATAATGTCTGTGTACGTGATCCGTATGTGTTTCCGTGTTTCATGGAAGCATGTCCGTTTTCTGCACGGAACACGCACACACAGACCCTATGATAGTCAATGGGTCTGTGCGCACACATACCTGACACGGATGCATCTCCGTATGCTCCGTGTACGTTTTGTTCTTTTTTGAAGCGATGTCGGTCTTTTGTTTTTTTTTCTGTCTCTGTCGGTCAATCTCCCTCAGTCCGTCGGTCGGTCTGTCTGTTGGTCGGTCTCTGTCTGTCTGTCCCTCTCTCACAGTCTGTCGATCAGTCTCCCCCCTCTCTCATACTTACCATTCCCCGATCACCGGCGCGGCGCTGCACGGCTGTTAAAAAAAAATCCGGCGGCTTTTTCTAGTTTGAAAAAGCCGGCCGCTCATTAATCAATCTCGTATTCCCTGCTTTCCCTGCCCACCGACGCCTATGATTGGTTGCAGTGAGACACGCCCCCACGCTGACAGCTGTCTCACTGCAATCAATCACAGCCGCCGGTGGGCGTGTCAATATCGAGCAGTAAAAAAAAAAAAAATTAAAAATAACGACGTGCGGTTCCCCCCATATTTGATACCAGCCAGGGTAAAGCCACACGGCTGAAGGCTGGTATTCTCAGGATGGGGAGCTCCACGTTATGGGGAGCCCCCCAGCCTAACAATATCAGCCAGCAGCCGCCCAGAATTGCCGCATCCATTAGATGCGACAGTTCTGGGACTCTACCCGGCCCTTCCCGAATTGCCGTAGGGCGTTGGCAATCGGGGTAATAAGGAGTTAATGGCAGCAACCCATAGCTGTCACTAAGTCCAAGATTAATCATGGCAGGCGTCTCCCCGAGATACCTTCCATGAGTAATCTGTAAGTTACAGTAAAAAAACACATACACCCGAAAAAATACTTTATTTGCAATAATAAACACTAACAAATACCCTCGTTCACCACTTTATTAAGCCCCCAAAACCCATCCATGTTCGGCGTAATCCACGGAGGTCCCGCGTAGCTTCCAGCTCTGCTACATGAAGGTGACAGGAGCTGCAGAAGAACAACGCCGCTCCTGTCAGCTCCACGCAGCAACTGAGGTGAGTAGCGCGATCAGCGATAACGTCACTCAGGGTACTCGCGGCCACCGCTGAATCCTCCAGCTGTGACAGTAAGTCGCCCGAGTGACAGCGATAAAGTCACAGGTGAGTTGCGGTCATGGGTGGAGGATCCAGCTGGCCGCGGGTAACCTGAGTGACGGCAGCGCTAATCGCGCTGCTCACTTCAGTCACTCAGGGGATTAGCGGTCACCAGTGATCATTCACGTGTGACCATTAATCAGTAGGCGACACCCAGACAGAGCCGCAGTATGAAAATGAAGTCGGGTGAAGTACACCCGAGTTCACTGTCAACGCACGACTCTGCTGTCAGCCGACATGTATCAACGACATTGTGCATCACCCACGTACCATTTCAAATGGACAACACACACGTCAGTTACGTTTCACACGCACACACGGACATTCCACACGCATATACGGCTAGCATACGCCATTCACACGGATGCCACACGTACCATAAAAACGGACCTAAAAATGGATCACGGACCTGAAAACGGACCGTATGACACGTGCGTGTTTTTCACAGATGTGTGTTGGAGGCCTGAGAGAAAGCACTGGAGTGGAGACTACTAAAGTGGCCAGCAATGAGTCCAGACCTGAATCCCATAGAACACCTGTGGAGAGTTCTCAAAATGGCAGTTTGTAGAAGGCACCCTTCAAATCTCAGGGACCTGGAGCAGTTTGCCAAAGAAGAATGGTCTAAAATTCCAGTAGAGCATTGTAAGAAACTCATTGATGGTTACCGGAAGCGGTTGTTCGCAGTTATTTTGGCTAAAGGTTTGCGCAACCAAGTATTAGGCTACGGGGCACTTTGCCTTTGCAAGCTGCGACATCGGTAACAATGTGTTACCGACGCTGCAACGATAGTCCCCGCCCCCGTTGCAGATGCGATATCTAGTGATAGCTGCCGTAGCGAACATTATCGCTACGGCAGCTTCACATGCACTCACCTGCCCTGCGACGTCGCTCTGGCCGGCAACCCGCCTTCTTCCTTAGGGGGCGGGTTGTGCGGTGTCATAGCGACGTCACACGGCAGGCGGCCAATAGAAGCGGAGGGGCGGAGATGAGCGGGACGTAAACATACCGCCCACCTCCGTCCTTCTGCATTGCAGCCGGGACGCAGGTAGGAGATGTTCCTCGCTCCTGCGGCTTCATACACAGCGATGTGTGCTGCCGCAGGAATGAGGAACAACATCGTACCTGTCGCTGCAGCGGCATTATGGAAATGTCGGACCCTACACCGATCATACGATAACGACGCTTTTGTGCTCGTTAATCGTATGTTAAAGGGTTCACATACTGCGATGTCGAGAGCGACGCCGGATGTGTGTCACTTTCGATTTGACCCCACCGACATCGCACCTGCGATGTCGCAACGAGAAAAGGGCCCCTAAGGGTGCCAATACTTTTGTCTGGCCCATTTTTGGAGTTTTGTGTGAAATGATCAATGATTTGCTTTTTGTTTCAATCTCTTTTGTGTTTTTTCATTGCAAGCAAAATAAATGAAGATAATAATACCAAAGAATTTGTGATTGCAATCATTTTCAAGAAGAAACTGAGTATTATCTGATTGCAGGGGTGCCAATACTTTTGGCCAGCACTGTAATTCATTATTACCCCAATTGCCACTGTCTTCTCTATACACGGTTGGCAGGGCTTTTCTCCACAACACACACTCCCTATTCTTAAGCGGGCTTTACACATTGCAGCATCAGTAACTCTATATTGTCGGGGTCACGTCGTTAGTGGCGCACATCCGGCGCCGTTACCGACATCGCAGCGTGTAAACCCTAGGAGCAACGATCACCGATCGCAAAAACGTCAAAAATTGTTGATCGGTGACACGTCGCTCCTTTCCATAATGTCGTTGCTGCTGCAGGTATGATGCATGCCTGCTGTGCCGAGATGTGAAGAACTGCAAAACACACTCCACTGCAAAGACTGCAGTGGGGGGAAGAGGAGGGGTATGTTTGTTTTTTTTCTTATAAATCAGTGAGCACACTGGTGGTCAATGGCCATAATGCTATACTGATGACTACAGCGGTGAATTATATTATATGGAAAACTATGGGAGTGCATTATAAAATATGGAGGACTATGGGGGTGCATTATAAATGTATGGAGAGCGATGGGGGTGCATTAGAAAATATGGAGGACTATGGGGGGTGCATTATAAAATATGGAAGACTATGGGGGTGCATTATAATATATGGAGGACTATGGGGGTGCATTATAGTATATGGAGGGCTATGGGAGTGCATTATAAAATATGGAGGACTATGGGGGGACATTATACTATATGGAGGACTATGGGGTGCATTATAAAATATGGAGGACTATGGAGGTGCATTATAAAATATGGAGGACCATGGGGGTGCATTATAAATGTATGGAGAGCGATGGGGGTGTGTTATAAAATATGGAGGACTATGGGGTGCATTATAATATATGGAGGACTATGGAAGTGCATTATAGTATATGGAGGACTATGGGGGGACTTTATACTATATGGAGGACTATGGGGTGCATTATAAAATATGGAGGACTATGGGGGTGCATTATAAAATATGGAGGACTATGGGGGTGCATTAGAATATATGGAGGACTATGGGGGTGCATTATATTTGGAGGATTATGAGGGTATATTATAATATATGCAGGACTATGGGGTGGAAAAGCATGGGGTGGATTATAATATATGGAGGACTATAGGGGGATGAATAATATTACATCGAGGACTATATGGTGTCAATTATACTATTTGGAGGGCTATGTGGAGGGTATTATAATATTTGGAGTGCTGTTACGGAGCCTTTATACTTTATGGAGGCCTATTTGAAGGCCATTACACTGTATTGCAAGGAATTATACAGTGTGAAGGCTTATGTGTGGTTTATCATACTGTGGGGAGGGCTGTGTGGGGGTCATTATACTGTGTGACAAGGCGTGGTGGCCATTATACTGTATGTAATTCCATTATACTGCATGAAGATCACAGTGGGTCACAGTTGGAAATCATACTGCATGGAGGTCTCCATACTTTGCCAGGGTAGTTACAGTAAGGTCATAATATTATGCGCGTGGAGGAATTCACTGTGGGGGTATTATATAGTGTTTGCGGGGCACTTTGGTTGGTATCATATTTGATGGGTGCAGTGAAAAAGGGAATCTAGGGGCTTCAATGCTTGGAATATTATCTTGTAAGGCAGCAAAGTTGCGAGATTTGGTCTATTGTGACCCAGATGAACATTAATATATTTATTTATTATTTTTTCAGGAAGGGGGGCAGGTAATGTGGCCCGTAGGGAGAAGGAAAGAATAAGAGCATAGCCTAATTTGCATCCACTTGTACCAGAAGATACATAAAAATGAACGTAACTTTGTGGACTAAAGTAAAACAACAAATGAGTGGTGTAAATGAGAATGTTAGACAACCAGCACCAGACACTCCTGACACACTTTAAGCTGCATAGACTACAGCCCTGATTTATCAAAGCTATAGCGCCAGAATTCTGATGAAAAAAGCTTTCAAAACTAGCAAATGCCAAAACTTACAACATTTTTCACCATTCTATGCTACTTTTCAAAGCTTTTTACACCAGAATTCTGGCAGTATAGCTTTGCTGAATCGAGGCTCTAGTCCAATGATGGCCAACATTTTCAGCTTGGTGTCAAAATGTGTAAAAAGGAAAAAAAAACAAAAACATAACTCAGGTGGTGTGTCACTTCTCAAAAAATCCATAGCTTTCTGATACTTGTAGCTCTAATAACAAGAAGTTCTAATTTTAATATATGTGCTGTATTTATATGTAAAGCTAAAACAAATAATTATTTACCTTACTGGGGAGAGGGGGAGGAGATAATGACTGATGGGGAAGGGGAGAGGACATAATGACTGCTGGGGGGAGGGGAGAGGACATAATGACTGCTGGGGGGAGGGGAGAGGACATAATGACTGCGGGGGGGGGGAAGAGGAGATAATGACTGATGGGGAAGGGGAGAGGAGATAATGACTGATGGGGAAGGGGAGAGGAGATAATGACTGATGGGGAAGGGGAGAGGAGATAATGACTGATGGGGAAGGGGAGAGGAGATAATGACTGATGGGGAAGGGGAGAGGAGATAATGACTGATGGGGAAGGGGAGAGGAGATAATGACTGATGGGGGGAGGGGAGAGGAGATAATGACTGATGGGGAAGGGGAGAGGAGATAATGACTGCTGGGGGAGGGGAGATAATGAATGCTGGGGGGGAGAGGAGATAATGACTGCAGGGGGAAGAGGAGATAATGACTGATGGGGAAGGGGAGAGGAGATAATGACTGATGGGGGGAGGGGAGAGGAGATAATGACTGATGGGGAAGGGGAGAGGAGATAATGACTGATGGGGAAGGGGAGAGGAGATAATGACTGGTGGGGGAAGGGGAGAGGAGATAATGACTGCTGGGGGGAGGGGAGAGGAGATAATGACTGCGGGGGGGGGGGGGGGAGAGGAGATAATGACTGATGGGGAAGGGGAGAGGAGATAATGACTGGTGGGGGAAGGGGAGAGGAGATAATGACTGATGGAGGAAGGGGAGAGGACATAATGACTGATGGGGGAAGGGGAGAGGAGATAATGACTGCTGGGGGGAGGGGAGAGGAGATAATGACTGATGGGGAAGGGGAGAGGAGATAATGACTGGTGGGGGAAGGGGAGAGGAGATAATGACTGCTGGGGGGAGGGGAGAGGAGATAATGACTGCGGGGGGGGGGAAGAGGAGATAATGACTGATGGGGAAGGGGAGAGGAAATAATGACTGATGGAGGAAGGGGATAGGACATAATGACTGATGGGGGAAGGGGAGAGGAGATAATGACTGCTGGGGGGAGGGGAGAGGAGATAATGACTGATGGGGAAGGGGAGAGGAGATAATGACTGATGGGGGAGGGGAGAGGAGATAATGACTGATGGGGAAGGGGAGAGGAGATAATGACTGATGGGGAAGGGGAGAGGAGATAATGACTGATGGGGAAGGGGAGAGGAGATAATGACTGATGGGGAAGGGGAGAGGAGATAATGACTGGTGGGGGAAGGGGAGAGGAGATAATGACTGCTGGGGGGAGGGGAGAGGAGATAATGACTGCGGGGGGGGGTAGAGGAGATAATGACTGATGGGGAAGGGGAGAGGAGATAATGACTGGTGGGGGAAGCGGAGAGGAGATAATGACTGATGGAGGAAGGGGAGAGGACATAATGACTGATGGGGGAAGGGGAGAGGAGATAATGACTGCTGGGGGGAGGGGAGAGGAGATAATGACTGATGGGGAAGGGGAGAGGAGATAATGACTGGTGGGGGAAGGGGAGAGGAGATAATGACTGCTGGGGGGAGGGGAGAGGAGATAATGACTGCGGGGGGGGGAAGAGGAGATAATGACTGATGGGGAAGGGGAGAGGAAATAATGACTGATGGAGGAAGGGGATAGGACATAATGACTGATGGGGGAAGGGG
The DNA here is from genome assembly GCF_048569485.1 of Anomaloglossus baeobatrachus. Classification (NCBI taxonomy): domain Eukaryota; kingdom Metazoa; phylum Chordata; class Amphibia; order Anura; family Aromobatidae; genus Anomaloglossus; species Anomaloglossus baeobatrachus. The sequence goes on along the minus strand of NC_134357.1, from coordinate 262,545,700 downwards.
AGAGGAGATAATGACTGCTGGGGGGAGGGGAGAGGAGATAATGACTGATGGGGAAGGGGAGAGGAGATAATGACTGATGGGGGAGGGGAGAGGAGATAATGACTGATGGGGAAGGGGAGAGGAGATAATGACTGATGGGGGAAGGGGAGAGGACATAATGACTGCTAGGGGGAGGGGAGAAGAGATAATGACTGATGGGTGAAGGGGAGAGGAGATAATGACTGCTGGGGGGAGGGGAGAGGAGATAATGACTGATGGGGGAAGGGGAGAGGACATAATGACTGCTGGGGGGAGGGGAGAGGAGATAATGACTGCTGGGGGGAGGGGAGAGGAGATAATGACTGATGGGGGAAGGGGAGAGGAGATAATGACTGATGGGGGAAGGGGAGAGGAGATAATGACTGATGGGGGAAGGGGAGAGGACATAATGACTGCTGGGGGGAGGGGGAGATGACTGCTGGGGGGAGGGGAGAGGACATAATGACTGCTGGGGGAGGGGAGAGGACATAATGACTGCTGGGGGGAGGGGAGAGGACATAATGACTGCTGGGGGAGGGGAGATAATGACTGCTGGGGGGGAGAGGAGATAATGACTGCAGGGGGAAGAGGAGATAATGACTGATGGGGAAGGGGAGAGGAGATAATGACTGATGGGGGGAGGGGAGAGGACATAATGACTGCTGGGGGAGGGGAGATAATGAATGCTGGGGGGGAGAGGAGATAATGACTGCAGGGGGAAGAGGAGATAATGACTGATGGGGAAGGGGAGAGGAGATAATGACTGATGGGGGAAGGGGAGAGGAGATAATGACTGATGGGGGAAGGGGAGAGGACATAATGACTGCTGGGGGGAGGGGAGAAGAGATAATGACTGATGGGGGAAGGGGAGAGGAGATAATGACTGCTGGGGGGAGGGGAGAGGAGATAATGACTGATGGGGGAAGGGGAGAGGACATAATGACTGCTGGGGGGAGGGGAGAGGAGATAATGACTGCTGGGGGGAGGGGAGAGGAGATAATGACTGATGGGGGAAGGGGAGAGGACATAATGACTGCTGGGGGGAGGGGAGATAATGACTGCTGGGGGGGAGAGGAGATAATGACTGCAGGGGGAAGAGGAGATAATGACTGCAGGGGGAAGAGGAGATAATGACTGATGGGGAAGGGGAGAGGAGATAATGACTGATGGGGAAGGGGAGAGGAGATAATGACTGATGGGGAAGGGGTGAGGAGATAATGACTGATGGGGGGAGGGGAGAGGAGATAATGACTGATGGGGAAGGGGAGAGGAGATAATGACTGCTGGGGGAGGGGAGATAATGAATGCTGGGGGGGAGAGGAGATAATGACTGCAGGGGGAAGAGGAGATAATGACTGATGGGGAAGGGGAGAGGAGATAATGACTGATGGGGGGAGGGGAGAGGAGATAATGACTGATGGGGGAAGGGGAGAGGAGATAATGACTGATGGGGAAGGGGAGAGGAGATAATGACTGGTGGGGGAAGGGGAGAGGAGATAATGACTGCTGGGGGGAGGGGAGAGGAGATAATGACTGCGGGGGGGGGGGGAGAGGAGATAATGACTGATGGGGAAGGGGAGAGGAGATAATGACTGGTGGGGGAAGGGGAGAGGAGATAATGACTGATGGAGGAAGGGGAGAGGACATAATGACTGATGGGGGAAGGGGAGAGGAGATAATGACTGCTGGGGGAGGGGAGAGGAGATAATGACTGATGGGGAAGGGGAGAGGAGATAATGACTGGTGGGGGAAGGGGAGAGGAGATAATGACTGCTGGGGGGAGGGGAGAGGAGATAATGACTGCTGGGGAAGGGGAGAGGAAATAATGACTGATGGAGGAAGGGGATAGGACATAATGACTGATGGGGGAAGGGGAGAGGAGATAATGACTGCTGGGGGGAGGGGAGAGGAGATAATGACTGATGGGGAAGGGGAGAGGAGATAATGACTGATGGGGGAGGGGAGAGGAGATAATGACTGATGGGGAAGGGGAGAGGAGATAATGACTGATGGGGAAGGGGAGAGGAGATAATGACTGATGGGGAAGGGGAGAGGAGATAATGACTGATGGGGAAGGGGAGAGGAGATAATGACTGGTGGGGGAAGGGGAGAGGAGATAATGACTGCTGGGGGGAGGGGAGAGGAGATAATGACTGCGGGGGGGGGGGGAGAGGAGATAATGACTGATGGGGAAGGGGAGAGGAAATAATGACTGATGGAGGAAGGGGATAGGACATAATGACTGATGGGGGAAGGGGAGAGGAGATAATGACTGCTGGGGGGAGGGGAGAGGAGATAATGACTGATGGGGAAGGGGAGAGGAGATAATGACTGATGGGGGAGGGGAGAGGAGATAATGACTGATGGGGAAGGGGAGAGGAGATAATGACTGATGGGGAAGGGGAGAGGAGATAATGACTGATGGGGAAGGGGAGAGGAGATAATGACTGATGGGGAAGGGGAGAGGAGATAATGACTGGTGGGGGAAGGGGAGAGGAGATAATGACTGCTGGGGGGAGGGGAGAGGAGATAATGACTGTGGGGGGGGGAGAGGAGATAATGACTGATGGGGAAGGGGAGAGGAGATAATGACTGGTGGGGGAAGGGGAGAGGAGATAATGACTGATGGAGGAAGGGGAGAGGACATAATGACTGCTGGGGGGAGGGGAGAGAATGACTGATGGGGAAGGGGAGAGGAGATAATGACTGGTGGGGGAAGGGGAGAGGAGATAATGACTGCTGGGGGGAGGGGAGAGGAGATAATGACTGCGGGGGGGGGAAGAGGAGATAATGACTGATGGGGAAGGGGAGAGGAAATAATGACTGATGGAGGAAGGGGATAGGACATAATGACTGATGGGGGAAGGGGAGAGGAGATAATGACTGCTGGGGGGAGGGGAGAGGAGATAATGACTGATGGGGAAGGGGAGAGGAGATAATGACTGATGGGGAAGGGGAGAGGAGATAATGACTGATGGGGGAGGGGAGAGGAGATAATGACTGATGGGGAAGGGGAGAGGAGATAATGACTGATGGGGGAAGGGGAGAGGACATAATGACTGCTAGGGGGAGGGGAGAAGAGATAATGACTGATGGGTGAAGGGGAGAGGAGATAATGACTGCTGGGGGGAGGGGAGAGGAGATAATGACTGATGGGGGAAGGGGAGAGGACATAATGACTGCTGGGGGGAGGGGAGAGGAGATAATGACTGCTGGGGGGAGGGGAGAGGAGATAATGACTGATGGGGGAAGGGGAGAGGAGATAATGACTGATGGGGGAAGGGGAGAGGACATAATGACTGCTGGGGGGAGGGGAGATAATGACTGCTGGGGGGAGGGGAGAGGACATAATGACTGCTGGGGGAGGGGAGAGGACATAATGACTGCTGGGGGGAGGGGAGAGGACATAATGACTGCTGGGGGAGGGGAGATAATGACTGCTGGGGGGGAGAGGAGATAATGACTGCAGGGGGAAGAGGAGATAATGACTGATGGGGAAGGGGAGAGGAGATAATGACTGATGGGGGGAGGGGAGAGGACATAATGACTGCTGGGGGAGGGGAGATAATGAATGCTGGGGGGGAGAGGAGATAATGACTGCAGGGGGAAGAGGAGATAATGACTGATGGGGAAGGGGAGAGGAGATAATGACTGATGGGGGAAGGGGAGAGGAGATAATGACTGATGGGGGAAGGGGAGAGGACATAATGACTGCTGGGGGGAGGGGAGAAGAGATAATGACTGATGGGGGAAGGGGAGAGGAGATAATGACTGCTGGGGGGAGGGGAGAGGAGATAATGACTGATGGGGGAAGGGGAGAGGACATAATGACTGCTGGGGGGAGGGGAGAGGAGATAATGACTGCTGGGGGGAGGGGAGAGGAGATAATGACTGATGGGGGAAGGGGAGAGGACATAATGACTGCTGGGGGGAGGGGAGATAATGACTGCTGGGGGGAGGGGAGATAATGACTGCAGGGGGAAGAGGAGATAATGACTGCAGGGGGAAGAGGAGATAATGACTGATGGGGAAGGGGAGAGGAGATAATGACTGCTGGGGGAGGGGAGATAATGACTGCAGGGGGAAGAGGAGATAATGACTGATGGGGAAGGGGAGAGGAGATAATGACTGCTGGGGGGAGAGGAGATAATGACTGCAGGGGGAAGAGGAGATAATGACTGCAGGGGGAAGAGGAGATAATGACTGATGGGGAAGGGGAGAGGAGATAATGACTGATGGGGGAAGGGGAGAGGACATAATGACTGCTGGGGGGAGGGGAGAGGAGATAATGACTGATGGGGAAGGGGAGAGGAGATAATGACTGATGGGGAAGGGGAGAGGAGATAATGACTGATGGGGAAGGGGAGAGGAGATAATGACTGATGGGGAAGGGGAGAGGAGATAATGACTGATGGGGAAGGGGAGAGGACATAATGACTGATGGGGGAGAGGAAAGAGATAATGACTGCTGGGGGGAGGGGAGAGGAGATAATGACTGCTGGGGGGGGAGAGGAGATAATGGCTGTGGGGGGAAGAGGAGATAATGACTGTGGGGGGAAGAGGAGATAATGACTGCTGGGGGGAGGAGATAATGACTGAGGGGGGAAGAGGAGATAATGACTGCTGAGGGGGGAGAGGAGATGACTGCTGGAAGGAGGGGAGAGGAGATAATGACTGCGGGGGAAAGAGGAGATAATGACTGCTGAGGGGGGAGAGGAGATAATGACTGCTTGGGGGTGGGGGACATAATGACTACTTGGGGGTGGGGGACATAATGACTACTTGGGGGTGGGGGACATAATGACTGCTTGGGGGTGGGGGACATAATGACTGCTTGGGGGTGGGGGACATAATGACTGCTTGGGGGTGGGGGACATGACTATCTTCTCTCCCCCTGTCCGTCAGTGACACACCACCAATGAGTGTCTGGGGAGATGACTGCTGGGGGGGGGGGGCGCAGATAATGATTATCTCCCCCACCAGTCGTTTTCTGATACTGACTGCTGGGGGAAGAGGTGATAGTGACTGCTGGGGGAAGAGGTGATAGTGAGTGCTGGGGGAAGAGGTGATAGTGAGTGCTGGGGGAAGAGGTGATAGTGAGTGCTGGGGGAAGAGGTGATAGTGAGTGCTGGGGGAAGAGGTGATAGTGAGTGCTGGGGGAAGAGGTGATAGTGAGTGCTGGGGGAAGAGGTGATAGTGAGTGCTGGGGGAAGAGGTGATAGTGAGTGCTGGGGGAAGAGGTGATAGTGAGTGCTGGGGGAAGAGGTGATAGTGAGTGCTGGGGGAAGAGGTGATAGTGAGTGCTGGGGGAAGAGGTGATAGTGAGTGCTGGGGGAAGGGTTAGATAATTATTATCTCCTCCACCCCCGAACAGTCATTATCAGATCATGACTACTGGGGGTGGAGGGCAGATAATCATTATCGTTCCCCCTCCAGCACTCATTATCTCCCCCCAGCAGTCACTATATCAGATCATGACTGCTTGGGGGAGAAGACATGATTAGCTCCTCTTTCCCTGCCCCTCCCCCATGCAGTCATTATCACGTCTTCCTTCCTCCCCAGTCCCCACCAACAATTTTCTTACAGATCCTGAGCGCTGGTGACCCAGGTTCCGACTGGCAACAGCAGCGCTTTATATATGAGCTGATGGGTGAACTTACTGCAAGTCAGCCACACTGTAATGGCGGCCAGCGCCTGCCTGAAATGGCGACCAACGCCTGTGTTTTCCCGCTCCGCTCCGGACGGTTAGAGAGGCGAGTTACGTGCTACGTAAGCACGCCTCACTCAGGACCCTAATTAAAGGCACAGCTCACAAATTACCAATGGCTGTATCCCGATGTATAGCGCAGGCCGCGGCCGCCGGTGATTTCATTACAGCTGCTTGTGCGGCCCCCACGGGGAGAGAGGGGGTTTGGAGGCTGAGAGCAGATAATGATTATCTCCTCTTCCCCCCATCAGTTATTATCAGATCATGACTGCTGAGGGGGAGTGCAGATAATCATTATCTTCCCTCCTCCCAGCACTTATTATCTTCACTCCCCTCTAGCACTCATTATCTCCCCCCTGCACTCATTATCTCCCCCCTGCACTCACTATATTAGATCATGACTGCTGGGAGATGATTATCTCCTCTTTCTCTGCCCCTCCCCCTTGCAGTCATTATCATGTCTTCCTTCCTCCACAGGCCACACCAAAATTGTTATGACATATCCTGAGCGCTGGTGACCTGGTTCCGACTGGCAACAGTAGAGCTTTAGGCTAAGTTCACATTTCCGCTAAAATCTATCAGTCACAATCCGCTGCTCTTGTAAACAACAGAATCTGTTTAGCGGATTCCGTTGCTCCCATAGACTTGTATGAGCAGCGGATTGTGACTGATGATGCTGTGTTGCACTCTCCGCCCGACTGATCAGTCGTGGAACGACTGACCGCCGGGCGGGAGGAACGCAGTATGTAACGTTTTTTGAGCAGCGCGATCCGTCGGATTTCCCTGCGCATGCTCTCTGGCTCCCTGCACACGTCACCAGCTTTGGTTGGTTACCCGATATTTACCCTGGTTACGGTGCAAGAGGCCAGCGGTAAGCGGTGTAGGCCCGTAACTAAGGTAAATATCGGGTAACCAAGGTAAACATCGGGTGCTTTGCTACCCGATATTTAGTCTGGTTACGTGTGCAGGGAGGCCGACACTTCCCCGCTCGGCCCCGCCCCCTCCCGCACTCCGCACATGTGTGTACACACACACACCTGTCCCCAGCCATGCAGACAAGCACTGCCACTGACACCCTCGTCTGGCCCCGCCCCCGCTCGGCTCCGCCCCCTCCCGCACTCCGCATGTGTGCACACACACACACACTCACTCACTCACACATACACTCACCTGTCCCCAGCCATGCAGACTGCAGCACTGCCACTGACATCCTCAGCGCCTGGCCCCGCCCCCCGCTTGGCTCCGCCCCCTCCCGCATTCAACATGTGTATACACACACACACACTCACACACTCTCACACACTCACACACACACTCACCTGTCCTGCAGTCCCTGCGGCACTGACGTCCTCAGTGCCACGGCCCCGCTCGGCTCTCCCCCCCTTCCCGAACTCCGCCCCCCGCACACAACGGAATCCGACAAAGAATTCTGTTCTTTGTCATCCGTTGTACAGCGTTGTACAGCGCATCAGTCACAAGCGTCAAGCGACGCATGTGACTGATACAAAACAACGGAAATGTGAACTTAGCCTTATATATGAGCCGATGAGTGAACTTACTGGAACAGTCAGCCACACTGTAATGGCGGCCAGCGCCTGCTTGTAATGGCGCCCAACGAACGACTGCCTGAAATGGCACTGCCTAAAAGTTAGATCACATTGTAAATCTGCGTCACTGTTTTATTTATTTATTTTGCAAATGTTTCTTTCAGTCAAATAGTCCACACACCTCCAAGGCTTTTTGTTCTTCATTGCCCAAAACCGCTTATCAGAAAGTCCTTTTTAACCCACATCAGTAGGAGACAATTGACTATTGAAAATATGACGTCAAAACTATACTCGGTGCTTGGCCATAGTTTTGTAATGTCAGTGGCATTTTCTGCTCTATATCAAGGCCATTATGTTACTATAGTGAATCTGTCAACAGGTTTTTGCTATGTAATATGAGAGAAGCATGATCTAGGGGTAGAGAGCCTGATTTCTGGGATGTGTCACTTACTGGACTGCTTGGTCTAGTTTTGAAAAAATCCATGTTTCTCTGTTGTAGGTGTAGCCGTCATCAAAGTGTTGAGCCCTGTGTAACCCGGCCCAGACCCCTGCTTGGCAGCTTCCTGTGTTCTGTAGTGTACATGGGTCTGCAAGCACCAGTGGTGAGGATGTGATTACACAGACTTGCAGGCACATGAGACCTAGTTATCCAGTGAATCTCTTTCTGATAAAACACTGACTGTATTGAAACAACAGCACACAGCTCAGGCCTCTTTCACACCAGTGATTCTGGTACGTATGTGACAGTTTTTATACATACCAGAATCACGGACATACGCAGACATTAAAATCAATGGGTCTGCACACACATCAGTGATTTTTCACTGACCGTGTCTCCGTGCGGCATGCACGTGTGTCCGTATTTCCGCAAGGCGACAAGTCCGTTTTTTTCTGGCATCACTGATGTCCCGCAGACCACGCTATGGTGTGGTCTGTGAAACATGAACTAGAAATAAACGAATCTTTGCAATAAAAAGCTTTTCATACTCACCTCCAGCAATGCTGTGTTTGGCCGCTGCTGCCTCTGCTTCCTAGCCGGCTAATTACTCTCATGAATATGCATTGACCCAGAAGTAGCAGCAGCAGTGACACAACAGAGTACGGACATAACAGAGCCAGAGATTCAGCACCACGGAGAGCAGGTGCAGAGACAGCTGAGTTTGGAATACCTGATCTGCATATGCTATCATTGATCATGGATAGCACATGGAGAACACACATGTGCTGTGAATCACAGCACATGGAGGGACATATGCGTTTTTAACACGTCTGTGTTTTTCACGGACATGTGAAACAGGCCTTGTAGTGACACACCGCTATAATCAGGCTGTTTCTACCGCATGTCAGGGGCTGCCGTCGGGCCGCCTGATGCAATGGTCCGTGATTCTCCCAGGCAGCTGTGTTTTGTCGCCCTCCGTATTAGGAGCCAGCTATTCTTTCTGACAGCCAGGCATCTTTCAGATAAATGTTTATTTGTGACTAGATGGTGGCCCGATTCTAACGCATCAGGTATTCTAGAATTTATTGTGTAGTTAATGTATGATTTTTGACCAATAATGGAAAGGAAGACACAGTATATTTTTTGTGAAAGATAAATTTTGTTTAAAAATTGTGAATGTTTAACATGAAGATGTAACTGTATGTAACTAAATATTGTTGGGAATTAACCCCTTCAGCCCCGGGACACTTTCCGTTTTTGTTTTTTGCTCCCCTTCTTCCGAGAGCCGTAACTTTTTTATTTTTCCATCAATCTTGCCATATGAGGGCTTGTTTTTTGCGAGACAAGTTGTACTTTTAAATGAAACCATAAGTTTTACCATATGGTGTACTGGAAAACAGCAAAAAAATTCCAAATGCGGAAAAATTGCAAAAAAAGTGTGATGGCACAATAGTTTTTGGGATGTTTTATTCACGGTGTTCACTATATGGTAAAACTGATGTGTGGTTAGGATGCCTGAGGTCGGTGCCAGTTTGTAGACACCAAACATGTATAGGTTTACTTGTATCTAAGGGGTTAAAAAAAATTCACAAGTGTGTCCAATAAAAGTGGCGCACGTTTTGCGCCATTTTCTGAAACATGTAGCGTTCTTATTTTTTGGGATCTATGGCTCAGTGACAGCTTATTTTTTGCATCTCGAGCTGACGTTTCTAATGGTACCATGTTTGCGCAGATGCTACGTTTTGATCGCCTGTTATTGCATTTTGCGTAAAACTTGTGGCGACCAAAAAACGTAATTTTGGCGTTTGGAATTTTTTTGCCACTACGCCGTTTACCAATCAGATTAATTGATTTTATATTTTGATAGATCGGGCATTTCTGAACGCGGCGATACCAAATATGTGTATATTTATTTATTTTTTAACCCTTTAATTTTCAATGGGGGAAAGGGGGATGATTTGAACTTTTAGGTTTTTTGTTTTTTTTTAATTTTTTAAAACTTTTTCTTTACTTTTTTTTTTTATTTTACTAGTCCCCTTAGGGGGCTATAGCGATCAGCAATCCGATCGCTATTATCTATCTGCTGATCACAGCTATACAGCTGTAAACAGCAGATACAGTCACTGTGCTATGATGGCAACCACCGATAGTCACGTGATCACGCACGTGACTTCCGGTGGGGGCGGCGGTAAGTAAAAAACATGGCCGCGCGCATTTAGATCTTGCTGCCAGACTTTGGCAGCAAGATTTAAGGGGTTAATGGCCGCGGGTGGAAGCGAAGCCTAAATAGAAGACAGGTGTCGGAAGGACATAAATCAATGCGTGGAATGAAGACTTCGTCTCCTTGTGCAGATCCAGTGATCACTCTGGCTTGAATTATGTGGGAATGCATTCCAGTAACAAAATAAATAAAGGGTGTAATAAAGGGTGCTTTACATGCTGCGACATCGCTAACGATATATCGTCGGGGTCACGTCGTTAGTGACGCACATCCGGTGCCGTTAGCGACATCGCAGCATGTGACAGCTAGGAGCGACGTTCAATGATCGAAAAAACGGCAAAAATCGGTGATCGTTGACACGTCGCTCCTTTACCAAATGTCGTTGCTGTTGTATGCCGCTGGTTGTTCCTCGGTCATATGGCACCACACATCACTATGTGCGACACCGCAGGAACGACGAACATCTCCTTACCTGCGTCCATCGGCAATGAGGAAGGAAGGAGGTGGGCGGGATGTTCTGGCCGCTCATCTCGGCCCCTCCTCTGCTATTGGACGGCTGCCGTGTGACGTCGCTGTGATGCCGAACGCACCTCCCCCTTAAAGGAGAGCTTGTTCGGTGTCTCCAGTGACGTCGCTAAGCAGGTATGTGCGTGTGACGCTGTCGTAGCGATAATGTTCGCTACGGCAGCGATCACCACATGTCGCACGAGCGACATGGGCGGGTGCAATCGTGCACAACATTGCTAGCTATCGCTAGCGATGTTGCAGCGTGTAAGGCACTCTTAAGGCGAGTTCCATTACAGAGACCCTTTTTTGTATTGAGATTGCGCAGCAACATGATAATTGTTCCAACTTTCAATTGAAGTCTGTGTGATGGCATTCCTGATGGCGTTAGACTATTTAAAAATTCATAGGCAGGATCCTTGTGTATGCAGCATCCTGGTCTGTGTCCCATCCTGGTATGACTCTCATCCTGGTATGTGGGCTGATGCTTTGATGTGGCCCCATGCAGGTATGTGCCCCCATCGTGGTGCAGCCACCATCCTGACATGTGCCCCCATACTGGTCTGTGTGCGCAATCTGGTGTAGGCAGCCTCCCAGTATAGTCACCATCCAGAATGTTTCCTAAGGTGTCCCTTGTACCTGTCCACCGGCTGCTCGCTCCTGTGCGGCATCCGCTCCGCTTTTCCACTGTGGCCGGCGATGAGTTGCAGGCTGTGGCGTTGGGAGGTGTGGGTTGGCCTGGTATGTGGGCTGATGATGTGATGTGGCCCCATGCTGGTATGCACCCACATCGTGGTGTAGCCACCATCCTGACATGTGCGCCCATCCTGGTCTGTGTGCGCAATCTGGTGTAGGCAGGCAGCATCCTGGTCTGTGTCCCATCCTGGTATAGTCTCTATCCTGGTATGGCCCCCATCCTGGTATGTGGGCTGATGCTGTGATGTGGCCCCATCCTGGTATGTGGCTACATCCTGTGATTGCCGTCATCCTGGTATGTGCCCCCATCGTGGTATAGGTAGGATCCTTGTGTATGCAGAATCCTGGTCTGTGTCCCATCCGGGTATACTCTCCATCCTTGTATGGCTCCCATCCTGGTATGTGGATTGATGCTGGTATGTGGCCCCATCTTGGAATGTGACCCCATCGTGGTATAGGCAGGATCCTTGTGTATGCAACATCCTGGTCTGTGTCCCATCCTGGTATAGTCTCCATCCTTGTATGGCCCCCATCCTGGTATGTGGATGTCTGTGTAGGGCGGTGTTTGTGTTGCACGGTGTGTGTGTATTGCGTTCTGTGTGTGTTGCGGTGCGTATGTGGAGTGATGTGTGTGTGTTGTGGGGGTGTTTGTTTTGTGCGGTGTGTGTGTGTATTTGTCTGTGTGCCGCGGTGTGTGATTGGGGGCATGTGATTGTGGGGTGATGTGTGTGTGCAGGGGTGTTTGTGTGCAGTTGTGTGTGTGTGCACCCGTGTGTAGGTGGTTGTGTGTGTGTGGGGGACGCGTTTGATATGAGCGGGGTTTGTGTGTGTGTGGCGTTGTGTGTGCGTGTGCCGGTGTGTGTGTCTTTATGTTGAGCTGTGTGGGAGTCGTGGTGTGTGTGTGTGTGGCTTCATTTCCCGCTGGCCATGAATAGTAATGATTGGCTCATTAGCTCTCTGGGATGCAGCTCTCCCACTAACCATGGATGAATGCATGGGAAGCACATGGCTATTTAAATATTAACACTGCAGTGAATGTTAAGTAGCCGCTCATGAATAGTAATGAGCGGCTCCTTAACATCCACAGCAGTGTTAATATTTAAGTAGCCATGTGCTTCCCCTGCATTTATCGTTGGTTAGTGGGAGAGCTGCGTCACGGAGTGCTGGGTTCCTTGTGCACCGCAACTGCGTCTCCTCCTGTCCCCGTCCCTCTATGTGTCTCTGTGGCGTGGGGAAGCCCTGCGATGCCGCAGCTGCGTCTCCTTCGGTCCCCGTCCCTCTGTGTGTCTCTGTGGCGAGGGGAAGCCCTGCGATGCCGCAGCTGCATCTCCTCCGGTCCTCGCCCATCCTCTGTGTCTCTGTGGCGCGGGGAAGCCCTGCAATGTCGCAGTTGCATCTCCTCCCGTCCCCGTCCATCCTCTGTGTCTCTGTGGCGCGGGGAAGCCCTGAGATGCCGCAGCTGCGTTTCCTCTGGTCCCCGTCCCTCTGTGTCTCTGTGGCGTAGTTGGGTCACTGACCTGCGCTTTGGCGCCTCCTGTGGGTCGGGGCTTAGGACACTTTCACACTTGCGTTGAACACCATCCGTTGCAATCCGCCGCCTTGAGGAATTACGGTAACCATTGCAGGAATCCGTTTATTCCTCATAGGCTTCTATTAAGGGCGGATTGCAATGGATGGTCTTGCATTGCATCCGTCCTGTGGCACATCAGTTGTTTTGACTGTGCCCGTCAGTGCCCGTCGGGTGGAAGGAACGCTGAATGTAGCGGTTTTTGTTGCTGTAAAAAAACGCACTCCGCAGGATTCCGTCGGGATCCGTTAAGAGGCATAATGAATGTCTATGGTGCTGGATTCCGTCGACATGCATTTGGCGACGGATTCCAGTGCAGGGTTCTGTCACGTTCTACTGAGCATGCTCAGCATGTCCAGCAGAACGTTCTAGATTGTTTAAAAGCACTCCTGGTCTCTCTCTCTCTCTCTGTCGGTAGGTCTCTCTCAGTCTCTATCTCTCTGTGTCGGTCTATCTCTCTCTGTCAATGTCTGTCTCTCTCTCTCTGTCGGTCTGTCTCTCCTTCTCTCCCCCTCTCTCATACACACCGATCACGGGCGCGGCACTGCACAGCTGTCACACTGCTCTGGCGGCTTGTCCTGCTTTTGATAATGCCGGCCGCACATTATTCTATCTCGTATTCCCTGCTTCACCCGCCCACCGGCGCCTATGATTGGTTGCAGTCAGATGCGCCCCCACGCTGAGTGGCAGCTGTCTCACTGCAACCAATTACAGCCGCTGGTGGGCGGGTCTATATCATGCAGTACAATAAATAAATAAATAATTAAAAAACAAAACGACGTGCGTTCCCCCCCAATTTCGATACCAGCCAAGATAAAGTCACACGGCTGAAGGCTGGTATTCTCAGGATGGGGAGCCCCACGTTATGGGGAGCCCCCCAGCCTAAAAATATCAGCCAGCAGCCGCCCGGAATTGCCGCATCCATTAGATGCGACAGTCCCAGGACTCTACCCGGCTCATCCCGAATTGCCCTGGTGCGCTGGCATTAGGGGTAATAAGGAGTTCATGGCAGCCCATAGCTGCCACAATGTCCTAGGTTAATCATGGCAGGTGTCTCCCCGAGATACCTTCCATGATTAACCTGTAAGTGAGTGAAAGTAAATAAACACATACACCCAAAAAAATCCTTTATTTGGAATAAAAGACAAAAAATACCCTCTTTCACCACTTTATTAAACCCCCAAATACCCCTTCAGGTCCGACGTAATCCACAGAGGTCCTACGACGCTTTCAGCTCTGCTGCATGAAGCTGACAGGAGCGGCAGTAGAACACCGCTGCTCCTGTCACCTCCACATAGCAACTGAAGTGAATTGCGCTGTCAGCGGGGACGTCACTGAGATAGTGCCAACGTGTGTGCGATGATGGGTGGGTAATGCCGGTGTGTATACGGTTATGATGAGTGCAGTAGTGCCTGCGTGTGGGCGATGATGATGAGTGCGGTAGTGCCGGTGTGTACGGTGATGATGAATGCCGTAGTGCCTGCGTGTGTGCGGTGGGTACTGTGCTCCATCGCGTCAGGTGTAGGGAGCTTCCATGGCGATGTCCCTTGTATCTGTCCGCCGGCTGCATCATGGCGTTGTCAGGGTTTTGGCGAGTGGGCGTGTCCTAATTGAGCGGTCGTCGCTGCTGATTGGGTGTGGGTAGAGTAAGGTGTGGGTGTGTGGGGGGTGTGATGCAGGGCCGTTGCTGATTGGGTGAGGGTGGAGTGAGGGGTGGGTGTGTGGGGGGGGCGTTCGGCCTGTTGGAGCTGTGTGGGCGTGGTTTAGGCGGTTTCAGCGTATGACGTCATTTCTTGGACAGACAGACAGAGAGAGACAGAATAGGGCAATTATATATATACTAGAAGGTGGCCCGATTCTACGCATCGGGTATTCTAGAATTTACGTATTGTGTAGTTAATGTATGATTTTTGTTATATATATCTATATATATATATAGATGTTGTTGTGTGTAGTTACCAAGTGTTTGTGTAGGAGCTGTACATGTTCTGGGTGTTGTCTGGGTGTGGCGGGGGGTGAGAGCGGTGTTGTGTGTGTGTTGCATGTGTTGCGTTGTTTGTGGAGCGCTGTGTGTCTGTAGCGTTGTGTGTGTATGTGTTGCGCGGTTTGTGTGGGTGTGGTGTGTTTTGGGGGGAGGTATGTTTTGTGCAATGTGTGTGTTGCATGATATGTGCGTATATTTATGTATGGCGCGGTGTTTGTGTGTTGGGTGTTGTGTGTGTGCAGCGTTGTCTGTGTGTGTGGGTGTCTGTGTAGGGCGGTGTTTGTGGTTCCCAGTGTGTGTGTGGTGTGTTGTGTGTGTTGGGGGAGGTGTGCACCTCCCATCGTATTCCATCTGCCATGCTGCGCACCCCCCATCGTGCTCCATCCGCCATGCTGCGCACTCCCAAACGTGCTCCATCCGTCATGCTGCGCACTCCCAAACGTGCTCCATCCGCCATGCTGCGCACTCCCAAACGTGCTCCATCCGCCATGCTGCGCACTCCCAAACGTGCTCCATCCGCCATGCTGCGCACTCTCAAACGTGCTCCATCCGCCATGCTGCGCACTCCCAAACATGCTCCATCCGCCATGCTGCGCACTCCCAAACGTGGTCCATCCGCCATGCTGCGCACTCCCAAACGTGCTCCATCCGCCATGCTGCGCACTCCCAAACGTGCTTCATATGCCATGCTGCGCACTCCCAAACGTGCTCCATCCGCCATGCTGCGCACTCCCAAACGTGCTCCATCCGCTATGCTGCGCACTCCCAAACGTGCTCCATCCGCCATGCTGCGCACTCCCAAACGTGCTCCATCCCCCATGCTGCGCACTCCTCATCGTGCTCCATCCCCCATGCTGCGCACCCCCCAACGTGCACCATCCCCCATGCTGCACCAGCATCAGCCTCTCTGCCCCCAGCATCAGCCTCTCTCCTCCCAGCATCAGCCTCTCTCCTCCCAGCATCAGCCTCTCTCCTCCCAGCATCAGCCTCTCTGTCCCGAGCATCAGCCTCTCTCCTCCCAGCCTCAGCCTCCCCCAGCATCAGCCTCCCTCTCCCAGCCTTCCCCAGGATCAGCCTCTCTCCTCCCAGCCTCCGTCCTCCCAGCCTTCCCCAGCATCAGCTCTCCTGTCCCAGCCTCCCTCAGCATCAGCCTTCCCCAGCATCAGCCTCTCTCCTCCCAGCCTCAGCCTCTCTCCTTCCAGCCTCCCCCAGCATCAGCCTCTCTCCTTCCAGCCTCCCTCAGCATCAGCTTCCCTTTCCCAGCCTTCCCCAGGATCAGCCTCTCTCCTCCCAGCCTCCTTCCTCCCAGCCTCCCCCTCCCAGCCTCCCTCAGCATCAGCCTTCCCCTCCCAGTCTCCCCCAGCATCAGCCTCCCCAAGCATCAGCCTCCACCAGCATCAGCCTCTCTCCTTCCAGCCTCCCCCAGCATCAGCCTCCCCAAGCATCAGCCTCCCTCGTCCCAGCCTCCCCCAGCATCAGCGTCCCCCAGCATCAGCCTCCCCCTCCCAGCCTCCCCCAGCATCAGCCTCTCTCCTCCCAGCATCAGCCTCTCTCATCCCAGCATCAGCCTCTCTCCTCCCAGCATCAGCCTCTCCTCTCTGTCCCCAGCATCAGCCTCTCTCCTCCCAGCCTTCCCCAGCATCAGCCTCTCTCCTCCCAGCCTCCCCCAGCATCAGCCTCCCCCAGCATCAGCCTCTCTTCTTCCAGCCTCCCCCAGCATCAGCCTCTCTCCTTCCAGCCTCCCCCAGCATCAGCCTCCCTCTCCCAGCCTTCCCCAGGATCAGCCTCTCTCCTCCCAGCCTCCGTCCTCCCAGCCTTCCCCAGCATCAGCTTTCCCCTCCCAGCCTCCCTCAGCATCAGCCTTCCCCAGCATCAGCTTTCCCCTCCCAGACTCCCTCAGCATCAGCCTTCCCCAGCATCAGCCTCTCTCCTCCCAGCCTCAGCCTCTCTCCTTCCAGCCTCCCGCAGCATCAGCCTCTCTCCTTCCAGCCTCCCTCAGCATCAGCCTCCCCTTCCCAGCCTTCCCCAGGATCAGCCTCTCTCCTCCCAGCCTCCTTCCTCCCAGCCTCCCCCTCCCAGCCTCCTTCAGCATCAGCCTTCCCCTCCCAGTCTCCCCCAGCATCAGCCTCCCCCTCCCAGCCTTCCCCAAGATCAGCCTCTCTGCTCCCAGCCTCCTCCAGCACGCCGTGCTCCTCTGCCGACACTCACACACCCGATCGCATACACTCACACACACCCGATCGCATACACTTACACACACCCGATCGCATACACTCACACACACCCGATCGCATACACTCACACACACCCGATCGCATACACTCACACACACAGACACTGACGATATCGCACATACGCGCTGACATTCACAACATCCGGAGATACCACATGCTTCTGGCCATGTGATCCTCCGTCAGGTCCTGGAAGGTCACAACAGCACAGTATCGAGGCCGAGAAGCAAGGGATATCGCCGGATGCTGTGAGTGTGTGGATGCGATGTGATGTGTATGTGAGGTGTGTGTGAGAGTGAGTGTGATCTGATGTGTGTGTATGTGTGTGTGTGTGCGTGTGGATCTTCCGCCGCTGCAGGACCTTGATGCGCTTGTAACCATGCTAGCATGGTTACTAACGTATCAATAGTAGTAGACTTTTAGGAGCGCACCACCGATAAACGTACGAGTGGGTGCACCCTGATGCGGTGTATGAAGTAAATGACCAAAAGAAGAAAAGAGCACCGCATATACATAAGGGGCACACCAACCACAGTATAAATATTAATGTACAAAAAGCTTTAGGGTATGTGCGCACGTTGCTTTTTACCTGCTTTTTACCTGCTTTTTTGCTGCTTTTTCTTCTGCGCTGTTTAATGCCAAAATGGATGTGTTCTTCTATTCAAGCAAAGTCTATGGGAATTTGGGTTTCTTGTTCACACTATGTTGTTCAAAATGCTGCCTTTTTGTGGCAGAACTTTGGTCAAAAACTCAGCTTTGCAGTGCAAAACCCAAATGGCAAAAACAATTGACATGTTGCTTCTTTGAAAAGCTGAGTTTTTGACCAAAGTTCTGCCACAAAAAGGCAGCATTTTGAACAACATAGTGTGAACAAGAAACCCAAATTCCCATAGACTTTGCTTGAATAGAAGAACACATCCATTTTGGCATTAAACAGCGCAGAAGAAAAAGCAGCAAAAAAGCAGGTAAAAAGCAGGTAAAAAGCAACGTGCGCACATACCCTTATTCAACACGTGAAATTTTAAAAGCACTAAAAAGACATGAAGAACAACACACTCGGAGCCGGGCTGAGCCCAAATATAACCATGGCCATGGTGAACAATAAACAAGATCACAGTGATCCTATTAAACATGCATAATGATATATACAACACAAAGAGGTAGTGAAAGACCCTGTGGGAAACCACAGTGGGTGGCTAGAGGTTGCAAAAGATGTATTCAATGCAGTAAAGTACAGCAATGACTAATACATATAAAATTAATATATAGTAGCTACACACTGCAGATAAAGGTACTGAACCCCAACACACAGAGTACAGAGACACCATAGACCAAGGGGGTGGCGAGCCCTGACTCTGAGTCAGGGCTCGCCACCCCCTTGGTCTATGGTGTCTCTGTACCCTGTGTGTCATCATCCACGTGTGGGGCTGCTGCTCTTTATGGCTATTTAAGCAGTTAACCATTGGTATTTGTGTCTCTGTGTGGTATGTGGGCACTTGCCAATTTGTTATTTGGCCCTTTGTGTCCTTTCTATCTATAGGAACTAATATATTCGTATAAATTTTATATTATCCTTTGGCATTGCTGGGGTCCAGTACCCGGCCTGGTTACCTGTATGGTGTACAGTTCAGTACATATTTGCTTCACAGGCAGGGCATTTCTCTATATTTGCGGATAGATGCTCTTGCTTTCCCCCAGCTCTGCCTAGACCACATCGATATACCTGTACCATTGTATATGTATTATTATATCTTCTTTACAGACGCCGCCCCCCATTTAATGTTGCTCTTTATCTGCAGTGTGTAGCTACTATATATTAATTTTATATGTATTAGTCATTGCTGTACTTTACTGCATTGTTTACATCTTTTGCAACCTCTAGCCACCCACTGTGGTTTCCCACAGGGTCTTTCACTACCTCTTTGTGTTGTATATATCATTATGCATGTTTAATAGGATCACTGTGATCTTGTTTATTGTTCACCATGGCCATGGTTATATTTGGGCTCAGCCCGGCTCCGAGTGTGTTGCTCTTCATGTCTTTTTAGTGCTTTTAAAATTTCACGTGTTGAATAAAGCTTTTTGTACATTAATATTTATACTGTGGTTGGTGTGCCCCTTATGTATATGCGGTGCACTTTTCTTCTTTTGGTTACTAACGTATCCACACCACTCCCGTGCGAGCGAGGGACGGGGGGGGGGGGGGGTGTTGTACAGTACTCACCTCCGTGACAGCCGTGTCAGTTCGGGGAATGCGCGGGGGGGGGGGAGGGGGGGGGAGTACAGTACTCACCTCCGTGACAGCCGTGTCAGTTCGGGGAATGCGCGGGGGGGGGGGGGGGAGTACAGTACTCACCTCCGTGACAGCCGTGTCAGTTCGGGGAATGCGCGGGGGGGAGGGGGGCGGGGCCAGAGCTAGCGTGCATTGCGTGAGGGGGGGCGGGGCGTGCGTGGCCGAATTGCCAATGCCTGCAGGGTGCCGGGGCGAGAGGCCAATCTGTGGGGGGGGGCGGAGCCTGGGCGAGCGGCTGGCCAATCCGTGTGGGGGCGCAGCCTGGGCGAGCGGCCAATCTGTGTGGGGGGGCGGGGCCATGGCGAGCCCAGCGGCCAATCAGCTTTGTGTCACCGTAAGGACACAACTTTGGAGCATGACAGACAGACAGACAGACAGACAGACAGAATAAGGCAATTATATATATAGATAGATACCGACTAATTGTCATCAGCACTGTGGTTCCTGTATGGTCCGCAGTCTGATGATGACTGATTAATCCCAGTATCACCTTTCCATTGTTAAAGGGAACCTGTAAGGTCCAATATGCAGCCAGAACCACGAGCAGTTCTAGGTGCATGGTGCTAATCCCTGCCTAACCATCCCTGCATCTGGCAGCATAGATAAAAGGATCTTTAGAAAAAGTATTTCTAAGGCTATGTGCCCACGTGTGCGCTCTGCACCGCAGCTAAAAGGTGCGCTTCAGAGCGCAGCTGAAAAGCTCCATTCTGAAGCGCATGGTGCCTGCAGAGAACGTGCGTTCTCCATGCTGCCTCTCCCTATAGACAGCATGAAAACCGCACGGAAGAAGTGACATGTCACTTCTTAGAACGCGCGCTTCGAGCAGAAGCCGAAGCGCTGCGCTCTAATACGCCACGTGGGCACGGCCCCTGCACAATCTCCATAGATTGTGCAGGGGACGCAGGACGCATGCAGTTACGTTGCGGTGCAGATCGCAGCGTAACTGCATGCAATACGCACACGTGGGCACATAGCCTAAAGATGCTTTATCATATTTTAGGCCTGCAACACACATCCGTGCCTCCGGTACGTGCTTGGTACGTTTTTGCACGTACCGGAGACACGGTGACCAATGTTAGCCTATGGGTGATGGCACACACGCGTAAAATCTCACGGAACGAGTGTCCGTGTGCTAAGTACGTGTGTGCGTTTTCCCGCACGGACTACATGTCCGTTTTTGGCGGTCAGCTCGCAGGCACGGACCCGCTAAAGTCAATGGGTCCGTGCCTGCATGGACGGCACACGGAGCATGTCCGTGTTCAGCATGTATCGTCCGTGTGTGTTTTTCATCCAAACATCAGCAACACTTGTTTCCAATCTATCAGGTCAATTGAAGGCCATTAATTCTGGCACCAAACACTCATATCCTGTCTCATTTGCAAGCCACACTGCAGCTGGGCACCTGTCCTCTCACTGCAGGGGAACACTGAGCTAAGACAACACCACAGGTACTCATAATGGCGCCAAGGATCGATACAGAGAGGCTGATTGGAGAAGTAGAGAGGCATCCAGAGCTGTGGGACACACGTGTTGATGGATACCATGACAGGTTGATGGTGGAGAGAGCATGGATGGCTGTTGCTGAACAAGTCTACCCCAGAAATGGATGGTCTCAAAGCACCCCTGCAGGGCCGTATTTGCCACTAGGCACCTGTGGTCCCGTGCCTAGGGCGGCACGTTGAGGGGGGGCGGCACTTTCTGGCAGCAAAAAAAAAAAAAAAAAAAAAATATATGTAAAATTTTTTTATTTTTTTTTTACATCCCCGCCCCCCGCCCCTCCCTCCGTTGCACTTCGCTGTGTTCTCGGGGGGAGGGGGGGTTGAGAGGGAGAGGAAAGGCGCACTTCTGTCTCTTTAAATACACGGAGGGCACCAGGCATAGTGAGCTGATTAACCCCGGAAGTTCCAGCACCTGCACTTCCGGGTCAGAGGCGCGCGGGGCGCGCCAATCAGCTCACTGCCCCGTGCTGCAGCGTCCAATTCTGCAGACAACACACGCCGCGGAGGAGGACGCGACTGGAGCTGGAGCCAGCCAGGAGAAGAGGATAATAGCAGAGCAGGGCAGCAGGCACCGGAGCAGGTATGCGTAAGGCAGAGCCTAGAATGTATGGGCACCTTACAGGTTAGTTGATGATCGTTGCGATGCCTCTTTTTGGCTGGGGGGAGGCTGGGAAAAGAGAGAGGCTGGGGGGGGGAGGCTGGGAAAAGAGAGAGGCTGGGAAAAGAGAGGCTGGGGGGGGAGGCTGGGAAAAGAGAGGCTGGGGGGGAGGCTGGGAAAAGAGAGGCTGGGGGGGAGGCTGGGAAAAGAGAGGCTGGGGGGGGGAGGCTAGGAAAAGAGAGGCTGGGGGGAGGCTGGGAAAAGAGAGGCTGGGGGGAGGCTAGGAAAAGAGAGGCTGGGGGGAGGCTGGGAAAAGAGAGGCTGGGGGGGAAGCTGGGAAAAGAGAGGCTGGGGGGGAGGCTGGGAAAAGAGAGGCTGGGGGGGAGGCTGGGAAAAGAGAGGCTGGGGGGGAGGCTGGGAAAAGAGAGGCTGGGGGGAGGCTGGGAAAAGGGAGGCTGGGGGGGAGGCTGGGAAAAGAGAGGCTGGGGGGGAGGCTGGGAAAAGAGAGGCTTGGGGGAGGCTGGGAAAAGAAGCTGGGGGGAGGCTGGGAAAAGAGAGAGGCTGAGGCTGGGAAGAGAGAGGCTGAGGCTGGGGGGGAGGCTGGGGGGAGAGAGAGGCTGAGGCTGGGGGGGAGGCTGGGGGGAGAGAGAGGCTGGGGGGGAGGCTGTGGGGGAGAGAGAGGCTGAGGCTGGGGGGGAGTGAGAGGCTGAGGGGCTAGGGGGAGAGAGAGGCTGGGGGGGGCGGCTGGGGGGGAGAGAGAGGCTGAGGCTGGGGGGGAGGCCTGGGGGAGAGAGAGGCTGGGGGGGAGGCTGGGGGGAGAGAGAGGCTGAGGCTGGGGGGGAGGCTGGGGGGAGAGAGAGGCTGGGGGGAGGCTGGGGGAGAGAGAGGGCTGAGGCTGGGGGGGAGGCTGGGGGGAGAGAGAGGCTGGGGGGAGAGAGAGGCTGAGGCTGGGGGGGAGGCTGGGGGGAGAGAGAGGCTGGGGGGAGAGAGAGGCTGAGGCTGGGGGGAGGCTGGGGGGAGAGAGAGGGGCTGGGGGGAGAGAGAGGCTGGGGGGGAGGCTGGGGGGAGAGAGAGGCTGAGGCTGGGGGGGAGGCTGGGGGGGAGGCTGGGGGGAGAGAGAGGCTGAGGCTGGGGGGGGAGGCTGGGGGGAGAGAGAGGCTGGGGGGGAGGCTGGGGGAGAGAGAGGCTGAGGGGCTGGGGGGGAGGCTGGGGGGAGAGAGAGGCTGGGGGGGAGGCTGGGGGGAGAGAGAGGCTGAGGCTGGGGGGGAGGCTGGGGGGAGAGAGAGGCTGGGGGGGAGGCTGGGGGGAGAGAGAGGCTGAGGCTGGGGGGGAGGCTGGGGGGAGAGAGAGGCTGGGGGGAGGCTGGGGGGAGAGGGAGGCTGAGGCTGGGGGGGAGGCTGGGGGAGAGAGAGGCTGGGGGGGGAGGAGAGAGGCTGAGGCTGGGGGGGAGGCTGGGGGGAGAGAGAGGAGGGCTGGGGGAGAGAGAGGCTGAGGCTGGGGGGGAGGCTGGGGGGGAGAGAGAGGCTGGGGGGGAGGCTGGGGGGGAGAGAGAGGCTGAGGCTGGGGGGGAGGCTGGGGGGAGAGAAAGGCTGGGGGGGAGGCTGGGGGGAGAGAGAGGCTGAGGCTGGGGGGGAGGCTGGGGGGAGAGAGAGGCTGGGGGGGAGGCTGGGGGGGAGAGAGAGGCTGAGGCTGGGGGGAGGCTGGGGGGAGAGAGAGGCTGGGGGGGAGGCTGGGGGGAGAGAGAGGCTGGGGGGAGGCTGGGGGGAGAGAGAGGCTGGGGGGAGGCTGGGGGGAGAGAAGAGGCTGGGGGGGAGGCTGGGGGGAGAGAGAGGCTGGGGGGGAGGCTGGGGGGAGAGAGAGGCTGGGGGGGAGGCTGGGGGGGAGAGAGAGGCTGGGGGGGAGGCTGGGGGGAGAGAGAGGCTGGGGGGAGGCTGGGGGGAGAGAGAGGCTGGGGGGGAGGCTGGGGGAGAGAGAGGCTGAGGCTGGGGGGAGGCTGGGGGGGAGTGAGAGGCTGGGGGGGAGGCTGGGGGGGAGGCTGGGGGGGGGAGAGAGAGGCTGAGGCTGGGGGAGGCTGGGGGGAGAGAGAGGCTGGGGGGAGAGTGAGGCTGAGGCTGGGGGGGAGGCTGGGGGGGAGAGAGAGGCTGGGGGGGAGGCTGGGGGGAGAGAGAGGCTGAGCTGGGGGGGAGGTGGGGGGGAGAGAGAGGCTGAGGCTGGGGGGAGGCTGGGGGGAGAGAGAGGCTGGGGGGGAGAGAGAGGCTGAGGCTGGGGGGGAGGCTGGGGGAGAGAGAGGCTGAGGGGGAGGCTGGGGGAGAGAGAGGCTGAGGCTGGGGGGGAGGGCTGGGGGGAGAGAGAGGCTGAGGGGGGAGGCTGGGGGGGAGAGAGAGGCTGAGGCTGGGGGGGAGGCTGGGGGGAGAGAGAGGCTGAGGCTGGGGGGGGAGGCTGGGGGGAGAGAGAGGCTGGGGGGAGGCTGGGGGGAGAGAGAGGCTGGGGGGGAGGCTGGGGGGAGAGAGAGGCTGGGGGGGAGGCTGGGGGGAGAGAGAGGCTGGGGGGAGGCTGGGGGAGAGGGAGGCTGGGGGGGAGAGAGAGGCTGGGGGGGAGGCTGGGGGGAGAGAGAGGCTGGGGGGGAGGCTGGGGGGGAGGCTGGGGGGAGAGAGAGGCTGGGGGGGAGGCTGGGGGGAGAGGAGGCTGGGGGGAGAGAGAGGCTGGGGGGAGGCTGGGGGGAGAGAGAGGCTGGGGGGGAGGCTGGGGGGAGAGAGAGGCTGGGGGGGAGGCTGGGGGGAGAGGGAGGCTGGGGGAAGAGAGGCTGGGGGGGAGGCTGGGGGGGAGAGAGAGGCTGGGGGGGGAGGCCTGGGGGGAGGCTGGGGGGAGAGGGAGGCTGGGGGGAGAGAGAGGCTCGGGGGGGAGGCTGGGGGAGAGAGAGGCTGGGGGGAGGCTGGGGGAGAGAGAGGCTGGGGGGAGGCTGGGGGGGAGAGGGAGGCTGGGGGGAGAGAGAGGCTGGGGGGAGGAGGCTGGGGGGAGAGAGAGGCTGGGGGGAGGCTGGGGGGAGAGAGAGGCTGGGGGGGAGGCTGGGGGAGAGAGAGGCTGGGGGGAGGCTGGGGGAGAGAGAGGCTGGGGGGGAGGCTGGGGGGAGAGAGAGGCTGGGGGGGAGGCTGGGGGGAGAGAGAGGCTGGGGGGGAGGCTGGGGGGAGAGAGAGGCTGAGGCTGGGGGGGGAGGCTGGGGGGAGAGAGAGGCTGAGGCTGGGGGGGGGAGGCTGGGGGGAGGGGCTAATGCTAGAGACAGAGGACAAGGGTTGAGGGATAGTGCAATGACAAAATCGATGGGGGGAGTGTAAGGACTCAGAATGAGAGGGGGGCAGCATTGGGAGCTCAGTATGGAGTGGAGCAATGTAGGGGAGTCAATATCAAGAGTGGGGTAGTGTGTGTGTGTGTGTGTGTGTGTGTGGGGGGGGGGGGGGGGGTCTCAGCATAAGCGTTAGTGTGGTGGTCTTAGTATGATGAGTGGGGCAGCATGGAGGTGTCATTATGGAAAAGAGTAAGGCAGCATTAGGAGCTCATGGAGAGGGGCAGCATGCATGGGACATTGTGAGGAGGGGGCAGCATGCATGGCACACTGTGAGGAGGGGGGCAGCATGCATGGCACACTGTGAGGAGGGGGCAGCATGCATGGGACCCTGTGAGGAGGGGGAAGCATGCATGGGACCCTGTGAGGAGGGGGCAGCATGCATGGGACCCTGTGAGGAGGGAGCAGCATGCATGGGACCCTGTGAGGAGGGAGCAGCATGCATAGGACCCTGTGAGGAGGGAGCAGCATGCATGGGACACTGTGAGGATTGAGCAGCATGCATGGGACACTGAGAGGATGGAGCAGCATGCATGGGACACTGAGGAGGGGGCAGCATGCATGGGACACTGAGGAGGGGGCAGCATGCATGGCACACTGTGAGGAGGGGGCAGCATGCATGGGACACTGTGAGGAGGGGGCAGCATGCATGGGACACTGTGAGGATGGAGCAGCATGCATGGGACACTGTGAGGAGGGAGCAGCATGCATGGGACATTGTGAGGAGGGAGCAGCATGCATGGGACACTGTGAGGATGGAGCAGCATGCATGGGACACTGTGAGGATGGAGCAGCATGCATGGGACACTGTGAGGATGGAGCAGCATGCATGGGACCCTGTGAGGATGGAGCAGCATGCATGGGACCCTGTGAGGAGGGAGCAGCATGCATGGGACACTGTGAGGAGGGGGCAGCATGCATGGGACCCTGTGAGGAGGGGGCAGCATGCATGGGACCCTGTGAGGAGGGGGCAGCATGCATGGGACCCTGTGAGGAGGGGGCAGCATGCATGGGACCCTGTGAGGAGGGGGCAGCATGCATGGGACCCTGTGAGGAGGGGGCAGCATGCATGGGACCCTGTGAGGAGGGGGCAGCATGCATGGGACCCTGTGAGGAGGGGGCAGCATGCATGGGACCCTGTGAGGAGGGGGCAGCATGCATGGGACCCTGTGAGGAGGGGGCAGCATGCATGGGACCCTGTGAGGAGGGAGCAGCATGCATGGGACATTGTGAGGAGGGGGCAGCATGCATGGGACATTGTGAGGAGGGGGCAGCATGCATGGGACATTGTGAGGAGGGAGCAGCATGCATGGGACATTGTGAGGAGGGGGCAGCATGCATGGGACATTGTGAGGAGGGAGCAGCATGCATGGGACCCTGTGAGGAGGGGGCAGCATGCATGGGACCCTGTGAGGAGGTGGCAGCATGCATGGGACCCTGTGAGGAGGGGGCAGCATGCATGGGACCCTGTGAGGAGGGGGCAGCATGCATGGGACCCTGTGAGGAGGGGGCAGCATGCATGGGACCCTGTGAGGAGGGGGCAGCATGCATGGGACCCTGTGAGGAGGGGGCAGCATGCATGGGACCCTGTGAGGAGGGGGCAGCATGCATGGGACACTGTGAGGAGGGAGCAGCATGCATGGGACATTGTGAGGAGGGGGCAGCATGCATGGGACATTGTGAGGAGGGGGAAGCATGCATGGGACATTGTGAGGAGGGAGCAGCATGCATGGGACATTGTGAGGAGGGAGCAGCATGCATGGGACACTGTGAGGAGGGATCAGCATGCATGGGACATTGTGAGGAGGGGGCCAGCATGCATGGGACATTGTGAGGAGGGGGCAGCATGCATGGGACACTGTGAGGATGGAGCAGCATGCATGGGACACTGTGAGGATGGAGCAGCATGCATGGGACACTGTGAGGATGGAGCAGCATGCATGGGACCCTGTGAGGATGGAGCAGCATGCATGGGACCCTGTGAGGAGGGAGCAGCATGCATGGGACACTGTGAGGAGGGGGCAGCATGCATGGGACCCTGTGAGGAGGGGGCAGCATGCATGGGACCCTGTGAGGAGGGGGCAGCATGCATGGGACCCTGTGAGGAGGGGGCAGCATGCATGGGACCCTGTGAGGAGGGGGCAGCATGCATGGGACCCTGTGAGGAGGGGGCAGCATGCATGGGACCCTGTGAGGAGGGGGCAGCATGCATGGGACCCTGTGAGGAGGGGGCAGCATGCATGGGACCCTGTGAGGAGGGGGGCAGCATGCATGGGACCCTGTGAGGAGGGGGCAGCATGCATGGGACCCTGTGAGGAGGGAGCAGCATGCATGGGACATTGTGAGGAGGGGGCAGCATGCATGGGACATTGTGAGGAGGGGGCAGCATGCATGGGACATTGTGAGGAGGGAGCAGCATGCATGGGACATTGTGAGGAGGGGGCAGCATGCATGGGACATTGTGAGGAGGGAGCAGCATGCATGGGACCCTGTGAGGAGGGGGCAGCATGCATGGGACCCTGTGAGGAGGGGGCAGCATGCATGGGACCCTGTGAGGAGGGGGCAGCATGCATGGGACCCTGTGAGGAGGGGGCAGCATGCATGGGACCCTGTGAGGAGGGGGCAGCATGCATGGGACCCTGTGAGGAGGGGGCAGCATGCATGGGACCCTGTGAGGAGGGGGCAGCATGCATGGGACCCTGTGAGGAGGGGGCAGCATGCATGGGACACTGTGAGGAGGGAGCAGCATGCATGGGACATTGTGAGGAGGGGGCAGCATGCATGGGACATTGTGAGGAGGGGGAAGCATGCATGGGACATTGTGAGGAGGGAGCAGCATGCATGGGACATTGTGAGGAGGGAGCAGCATGCATGGGACACTGTGAGGAGGGATCAGCATGCATGGGACATTGTGAGGAGGGGGCAGCATGCATGGGACATTGTGAGGAGGGGGCAGCATGCATGGGACACTGTGAGGAGGGGGCAGCATGCATGGGACATTGTGAGGAGGGGGCAGCATGCATGGCACACTGTGAGGAGGGGGCAGCATGCATGGCACACTGTGAGGAGGGGGCAGCATGCATGGCACACTGTGAGGAGGGGGCAGCATGCATGGCACACTGTGAGGAGGGGGCAGCATGCATGGGACCCTGTGAGGAGGGGGCAGCATGCATGGGACCCTGTGAGGAGGGGGCAGCATGCATGGGACACTGTGAGGAGGGGGCAGCATGCATGGGA
Organism: Anomaloglossus baeobatrachus; assembly: GCF_048569485.1. Taxonomy (NCBI): domain Eukaryota; kingdom Metazoa; phylum Chordata; class Amphibia; order Anura; family Aromobatidae; genus Anomaloglossus; species Anomaloglossus baeobatrachus. Next base: position 262,517,819 of record NC_134357.1, on the reverse strand, counting down.
CATTGTGAGGAGGGGGCAGCATGCATGGGACATTGTGAGGAGGGGGCAGCATGCATGGCACACTGTGAGGAGGGGGCAGCATGCATGGCACACTGTGAGGAGGGGGCAGCATGCATGGGACCCTGTGAGGAGGGGGCAGCATGCATGGGACCCTGTGAGGAGGGGGCAGCATGCATGGGACCCTGTGAGGAGGGGGCAGCATGCATGGGACCCTGTGAGGAGGGAGCAGCATGCATGGGACCCTGTGAGGAGGGAGCAGCATGCATGGCACACTGTGAGGAGAGAGCAGCATGCATGGGACCCTGTGAGGAGGGGGCAGCATGCATGGGACCCTGTGAGGAGGGGGCAGCATGCATGGGACCCTGTGAGGAGGGAGCAGCATGCATGGGACATTGTGAGGAGGGGGCAGCATGCATGGGACACTGTGAGGAGGGATCAGCATGCATGGGACATTGTGAGGAGGGATCAGCATGCATGGGACATTGTGAGGAGGGGGCAGCATGCATGGGACACTGTGAGGAGGGGGCAGCATGCATGGGACATTGTGAGGAGGGGGCAGCATGCATGGGACATTGTGAGGAGGGAGCAGCATGCATGGGACATTGTGAGGAGGGAGCAGCATGCATGGGACACTGTGAGGAGGGGGCAGCATGCATGGGACACTGTGAGGAGGGGGCAGCATGCATGGGACACTGTGAGGAGGGGGCAGCATGCATGGGACATTGTGAGGAGGGAGCAGCATGCATGGGACATTGTGAGGAGGGGGCAGCATGCATGGGACATTGTGAGGAGGGGGCAGCATGCATGGGACATCATGCATGGGACATTGTGAGGAGGGGGCAGCATGCATGGGACATTGTGAGGAGGGGGCAGCATGCATGGGACATTGTGAGGAGGGGGCAGCATGCATGGGACATTGTGAGGAGGGGGCAGCATGCATGGGACATTGTGAGGAGGGGGCAGCATGCATGGGACACTGTGAGGAGGGGGTAGCATGCATGGGACATTGTGAGGAGGGAGCAGCATGCATGGGACATTGTGAGGAGGGGGCAGCATGCATGGGACATTGAGGAGGGAGCAGCATGCATGGGACACTATGAGGAGGGGGCAGCATGCATGGGACACTGTGAGGAGGGGGCAGCATGATGTGAGGTCAATGTGCAGATCATATTTCATAATTGAGGAAGGTGTGGTGGGTATAATTTATAAGGGAGGGCAGTGTGTAGTTTATTAGGGGCAGTGTGACAGTCACAGTATATAAGTGGGGATGGTGTGGTGGGAATATTTTATACTCATGCTATATTTTGATGTGCCTGTGGTGATCCCCATTGGGGGGGGTTAGTGCCCTTTGTTTCTCATTGATACTTTTTAAAGTGTTTTACAGAGTAGATCTGCCTTAAACAGATGTCGAGTGCGAAAATTCAGTGTTACGTTGTCACTAAGGGGCGCGACCACTTAAAGTGCCTAGGGCAGCACGAAGGCAAAATACAGCCCTGCACCCCTGGAAGGAAAAATAGATATGGTGAGTACAGATATTTCCATGGCTTCTGTCATTACCTACATGTGCTCATTCTGTAGCCAGATTATATCCATATTTGCATAATATATTAGGCTTTTATTAATGGGCCTGACTCATTTTGAGCTACACTAGTGACACGCATACAGGAAAGTATGCATCTTGTTGTTTTTGATGGATTCTTTGCTTTTGTAAGATTGGACAAATGGATATTTGGCCTGTTAAGCATTTCATGCATTTGCCAAATACATAGCATGTTGGTAAAGCAACAGGCTTACATGTTTTAAAAATGACAAACCTAGATAGTATATTGTTGGTGTTCAACATCCCTATACTCATTGCTTCACCTGCATAGGACTGATTAGCATTTGTTATATTTTTTTCTTATTTTTATTGCAAGCCGTTTATATAAATGTTAATTTTTTTTTCTTTGTGTACATAAATATGACACATATGGCAATGTTTGCTTTTTGGCCATGGCTTTTTGGCAAGGTTTTTTCATGCCTTAACAGTTGATTTAGAGATACAAAATAAAAGCTGGGTTTTTACATATTACATTTGTATTGGCATGGTAACTGGGTTATTATGGCTTGCTTATGTGTCTATAATGACACTATATGCTAGACATGGATGATGGTTTAGTTTGCATCTGGGTTTGTAAACGACAAATCTTTTCTATGAGCATTACAAGAACTTAGCGGCATAGATTTCTTATGTTTATTTTGCTAACAAATATTTTGTTGTTGATTTGTTTCAGTGAATATGGTTAAACGGCGTTGGCGGTCTGCATGCGACCAATTTCGCCGCAAATTTAACCCAGTGGCTACCACAGCTGCAGGTTCAAAGAAGAAAAAATATGTCCATTATGACAGACTCAGCTACCTTATGCCAATTATGGAGGTGACAAAGTAAGTTTATAGTTTGTGATCACATGGATTTATTGTTTTAATTTATACCCACATTAATATTGTCATTTCATCACATAGTACCGAGGATAATCTAGAAGACAGTGAGGAGGCCCAGTCCACAGTCGTAACTGCAACAGCAACATCAGCATCCGAGATGGAGCCAACCTCCTATCAACAACCCACAACCCAGAACTCCATCCAGCCAGAAGCAGACGAAGTGTCATCTGATTTGGGTTTGGGAACAAGTCAATCCAATATTCCAATCACAGGCCAGTCTACAGGGCAACAAAGTGGTCCATCACCAGTTCTTGCAGAAAGTAGAACACAACAAAATGTAGGCACACAGCCAAGACCAGCAACAAATACCCTGCGCACAATACCTCAAGCTATCCGTGGACACAGACATAGGGGTTATGAGGATTTATGCACCCTGACAGATATCATTGATACCAGAATAATACACATGATGAATTCACTGATACCAGAGAATGATGGAGAGAGATTTTGTCGCTCCCTCTCTCCCTCTCTTGCATTGGTTGCACCTGATTGGCAGGACAGGTTAAGGGCGTCCATAATCACACTGATTTCTGCTACCCAACGTCAGCCTGAGCCCATATATGTTTTCGAAGCGATAGCGCAATGGAGAGCAAATCCACGTGGCCCACACACACACACGACACAACTAACTTTTGAAACCCAAACTGATGAACAGACATCTAATTCTCAACTAAATACTGTAGTTCAACAAACACATATACAGTGGCCCTCTACTTCTTTGGGTAGTGATTCACAAAATAGACCAACAACTATCCCACACCAAACAGGTCCATTATTTACAAAAATGCCATCACAACAACCATCTTTTTACCAACAAGGCCCCCAACAGACACCTATGCAACCCTATATTAACTATCCAAGTAATTTAAGTAATGTTCATAGACTACCACAAATGGTACATCAACCAGCCTCCTACCTTATGCAACCTAATCCACAGCAACAGTACTTTCAAAGTCAGCCTTACCCTTCCAACTTCACATACCCACATACTCAGCCTCTTCCCTCACAACAATATGTTCCACCTACACTTGGTCTTCCATCTGGTCAAACAACTACAGCAATGTTTGTTCCAAGCACAACAAATGTCATTAGTGTAAACACTGTTCAGGCACTACAACATCTAGTGTTGTGCAGCCAACGTATTCAGTAGGTGACAATGCCATGGAGACTACTCAGGAAAGCATCACTAGCCTAGATGATTTAGTTGACACATAATTTGTTATAGTTATTGTAAGAATAACATTTTGGAATGTTTTTTTGGTTAGGGCTGTTCTCAAAACATTCCAAAATGTTACATATTACATATCCCATATGTGTAGGTTTTCTTAAGTTCATAATGGGTCAAAATGCTAAAGACCGTTAGGCGGGCTTTGCACGTTGCGACATCGCAAGCCGATGCTGCGATGTCGCACACGATAGTTCCCGCCCCTGTCGCAGATACGATATCTTGTGATAGCTGGCGTAGCGAAAATTATCGCTACGCCAGCTTCACATGCACTCACCTGCCCTGCGACCGTCGCTCTGGCCGGCGACCCGCCTCCTTCATAAGGGGGCGGGTCGTGCGGCGTCATAGCGACGGCACACGGCAGGCGGCCAATAGCGGCGGAGGGGCGGAAATGAGCAGGATGTAAACATCCCGCCCACCTCCTTCCTTCCGTAGAGCCGCCGGCGACAGGTAAGGTGAAGTTCCTCGCTCCTGCGGCGTAACACACAGCGATGTGTGCTGCCGCAGGAACGAGGAACAGCATCGTACCTGTCGCGGCAGCATAATTATGGAAAAGACGTAGCCTACACTGATGATACGATAACGACGCTTTTGCGTTCGTTCATTGTATCATCTAGAATTTACACACAACGATGTCGAAAGTGACGCCGGATATGCGTCACTTTCGATTTGACCCCACCGACATTGCACGTGCGATGTTGCAACGTGCAAAGCCGCCCTTACTCTATCACTTTCAAAACAGTACCTGCATGTTGTAATGTTGCCTTTCTGTGGACATGAGGTTATGACCATCCATTTATAACAACTTTGTTCTGGGAAAATATGCACGCACTTACCCTACTACATTTACATTCAAACACCTTTATCTATATTGTAAAATCCTGCCAATATGCAGTATGTGCATATGGTCTGGTCCCATACTTGTATTCCAATATTGTGAAACAAATTATGTTTGCGTGACATTATTGCATAATACAGTATGGTGGTTTGTCTGGGATAATGTCTCAGCACAAATTTTGTATAAAATAAAAAGATACAAGGTGTCTTGCAAAAGATAACAGCCATACATAGTTTAATAAAAAAAAACAGTAATTTTTGTTTTATGACAATATTTGGACAAAACATTTAATTCTTTATCATTACTAATTTGGCAAACACAAAAAAACATAATTTGGTAAAATTTGGGAATACAATAATTCCAAATTATTTATTAAAAAGCAAAAATACAAGAAATCCAAAAAAACAAAACAAAATATACCTATGCATGGGCATTTTCTCTTTTGTGAAACATATGTGTTTGTAATTATGTAAAAGAGTGATATAACTGAAGGACAATGTCCTAATTAGACAGTATTAGGCAGATTTAAACTAAAATAATCTTTAAACTGATTCCTCACTTGTAGACCAGAAGTGACCAAATTGGTCATTCCACTACCACTACCTACTAATGAGGCATTTAGAGGAGGCATATCGTCAATGTCATCGTCATTGCTTTCATATAATCTACAGTAATTATGTAATATTACTGTAGCTTTCATTACAGCCTTGATGGTGGTTGGTTGGAGCTGGATGGTAGTTTGATAAATGCGCCATTTTGATGCTAAAATTCCAAAGGCTCATTCCACATAGCAACGTGCTCTGGCCAATGTGCTATTAAATTGGGCTTTTGATCTGTACAGTCCACGTCTTGGATATGGATGCATCAGATGCCTCGACAAGGCAAACCCCTGATCTGCAACCATGACAAATGGTGCATTAGGGCCATTAGTACCAGGTAAAGGTCTGGGTGCAGGTAAATGTAGGTTGTCAGACATTAATCGTCTTGCTAAACGTGAGCTTCTGAAAATTCTAGCATCAGAGGCACTGCTATAGGCCCCAATATCAGCAAAAAGAAAACAGTAGTTAGTGTCTACCAAAGCCAAAATAACTACAGAAAAAAACTTATGGAAATTAAAATATCTAGAACCAGAGTTAGGTGGTTTCTTCACTCTAATGTGCTTTCCGTCTATGGTGCCAATACAGTTCGGAAATTATGTCTTCTCAAAATACTCTTCAGAAATGCGCATCCAATCCTGTGATGTAGGCTGCTTCATGACATGATGTTTAAGGTTTCCCATAGCACAGTGCAGGTATGCAGTATTATCATGCCAATGGTCGATCTTCCCAATAAAAATTCAAAATGTAGACTGCTGATGGATTGCCCAGTTGCAAGGTAACTAAAAATATGAAGGACATGACATTACTATGTATATTTATTATAGTGGTATATGTTTTTGTAAGTAATGTTTCATACAATGGCTGGATACATACCATGCGTCACAAATTTTGTATGTATTTTTGGTAACTCAGAAAGAAAAGACGTTTATTTCCATATTGGAAATTTAATTATATTTCTGTTTAATAAACAAGATTGAGTTTTGAATATCGTTTCATTTTTCTATTACATGGTAGAATGGGATGTTTAAGCACTCTGACCATGTTATGTGACTATAAAGTGCTATTATTGGATATTAAAGGTTTAAACAAGCATACATAGAGATATGTGTTTACATATGGGTATTTACAGCATGGGTTAAAATTGATTCACATTTCAAACCAACAAATTAACGTCTGAGTATAGATTTTAACACTTAGGCGGGCTTTGCACGTTGCGACATCGCAAGCCGATGCTGCGATGTCGCATGCGATAGTCCCCGCCCCCGTTGCAGGTACAATATCTTGTGAAAGCTGGCGTAGCGAAAATGATCGCTACGCCAGCTTCACATGCACTCACCTGCCCTGCGACCGTCGCTCTGGCCGGCGACCCGCCTCCTTGTTAAGTGGGTGGGTCGTGCGGCGTCACTGCGACGTCACACGGCAGGCGGCCAATCGGAACGGAGGGGCGGAGATGAGTGGGATGTAAACATCCCGCCCACCTCCTTCCTTCCGCATATTCTACGGAAGCCGCGGTGACGCCGGTAGGAGATGTTCCTCGCTCCTGCGACTTCACACACAGCGATATGTGCTGCCGCAGGAGCGAGGAACAACATCGGACCATCGCGTCAGCGTAATTATGGATTACGCCGACGCTGCACCGATGATTCGATTACGACGCTTTTGCGCTCGTTAATCGTATCATCTAGGCTTTACACACTACGATATCGCATGCGATGCCGGATGTGCGTCACTTTCAAATTGACCCCACCGACATCGCAGCTGCAATGTCGTAGTGTGCAAAGCCCCCCTTACCGTAAAGTAACCAACAAGCGGTCCTCAGGGGAGATGCTGAGACGTATACAGGTGTCTTGATGCTTCAATTGGTGATGCACTAGGCCAAGGATGTTGTCAAAGGATGTGATGGTGATATTGCAGTAGGCTTCAAATTTAGGTGGAAAATTGCGCATTTCTCCATAAAGAATATTAAAATGGCCATGTGTCTTCCTTAGTTTGACAAGGGGGTGGATCCACATCCTCTTTTCTACAGGTGGTTCATAATCAAGCATATGTCTCCTAACCCCAAATCTCCTAGATATCAACCATAGCAAATACATGGTTGCTTCATTGGAGAGAGATATTTTGGAGTCAGCCTAATGAGTGGAAGAGCCTAAAAACAATGATTAGAAATGTTTTTAAACCTTATTTACCAATGAGGGACGGAAATTGACCAATTAACAACACCAGGATCTCATGATGAAGGATTAACAATGTTATTTGGGTAAGAATGCGGCTCTCTAAAAACGGACGCACACGGATTGCATACGTACGTATTTTATGCCAATATGGACATTCCACACTCGCACACGGAGAGCATACGCCATCACACAGATGTCATACATACGGGAGAAATGCCCCTGAAAGACGGAACACGGACCCGAAAAACGGAACGTGTCACATGTACGTTTTTTATGCGGAAGTGTGTTTTAGGCCTTATAAATACTTCCAGCATAAAGACAGCAGCACAGATCCGCCTGTGTTTGTGTGTTCATGCTGCTGACTCGGTCTTCCTTCACATGGTTCTCGCTCAGAAGTAGGAAGTCTCATACAGCTATCAAAATAGTGAGACAGAGAAGAAATGGAATATAGCACAAACCGGGGTGTACTCACGTATTATTCTGGAGGTGCTATAAGACATGAGTGGTGTCCAAGAGTACATAACATTTTTACTGCACACTCAGTTTATCCAGCAAAATGTGTAGATTTTATTTAGACAAATGATACATTGGTAGAAATTTGGAAAGTATGCCTTGGTTGTGACCCTAAGTGATGTTTCCATCCTCAGAAGCTTTCTCACACTGTCTCAGCACTGTAGATTACGAGACTTCAATGTGGTGTGATGCGGTGCCATATGGTAAAACAGTATTCAGTGAAAAGCCTCCTTAACACTAGAACTACTGAGGTAGTCATTTTGACTACTTCGCACTATGTATTTCTTCTCTGTGTCACGAGTCCAGTAGTTCTTTAAGAATAGGACCTTAGCTGACGTTACTCTCCCTTTTTTAAAAGGTCAATGCTTTTATCATTAAATTAGACAAGATTTTTTTTATTTTCTAAATATTTATTTATGAATGGATTTATTTTTTGCCCTCTATGTCAGGACGTTTTCCAGAAGTTGACAGGTCTTTTTTAAGATGCAGGCTACTTGGGTGGAATGTTCTGAGGATTGGTAATATATCAAAATAAAGTATAACAAAGCACATCCCTAGAAACATTCTGTACCTACAGTGCCTTGAAAAAGTATTCATACCTCATGAACTATTCCAAAAGTTCACGATGCAAATGTTAGAAAAGTCTGTAGTTGGCAAAGGATCATAAGTCCTTAAAATATTAAATCAATCAGCATATTATTATACAATCATTTTTTTCTAATATTTGGAGAACACTTTATCTCCACAATTGGATGTGATTAAAGAAAACAATGTTCCCTGTGCTGAGATAATCTTATATATGTCCCCCTGCTATGTACTGTGTAATGGCTGTGTCTGACTGTACAGGGACATGGTCTGATCATACCACATCTCCAGGGCAGGGGAGCACACATCAGATCTCAGCACATGAACATTTTTTTAATCACATCCAATTGTGGAACTTATTATTATTCCAGGATCTATTGATTAAAATAAACTTTGTTGGGGGGAAACCCCCTTTAAATACATATTCCTGTATCAGCCATTCATGTGTAGATGCATCGGTCAAGGCATGAAGTGGTTTCATAATTTAGTGGCTTCATGTGGTAAGAAGTTTCTGTAACCGCCACTCATATTTATGGGAGTTACAGAAGCAGTGGAGCACAACCGTCTGTTTCACTGATCTTGTCCAGGTTTGGCCACTGCATATAGACAAGTATACTTATCTGGAATACTACTTTAAAAGAAGAATACATTTATTAAAAGAAAGAGACCAATTATAAATGTCATCTCTAAATCTGGTAACTGATTGGCTGCTTCTGCTGGTGCCACATTTGTAATATCAGAGTAAGAGTCTTGCTTTGGATATGCTTTTCAGACTCCCAGCTGACTTGGCTTGTAGATGCAGATAAAATGGAGCCTCTGGACACAGTTTAGTTGATCCCAAAAGTTTCCACCTAGAGAGAAATGTTAAGGTATATAAAAAAGGATTTCCCGAATGTCTTTGCTTTTTTCTCTATCATAATACATTCTGCCAGATGTCTTATATGTGAACATCTAAATTATTATAAATATTAATGACCACATATGCCTTGGCCCAACCAGAGCTGTAATTGGCATATATATATATATATATATATATATATATATATATATATATATATATATATATATATATAAAAATAAATATATATATGCACATTTAGGTGGCTGGGGCTATGTAAGGAGGAGGGTAGCCTGTAATGTACCCCTAAGAACACCAATCATATATGGGTATCGTTTGGATTCTGCAATGTTTTCCTGTGCTACCAAGTGTTAATTTCCCTGTGGGCTGCAGTACTAACTACTGGCCACAAGAGGTCACTATCTTTCTTTTTACTCTTATATAGACTCTTGTTTGGAAAGGACTGGGTTAATACCTATCCAAACGCTCTGAAAGATAAAAACATCCCCTTTATTGAATTCTTCTTAAAACACGCCTCTAAGAGGGAGGGGGAGAAGGCTACAAGTGCAGGAGTTCAGATGACAGCCATTTTGCACCAATGTGCACTTCCTCAAGTCTTCAGCTGTTTTCTCCATGGGAAGACATGTTTTAAGAAGAATTCAGTAAAGTGGATGCTTTTTATTTTTCGGAGCAAGTGCCACTGATTGTCTTCATGTTTGGATTTACAGTTTTTCCCTTGTCCTAGGATCGCTCAGCAGAGCACTACTGCATAACCACACTGGACACTATAAAGAGTGGTGAGTCAGTTACATTTTCCCCTATCTATAGTACCAAGATTGTATCTCTCTCATCAGGGTTAATACCTAGTCAACCAAGGGGAGGAAGAAGTGATAGAGACCAATGTAAGTGAATTCCTGGTTCAGGGTTGTTGTTGGTGAGCAAAGAAGAAGTGAGGACACCCTAAGAGGAAGGAGAATAACTTTGGGTGTGTGTGTGACAAGGAAAAGGGAGCAAGCGTCAGCCAGTAACCTACAGTGGTGGTAGTTCTCTAACTCATGAAAGTAGGGTACTCTGGGACTGAAACAGCTTGAAATGTAGCAGTAGTGTACTGAACTCTGGGTAGCAGACTTAAATAGAAATTGGATTTGTTCAAACCAGGGGTGCCTTTAGGGTGGTTGCTAGCAAGAGTTCCCTACATTCCTTTCATTAAAGAATAGAGTCACTCCTATTGCTATGCTGTTCATATGAAACGTTCACAAGTATTGTGCCATAGTCCAGAACCACTATGCATCTGCCTCTTTATTGTTCAGAAGAACACAAGTGGGATACCTGCTTCGCTTTGTACATAATTTTATTCTTCAGTAAAAAGGACTCTGTTTTACAAATTTGTCTGACTTCCTCATCTTGGGGATAAAGGGGTCTGGCTCCACTCACAGCACGACTGGGCTGAACCTGACGGTGTCCACAGTAGTAATAGTAGCACCACACATACACACCCTGGACCCTCATCTTTCTGTAGCATGCCGGGACATGGAAAATGAGTCACTCACCCACGTCTACCGCCCCAAGCCACGGTACAGCTACACGATGACTTTGGCAATGACACAAGATGCAGGGCCAAAGATTGTTAAGTGTTACTTCTAAATCACTTGCAAATTGCAAAAAATCTGATGCCTTTGGACTTTTGTGCGACATGCTGATCACAGTCCCCTCGGGGAGACTACGTGACTCAATTGACTTGTACTGTGCTACGATGTAGTATTGACATTTAGCAATGTTTGGTCATGTGACTTATGTTGCAGTCAATGTTGCTGTGTAGCCTAAGCCTAATGCTGATGGTAAATTGTATTTGCACAATATTCAACTAACAAGACCTCAGGCCCCCAAACAGAGACATTTTGAATTTAAGTTATGACTATAGGTAGAGTTGCCAACTTTTCTAACCCTATATTCCGGCTTTATAAAAAGAAGGGTGTGCTTTTATATCAAGACTTCTTATTACCTAATATCCTAAGGTTTTAAGGTAATTAAAAGTTTAATAGCAACACCCTACATTATTTAAAGCATCCTCTGTGGTCTACAATAATGAAAGGGTTAATCACGCACTGAGTAAGGCCAACTTTACACTTTCAACATTGACTGTCAGAGTAGAGACCATGAAGCATGGACTGGCAGATGAGCTTCTTACCCATACTCAAAAGTCTCTTAGGCATATTAAAAGATATCGTGGTTGGGGACAGGAGACCCGGTAGCCAGTATGTACATCATTATCCATTTTCAGGCCATGAATGTTGGACGTGTAAAGCCGACCTAAGTAGAGCTTTCTGAGCAGGAGCAGATATCAGCATAGTACCTGCAGTGGCATCATGGTATCAGCTGGCAACCCTAACTGTGGGTAAGAGAAATGTTTTAATTTGCACTTTGTTTCATATAGTTCTATTGCCACTGGTTTTCTATATGACTTTGTTACCTCCAAAGCTCAGGCTCAAGCACTTATTGACACCAAAAAATTTCATGATATTGCCTCCGGGAAACTTCAGAAAGTTGAATGGAGATCCATCAGCCCAAGCATTTGTTCCCTATGGAGCATTAATACACATGATCAAAGATGACAAATATATAATGTTGCTTTAAAATCAAAATTAAAATAAAAAGTTTAATTGGACGTTTCCAGGGATCTGTTTCTATGGGACTGGACTGCTTCTTTCTGTGTTTGTCTCTGTGTATCTGTCTCTCTCTTTCCCTGTCTCTCTTTCACTATCTGTCTCTTTCCCCATCTGTCTCTTTCCCTGTCTGTCGCTTTCCCAGTCTGTATCATTCCAGGTCTGTCTTGTTCCATGTCTGTCTTGTTCCATGTCTGTCTTGTTCCAGATCTGTCTCGGTCCCCGTCTGTCTCTTTCCTCATCTGTCTCTTTCCCCGTCTGTCTCTTTCCCCCTCTGTCTCTTTCCCCATCTGTCTCTTTCCCTGTCTGTCGCTTTCCCAGTCTGTCTCATTCCAGGTCTGTCTTGTTCCATGTCTGTCTCGTTCCAGATCTGTCTCGGTCCCCGTCTGTCTCTTTCCCCATCTGTCTCTTTCCCCCTCTGTCTCTTTCCCCGTCTGTCTCTTTCCAGGTCTGTCTCTTTCCTCGTCTGTCTCGTTCCTCGCCTGTCTCTTTCCTCGTCTGTCTGCCTCTTTCCCTGTCTCTCTTTCCGTGTCTTTTTCCTTGTCTCTGTCTCTTTCCCTGTTTTTGTCTCTTTCCCTGTTTCTGTCTCTTTCCCTGTTTCTGTCTCTTTCCCTGTCTGTCTGTCTCTTTCCCTGTCTGTGTCTGTTTGCCTCTGTCTCTTTGACTTTCTCTCTCTGTCGCTTTACTTGTCTGTCTGCCTCTTTGACTGTCTCTCTCTCTGTCTGTCTCTTTTCCTGTCTGTCCCTGTCTGTCTCTCTCTTTCCCTGTCTGTCTCTGTCTGTCTCTTTCCCTGTCTGCCTCTTACTCTGTCTGTGTCTATTTCTGTCTGTCTCTTTCTGTCTGTCTCTATCAGTCTCTCCACCGACATTTTATTACCTCACACATAAGCTTCTTATACTAACAATTTATTTTATTCCTATAGCAACCACTCACAGCTGCTATTAATAACCTATAGCTCGCGACTTCATTGACTTTAATGGAGGCATGTTTTTTGGAGAGTAACTGTAAAGCGTGGGGTTAAATTTTCCCATCAAAACATAGTCTATGACGTTCCCTGAATCACATGGGGTGTCTTTGCAAAATTTTGTGATTGTAAATATGACGGCGCGGATTCCTTTAGCGGACATACACACATACATACATACATACATACACTCATCTTTATATATTAGATACTAGCTGTAGTACCCGGGCACTGCCCGGGATAGTAACTGTCTCTCTGTCTCTCTCCCAGTCGCTGTCTGTGTACCGCCCCACGCTCGGCTGCAGCCGATCTGCTTGGATCCGGGTGGGTGGCTCGAGCGCCTCCAGACCCAGGGTCACTTCGCTCTGAAAGGGGCTGGCGCTTTGAAGGGGGTAGGTGTATGGCCGGAGCCGTAGTTTTGGTTACGTTCGTGACACCACCCACAGGTTGTGGTGAGTGTGGACACCCGGGGGCGTTGTTGCGCAGCAAAGGTGTTAACCCCTCCGTGGGCAGGGGTGATGGCCCCGGGACCTGTTCAGGATGATATGTCGGTGCTTGGTGGTGCAGGGTGGTGCGCGGCCCGAGGGCCCAGTTGTACTCACTATGATTGATGCACAAGAGTCTCTGGTAAACCAAGATGATGGTGGTCGGTGCCCGCAGCCGGCTGCGTCTGGTCCCCCACTCGGGTTGGTGGTCTCCGCCTTTCTCCTGCACCTTGTACTGTACTTTGGGCTGCCCGTGCTTCAGCAACGGGAGCCCGCTCCCCGGCGTTGTGTATGTCGGGAGAGCCTGTTTGCCCGCAGACGCTGGCCCATGGGATCTCTCTGCCTGTGCGGTGGCTTTCTATCCCCCTCAGTGGGCTGTTGTCTTCAGTCGGGACTTGGGTGGGAAAGGACCTAAAGTCCAGACCTCAATCAGTTAATTAACGGGGTTCGGTAGTTTCGGGACCTCGTTTCAGGTTCTGAGTATCCCCCTTCTGTGCTCCGGTTTCCAGTCGGTTCCCCGGTTCGGTACCGGCGGGCCACTACCCTGTCCCTGTATCTTACGGTTCCACCGAGCCGTCTTCCCGGCTCCTGCAGGCTGAGGCCACCGTCTGCCTCCTAGCCAAAGGTACCAGGGCTCCTACCCTGGCACCGGTTAGTGTGCTGCAGACCTGACTCACAGGCCTGCCTCTCGACTCGAACTCTAAACTGATCTCTCTTGTTTTTCCTGCCTCAGGACCTGTGAACGCCTCGATGGGCGTGTCCAACCGCCTGGGCACGCCGCCTGGTGTGTCCATCAAACCCTGAGGGAGGTGACTAGGGTTTTATGGTTGGCTGGTGACACCTTTTTAGGGGACGGGTGTTATGCAAGGGCCTACCTGTGACTACCTGGATAGTCCAGGGCATCACATCTGTCTGTCTCTGTCTGTCGCTTTCCTTGTCTGTCTGTATCTATGTCTTTGTCTGTTTCTATCTCTCTGTCTGTCTTTGTATCAGTTTATCTGTCTCTATCTCTGTGTCTGTCTATCTCTCTCTTTCCCCGTCTGTCTCTTTCCCCGTCTGCCTGTCTCTGTCTGTCTATTTCTTTGTCTGTCTCTATTTCTCTCTCTTTCCAGGTCTGTCTCTTTCCCAGGTCTGTCTCTTTCCCTGTCTGTCTCCCCGTCTCTTCGTCTGTGTATTTTCCTGCCTGTCTCGTTCCCTGTCTGCCTGTCTCTGTCTGTCTCTTTCCTTGTCTGTCTCTATTTCTTTGTCTCTTTCCCCGTCGTCTCTATCAACGTCTGTGTTTTTCCCCATCTATCTTTGTCTGTCTCTCTGGCTGTCTCCTCCTTCCCTGTCTGTCTGTCTCTGTGCATGTCTGCATGTCTGTATGTCTCTTTCCCCATCTGTCTCTTTCCCCATCTGTCTCTTTTCAGGTCTGTCTCTGTCTGTCTCTTTCCCCGTCTGTCTCTGTCTGTCTCTTTCCCTGTCTGTCTCTATCTCTCTGTCTCTTTCCCTGTCTGTCTCTGTCTGTCTGTCTTTTTCTGTCTCTCGCTATCCGTCTCCCCACCGACATCTTATTACCTCACATATAAGCTTCTTATACTATGAATGTCTTTTGTTCCTATAGCAACCAATCACAGATCCTACTAATAACCTGTAGTTCCAGGCTCCATTTACTTTAATGGAGGCATGTTTTTTGGAGAGTAACTGTAAAGCGCGGGGTTAAATTTTCCTGTCAAAACATAGTCTACGATGTTCCCTGGGTCACATGTGGTGTCTGTGCAAAATTTCGTGATTGTAAAGGCGACGGTGCAGATTCCTTTAGCGGACACACACACACACACACACACACACACACACACACACACACACACACACACACACACACACACACACACATACATACATACACAGATACATACACTGAGCTTTATATATTAGATATACATAGGGCACTATACCTATTTGTGTTGGTACCCAGAATTATTAGTTTACAGTATGTGGGGGAGACTCACAGGTTATTATTACTGTATGTGGGAAGACTAAGAGGCTTAAGAGATATTATTACATTATAGGGGTACTAAAGTTTTTTTTAACTGTTAAAGGGGCACCCAGTAGGCCTTATTACTCTACTAGAAGGTGGCCCGATTCTACGCATCGGGTATTCTAGAATTTACGTATTGTGTAGTTCATGTATGATTTTTGTTATATATATAGATTTTGTTGTGTGTAGTTGCCAAGTGTTTGTGTAGGGCGCTGTACATGTTCTTGGTGTTGTCTGGGTATGGCGGGGGGTGAGAGCGGTGTTGTTTGTGTGTTGCGTTGTGTGTGTTGCATGTGTTGCGTTGTTTGTGGAGCGCTGTGTGTCTGTAGCATTGTGTGTGTGTTGCGTGGTTTGAGTGTGTTTTGGGGGGAGGTATGTTTTGTGCAGTGTGTGTGTTGCGCGGTATGTGCGTATATTTATGTATGCCGCAGTGTTTGTGTGTTGGGTGTTGTGTGTGTGCAGCGTTGTCTGTGTGTGGGTGTCTGTGTAGGGCGGTGTTTGTGTTTCCCAGTGTGTGTGTGTTGTGCAGTGCGCGTGTGTGTGTGTGTTGGGGGGAGGTGTGCACCTCCCATCGTGCTCCATCCTCCATGCTGCGCACCCCCCATCGTGCTCCATCCCCCAAGCTGCGCACCCCCCATCGTGCTCCATCCCCCAAGCTGCGCACCTCCCATCGTGCTCCATCCTCCATGCTGCGCATTCCCCATCGTGCTCCATCCCCCATGCTGCGCATTCCCCATCGTGCCCCATCTCCCATGCTGCGCACTCCCAAACGTGCTCCATCCGCCATGCTGCGCACTCCCAAACGTGCTCCATCCGCCATGCTGCGCACTCCCTATCGTGCTCCATCCCCCATGCTGCGCACCCCCCATAGTGCTCCATCCCCCATGCTGGCCGCAGCATCAGCCTCTGTGCCCGCAGCATCAGCCTCTGTGCCCGCAGGATCAGCCTCTGTGCCCGCAGCATCAGCCTCTGTGCCCGCAGCATCAGCCTCTGTGCCCGCAGCATCAGCCTCTCTGCCCGCAGCATCAGCCTCTCTGCCCGCAGCATCAGCCTCTGTGCCCGCAGCATCAGCCTCTGTGCCCGCAACATCAGCCTCTCTGCCCGCAGCATCAGCCTCTCTGCCCGCAGCATCAGCCTCTCTGCCCGCAGCATCAGCCTCTGTGCCCGCAGCATCAGCCTCTGTGCCCGCAGCAACAGCCTCTCTCCTCACAGCCTACCCCAGCCTCAGCCTCCCCCAACATCAGCCTCTCTTCTCTCAGCCTCCCCCCTCCCAGCCTTCCCCAGGATCAGCCTCTCTCCTTCCAGCCTCCTCCAGCACGCCGTGCTCCTCTGCCGCCACTCACAGATCCGATCGTATACACTCACACTCACACCCACCCGATCGCATACACTCACACCCACCCGATCGCATACACTCACACCCACCCGATCGCATACACTCACGCACACACACATTGACGATATTACACATAGGCGCTCATACTCACAACATCCGGAGATACCACATGCTTCCGGCCATGTGATCCTCCGGCAGGTCCTGAAAGCTCACAGCACAGTACCGCCGCCGAGAAGCAAGCGATATCCCAGGATGTTGTGAGTGTGTGGATGTGATGTGTGTGTGAGGTGTGTGTGAGAGTGAGTGTGATCTGATGTGTGTGTGTGTGTACTCACCTGGGGCTCCGTGTCAGTTGGGGGAATGCGTGCGGGGGCGGGGCCAGAGCAAGCGTGCATTGCGTGAGGGGGGTGGGGCCTGCAGAGAGCCGGGGTGAGAGGCCAATCCGTGGGGGGGGCAGGGCCATGGCGAGCCCAGCGGCCAATCAGCTTTGTGTCACCGTAAGGACACAATTTTGGAGCATGACAGACAGACAGACAGACAGACAGAATAAGGCAATTATATATATAGATAGGGGGCAAAATGTTGACATTTACAAAGAGCATTAATATATTCTAGGGGGAAATGTTACAATCAAGAGGTCACAAAGGGTGTGTTTTACTATGTAAGGGCACAGCATTAGTAGTATGTGGGGCACTAAGAAAAGCACTGCTAGCATTCCAGGCATCAGGTACAGTTATAGGGCCAAATACTTTATCAGCGGCTCAGCATTGAGCAATCATCAGGATGGGGAATTTGTGCTTGTTGGTAATAGAAGGGAAATGAGGTGGGTAACGTGAGAAGTCAAATGTGTCGTTGTGTTAACTCAACAGAAGGGTTGTAGCTGGAAGAAGTTGTCATGATGGTTTGGGCAAGATGGAAAAGACCGGAAAATGAATGACCCCATTAGAGAGAACTTCAGCTGTAAAGCCCGCTTTACAAGCTGCAATGTATCTTACGATGTGTCGGCGGGGTCATGTCGTAAGTGACGCATATCTGGCATCGTAAGGTACATTGCAGTGTGTGACAGGTACGTGCGATTGCGATTGAACGTTAAAACGTTCATCGCACGCACATCGTTCATTTCTCTAGAATTGAACGTTAAATTGTTCATCGTACCCAGGGTAGCACTCATCGCAGTGTGTGACACCCCGGGAACAATGAACAGATCTTACCTGCGTCCTGCGGCTTCCGGCCAGCAATGCGGAAGGAAGGAGGTGGGCGGGATGTTTACGTCCCGCTCAGCTCCGCCCCTCCGCTTCTATTGGCCGGCTGCCGTGTGATGTCGCTGTGACGCCGAACGTCCCTCACACTCCAGGAAGTGGACGTTCACCGCCCACATCGAGGTCGTATGGAAGGTAAGTATGTGTGACGGGGGTTAATCGTATGTGCGGCATGTTCAACAAATTGAACGTGCCGCACATACGATAGGGGCGTTGCAAATCGCATACGATATCGTATGCGAGATTGCAACGTGTAAAGCAGGCTTAAGACTTGATCTTTAACTGCATTGCAATCTCTTATATTCTGCAGAACTGTAAGATGGTACAAATCCCTCCAAGGACACTATCTGCAAGGAGTTTGTATGTTTTCCCCGTGTTTGTGTGGGTTTCCTCTGTTTTTCTCCCACAATTCAAAAATATACTGATAGGGACCTTAGATTGTGAGCCCCAGTGGGGACAGTATTGCTGATGTATGTAAAGCGCTGTGGAATTAATAGTGATATATAAATGAATAAATTATTATTATTATTATTATTATGGTAGTATTAGTCTTGGTCATTGAATACTCTTTTTTTTCAGCAACAGCATGGTTATCTGCTGAGGTTCCCCTTTGCACACTATAATTAGGATGCACCACATTGTAAATGTGGTTAAATTTGTGACTGACCCCCTAAAATATATTCCCCCACACCCGGTACTGAACCCCTACGTACGTCTCAGCAGTGATCAGCCAGTTTTAGTGTGATTGAAAAAGCCACATGAGGTTTTAACTTGCTCATCTATTGGGGAGTGTAACTTTATTCCAGACTAGTTACCTGGGTAACCAGGTACTTTTTAAGTGGTGTATGAAGATTAAATAAAATAAATAATCTTCTGTTATGTGTGCACACAGTCTCTGTGCAGGAAAGAGTACACAAATCATTATCTATTCACTTATAACATTGTTCGTCTCTTCTGCTATCACTTCAGTGCAGGACAGAACACACATCACTCTCTCCTCTCTTCTGACATTGCTCGTCTCTTCTGCTATCACTTCAGTGCAGGAGAGAACACACATCACTCTCTCCTCTCTTCTGACATTGCTCGTCTCTTCTGCTATCACTTCAGTGCAGGACAGAACACACATCACTCTCTCCTCTCTTCTGACATTGCTTGTCTACTCTGCTATCACTTCAGTGCAGGAGAGAACACAAATCACTCTCTCCTCTCTTCTGACATTGCTCGTCTCTTCTGCTATCACTTCAGCGCAGAAGAACACACACATCACTCTCTCCTCTCTTCTGACATTGCTCGTCTCTTCTGCTATCACTTCAGTGCAGGAGAGAACACACATCACTCTCTCCTCTCTTCTGACATTGCTCGTCTCTTCTGCTATCACTTCAGCGCAGAAGAACACACACATCACTCTCTCCTCTCTTCTGACATTGCTTGTCTCTTCTATTTCTTCAGTGCAGGAAAGAACACACAAATCACTCTATTCACTTCTGACATTGAAGAAAAATCAAAAAAGCTAGCACTAAATGCGCACTACAGCACTAAAAATTCCAACTGTACTTATTATAAATATGAGATTTTTGGCAAAAAATTGCAATTTCTTGAGCCACCCCGTCACTTCACGGCAAATCTCTGTTGGGGCAGTCCTGACACTAAAATATTTTTATAAAATGTGCCAAACGGCCTCACATATGAATAGTAGAACTGCTCTTAGCAGCACTCACCTGGTCTATTTCAATCCCGTACCCATGACTGAGTCATGGCTGTGGGCAGGACAGGTCCAAGCAAATGCTGCATGAAGTAAATAGCCTGTGGACAGGGCCTGATGACTGAATGTGAACAGTCACCAATCGCCAAAATCTAGACAGGTGGAATACATCCCAAATTGGGGGGCATAGAAAGGTGGGGTCAGCCACCAACCAATTCAATGAAGAAAAAACAAAAAGCCAGCACCAAATGTGCACTTCAGCACTAAACATTCCAAACTGTACTTATTATAAATATGAGATTTTTGGCAAAAAATTGCAATTTCTTTCCAACTGTACTTATAAATATAATAATATATTCTGACATTGTCTCTTTTTTATCATTTCAGTGCAAGAGAGAACACAGAAATCACTTTCTCCTCTCTTCTGACATTGCTCATCAGCCCTACCCTACTATCGCTTCAGTGCAGGAGAGAAAAAACAAATTGCTCTCTCTCCTTTTCTGACAATGCGTGTCTCTTCTGCTATCTCTAAATCCCTAATTTCTCACTTCTGACATTGCTCATCTCCTGTTTTATAACTTGAGTGCAGGAGAATCCACACAAAACACTCTCCCCTCGCTTCTGACATTGCTCATCTATTCTGCTATCACTTCAGTGCAGGAGAGAGCACACCATCAGTGTCAATCAATCTAAAAGAAGTGGCAGTAATCCAAGTTAGTGGGTATAATGGAACAATGAAGCATTTAATCACATCAAAGGTGCATTGAGCACCCTCATTTGCATATTACAATAAAGTTGTTTTGGGGCAATGGAGGAACATATTTAAAAATCAAAATAACTATTTTTCCTGTTCCTCCATATCCTACAAGGCTAAGGCTATGTTGGTTAGCTTGAAGTGTAATTTTGGGGTGAGAAACTTCCTTTAATAATAATAGAGCATGGTGAGAGAAAGATTGGGAGAAAGAAAATTATTTTATAATGAGAAACAACCTCTTCAAACATAGACAGTTTCTTGAGATCATCATAAGATTACGTCTACCTCGCCAAAGGAACCAGTAAATAATTGATATGCCACCAGAATATACTACTATAATTTTATCACCATAATATGTGCTACTTGTTTTCTACAGATGACTGTCTCTCACCCTTTCCGTGCTGCCACCAGTCCAGAGCTGTTCACCACGATATCCTTGTGAACGGGCCAGAGCCATCAGGAATTGATTGTGCTCCTCACTTATTATACTTGTAAGATGGGCACGACTAAAGAGGGATTGGCAGTGTTTCTGTATAGCAAGAAAGTAAGAAATTATCGTAGAAAAATAAACCGATGATATTGTATTATCTTAAAGCATTATTATTATTATTATAATGATATAGTGTTGTGTTCTACACAGTGTTCAGCCAATAACATGCCATCATACAAGATATACAGTACAGACCAAAAGTTTGGACACACCTTCTCATCTCTAGAACAACTGTTAAGAGGAGACTTTGTGCAGCAGGCCTTCATGGTAAAATAGCTGCTAAGAAAGCACTGCTAAGGACAGACAACAAGCAGAAGAGACTTGTTTGGGCTAAAGAACACAAGGAATGGACATTAGACCAGTGGAAATCTGTGCTTTGGTCTGATGAGTCCAAATTTGAGAACTTTGGATCCAACCACCGTGTCTTTGTACAAAAGGTGAACGGATGGACTCTACATGCCTGGTTCCCACCATGAAGCATGGAGGAGGTGTGATGGTGTGGGGGGGCTTTGCTGCTGTCACTGTTGGGGATTTATTCAAAATTGAAGGCATACAGAACCAGCATGCCTACCACAGCATCTTGCAGTGGTGTGCTATTCCATCCAGTTTGCGTTTAGTTGGACCATAATTTATTTTTCAACAGGATATTGACCCCAAACACACCTCCAGGCTGTGTAAGGGATATTTGACTAAGTAGGATAGTGATGGGGTGCTACACCAGATGACCTGGTCTCCAGAGTCACCAGACCTGAACCCAATCGAGATGGTTTGGGGTGAGCTGGACCACAGAGTGAAGGCAAAAAGGCCAACAAGTGCTAAGCATCTCTGAGAACTCCTTCAAGACTGTTGGAAAACCATTTCCAGTGACTACCTCTTGAAGCTCATCAAGAGAATGCCAAGAGTGTGCAAAGTAGTAATGAAAGCAAAAGGTGGCTACTTTGAAGAACCTAGAATATAAGACATATTTTCAGTTGTTTCACACTTTTTTAAGTATTTAATTCCACATGTTTTAATTCATAGTTTTGATGCCTTCAATGTGAATCTACAATGTTTACAGTCATGAAAATAAAGAAAACTCTTTGAATGAGGAGGTGTGTCCAAACATTTGGTCTGTACTGTTTGTGCCAATATGATTTCACACACTAAATAAAACCAGACTACATCCATGTAACAACATTCACCACTACAGAGCCACAATCTCTACATATCCATAAGAATAAAAGCTGAAGCTTATGATTATAATGTAGTGTTCATTATTCAAAATTTCATTAAAGAATAAGCATGATGGATAATGGCAGATTCTGCTAATACGTTTCGACCTTCATCTTTAGCCGTAACATACTAGCTAAATGCCAGCTTATTATGTAAAACCACTTGCAAATCCGCCATTTTTTGATATCACTAATTAGTTACAATAATATGTTATGTTAAATCCCAGTGACATTGGATATCAAGTCATCACCAAAAATTAATATCTTGCGGTAATCAAAAATTTAATTTCATTATACCAGACACTTCGATTTTAAGCAAAACATTTATAAAAATTAAGAAAAATAAAAAAAACAATGAATGAAAAAAATAAACAATCTGTACATATCTCACACAAATATTCTGCTCCAGCAGATTTTTTATTTTATAACTGAAATTTTTATTACATTTTTCAAAGCATACAGAGAAAATAACATGGATATGCTCCACAAGCATGTGAGCAATTAGCAGAAGACCATGTATCAGGATACACATCTTAAGGTCCCTTCACACATAACGATATCGTTAACGAGATCGTTACTACGTCACAGTTTCCGGATCGTTGTTAAATCGTTGGTGAGATCGTTGGTGAGATGTCACACAGTCATTTTCCCAACGACTTTAGTAACGATGCAGCGACCTGTATAACGATCTCGTTGGTCGTTGGGACCCTGTCACACAGCAGCTATGTAACGGTTCTGACCTCGAATAGGGGCATAGTGTTTGACGCTGTGAGCCACGTAGGCGTGCATATACGTCGCCTTTTCCACACCCCTCCGCTCCGATTGGTGGCCAATACTACGTTCTGATTAGGTGGCCGGCCTAGAAGGCAACTTTGTATCGCTTCATCCTTTGTCCCTTTTTGAGCCTTGCTTTGAGGATAGAACCTGCGACTCCACCCGGATTCATTCGTACTTTGTTCCCGGTTGCTTGCTTGCTTTTCAGATCGAAGCTGCATCTGCACCCGGATTCATCCCTCCTTCGTTCCCGAGTGTTTGCTTTGAGGATCGAAGCTGCGATTCCACCAGGATTACCTGTTCTTCACTGATAGACCACAAAGCAAGGCTCAAAAAGGAACAAAGCATGAAGCGATACCCAATCAGAACGCAGTACTGTTCTCAGCGCCAACCAATTGGTGAAGAGGGGGCGCAGAAAAGGTGACGCAACTACACGCCTACGTGTCACAATTTTAAGTTCTCATCTAGGTCGTTAACGAGATCGTTGGTAGGTGTGAAACATACAGATCCATCCTGCCCAGCAGGACTCCAACGAGCCAAAAATGACCCAGGACATTCAGCAACGACCAACGATCTCCCAGCAGGGGAGGCGGATCGTTGGTACGTGTCAAACATAACGAGATCGCTGGTGAAGTCGTTGTTTCGTCACAGAAACTGAGGACGTAGCAACGATGTCGTTAGCGATCTCGTTATGTGTGAAGTGGCCTTTATTATCCATTACTATAAGAAAGATAAGGACTATAACAAGACAAACATTACAATACTAGATAAAAAGACAAGGGGAAAGGAGGTGTGACGCCACTGGACTAGTCAGGGCGTCACAGGGTACTGCCCTTTCTATTCTTCCGTGCAGGGCTCAAACCCCCCTAGTTCTGGGTTCCCCACCTATGGTACTGCCTCCATCGGCATCCAAATGCCAACCACACCTCACACCACACCCTGTAAGACACACCATTGGGCTGCTGAGCTGGAATAGGTCCGCCACCTAGAGGTCAGGCAGACTGGTGGGAGGGAAGTAGAGAAAGTAGAGTGTTAGTGTGGCGCCCCTGACCTGGTCAGGCACCACTGAGTACTGCACCCATGCTGGGTCAGTACAATACAGGTAATCCCAGAGGCTGATTAGGGTGTGGACACACGGAACACTTAGTAACCAGAACACACACATAGCTAGAGGGGACCCCTGAGCAGACTCAGGGAGGGGGTGTGGCCCTCGCCTCCCAGCTAGTGGTGGGTGGTGTCACTGGGAACAGAGAAGTGTGCAGAGGCAGTTAGTCAGTGGAAGTGAAGGAGAAGAGTCGCGTCTGGAGGGCAGAGCACTGAGTAGAGCCTCCCAGACATTGCACCGTTCGTGGCTACTCGCGGGGGAGAAAGGGCTACCTGGTAGTGCCACCTGAAAAACCACCTAGGGCCAGGAGGGCTGAGAGGTGGTGGAGTAAGGGGACTGCCTAGTAGACTCTGCCTGTACGGGTTGCAAGTACCCAGAGCAGGAACCTATTTATTAGGCCTGCTAAACCTGTCTGTGAGGGCACTGCATGCTCTCCACCAACCACACACAGAGTCCGGAGCTACAGCAGCAACGAGGGGCCCATATGTGACTGACGGCAAGCAGCCAGAATCACCAGCTCCACGCTGCCCGCAAAAGGGCCAGCAAGGGGAGATCGGCGTAGGCGGCTTCCCTGGGTGACCCCAGCAGGACTTCAAGTCGGGGTCACCACAAACAATAAAGGGCTAGGAAGGCGAGCTGGTAGTCACCTCTACATCAGCCAAAAGGGATACCTGGTTCCTCCTGGTCCACCAAAGTATCGTCCGGGTTGACTCACAGCTCCCACCTAACAGTGAGTAAAAACCCTGAAAGACATTACTGGACTGTGTGTGGATTACTCCGCGACCTGCTGCACTACACCCACACTGGGCCCTGGGGTCAGCCTCACTCTCGGGAGGCCACTACATCTAACTGCAAGCAACATCAGCCCCAGGCGTCCCCTAACCTGCAGTGGCGGTCCCCCTGACCGCAATACTGAGAGTAGCGTCACAAAATCCTAAGGAAGACAACCTACCTGTGACCAAATTGCCCCTCCACGTCAAGTCCCTGAAGGTAACGCACACACCTGGGGCTACACATTAGCCCTCGAGAAGTGAGGAGCTGGGTGAGTGTGTGGCTCCCTGGGCGTTAGAGGTTGGGTCACAGACGGTGGTCTGGGCCCGGTGGAGTCGGAGACCCGGTTGCAGGGTATTGAGGCTGGGTGCCTAAACCTGGTATTGGAGGACAGTCAGCAGCTCGATTCTAATAGCCGGTACGGGACCAAAAGGACGGCGGGGTACAGGACCCTAGGTCGGGGAGTAGCTTCAGGCAAACCGGCAATTAACCTGCGGAGGATAGTAACTTTACGGACTGTCCCCAAGAAGCTCAGAGATCAGGGGCACTAGCACAACGAGGGGGATAGGGCTTTCCAACCCACGCAGCCCACAGAAATCCCAAGCGAGAGCCCTTGAGAGCGCAGCTCCAATACCAACAAGTAGGGAGCGGGGCCCGGACAGCTTTACGCCAACGGTCCATCAGAACACTTCTAATTTGTGCACGGAGGCAGGCTCAGGACCACACAGCAGTACTATAGGGGACAGATACCTGGACGGGCTCCCCCAAGAGGGCAGCGGCATCCAGAGACTTGGTTTACCTTGTTGTTAGAGTCTGCTTTGCGGTCGCATCATCACCAACACTGCCTGAGTGAGTACATGGGCCTCCCCTGCTTCCAACCAGCCCTGTGCTCCCCTTCACCAGCATTCCCACGATCCAGAGTCCCGGGGCCTCCCCTACCCGTGAAGGGAACGTCATCTGGCTGCCCCACTCCATCTCCCCCAGGTACTCCCATTGGCAACGGCGGTACTCCCCTTACCGCGAACCACGGGTGGCGTCACGAACTCTTATCCCCTGTAAATAGTAGTCTTTACATTTCAGTTGCCGCGAGCCCCCGGGTCCGGAGACCCTCGAGCCACAGCAAATCCCGGATCTGAGCGGTTGGACCACTACAGGGGCGGCACAGAGGTACAGAGAGTGCAGGTGAGTATATAGAATTTCCGTGAAGACCACAGAGACCCACTATTCTCTATTAGCCTAGTAAGTATCCCAAAGGGACCAAATACTCTCAAAGTGATCTATCATGTTATTTGAAATAGCTGATAGATACTCCATTCTCCTCACTTCTTGGATCCGAGAATGGAGGTCGTTGAGTGAGGGTGGATGAGCCAACCTCCAGCGACGAGAAATTAAACACCTGGCCGCTGTGGTTATGTGTAGCAGTAACCGTTTATCTTTCCTGCCCAACTGAAAAGGTGGAATATTTAACAGGTAAAACTTAGGGTCCAGAGGTATCTTGATATCAGTTATTTTATAAATAAGGGATTGTACCGACTTCCAAAAGCACTGGATGTTGGGACATAACCAGAATAGATGTGGGACGTCTCCCCCCCTGCAACTCCATACCTCCAACAGTTATCAGGTATAGCCGGATTTAGTTTGTGTAATAACGATGGGGTGGTGTATCAATACATGAGTAGTTTATACTGATTCTCCTAGTAGACATAGCACGTAGATGTTTTTGAGGCACTATCCCAAATCCATCTCCACATACATAAGGAAATGGTCTCACCCAGTAAATCCTCCCATTTACCCATATATGCGTGATTTGGCTGTTCGTCTGGATAGGGGGTAACTAGAATACGATATATATCTGAGATAAGGCCCTTAGTAGAAACCCCGACTCTGAAAAATCTTTCAAAAAGTGTAGGGGTAAAAACTTCTAGTGAGGAAAAAAGGGAGTGCACCAGGTGTCCAACTTGTAGGTCTTCTGCACCAGAAGTTTTACTTCTTTTTTTCTTGTCAATACTGCATTTGCATCTTGCTCCCGATTTCTACTTTTCGGTGCATTTTATTCGTAGCATAAAGCTCATTGCACCATAGAGTAGTTGTGTATAACAGAACTAGAAGACTCCGAAGATTGCAGTTGTAAGTGAGGTAAAAATGCTTCCCCCCATTTGGTAAAATGACTACTCAGCTGTCTGCAAAGACTGCTTTACTTTATTTGTTCTTATTTTATATACGGTATGTAAAAACTATACTATACTGTATATTCTATACCATGTATTGATAGCAACCAAGGCATGTAATTGTGTGTTCCTGGATGTAGCGCTCATGCTCATTACTGAATAAATCAAGATGCTTTGAAAAAAATATTTTCAATTTTTTCATCATTTGCACATAATTAATATAATGTATCTACCAATCCTGTGATTTCCATAATTCCATGACTCTTCCTTCTTGGTGTCGCTATTACAACTTTCATAAATATATATTGATTCTATGGTGAAATCGACATGAATTTCTCACCAGCTGTTGGTAACAACCCATCCATTCCACTCAGACAGAGAAATCAAACCATAGCCATAAATTAAGTTATGTTTAAGGGCTCATTCACGTGACCGTTCCGTTTGTCCTGGTCAGTTCCTGTTTTTTTGCGGACCCACGGACAGGACCATCTTTTCAATGTCTTTTGTGTAGGATCGGATGACACACGGAAATACTTCCGTATGCATCCGATCCTACAAAAAAACACATCAGATGCCGTATGTCCGTTCCGTTATTATGGAACATGTTCTATTCTGTTCCGTAATAACGGACCGTGACTCTATACAAGTCAATGGGCCTGCAAAATCCCCGGAAGCCGCACGGAAGCACTTCTGTGTGACCTCCGTTGGGTGCCCTTGCAGTCTGTGTCCCGCTCCCTGCCAGCCCCGCGGCTGCTCGCACTGCAGCGTGTCAGTGTCTGCCCGCACTGCAGGCTCACCAGCTTCTCACACTGCAGTGCGGGCAGCTGCGGGAGACGAGGGCTGCTGTCAGGAGGTTAGATGAGATCATTACCTGCTGTGACGATCTCCTGCTCTCCTGACGTCAGCGCTGTCACTGCCTTCTATGCCCGCCGCGTTCTCACGTCACATCTCGCGGGCGGGCAGAGACTGTCATTAGCGGTGACATCACGGGCTCTCGCGATTCTTCACTATGAATGCAGCGGGCATAGAAGTCAGTGACAGCGCTGATGTCAGGAGAGCAGGAGATCATCACAGCAGGTAATGATCTCATCTAACCTCCTGACAGCAGCGCTCGTCATCCCCTGCAGTGACCTGGGCTGACCTATTGATGTTAGCTCAGGTCACTGCATTACTCTACCAGCCAATGGGGAACATTCTGTTCTTCATTGACTGGGACAGTGACTATGGTACAGATCGTCGTGGGACCCCCTTATTGGATTACGCCGGACCCGGATTTGATTGTTCTTGTCAATAAATTGGTGAAAGAGGGAATGTTTTGGGGAGTGTTTTTTCAAATAAAACTTTTTTTGTTGTCTATTTTTTTTATTACTGACTGTGTTCGTGATGTCAGGTATCTGATAGATGCGTGACATCACTAACACAAGGGCTTGATGCCAGGTGACATTACACATCTGGCAGCAACCCTATATATTACCCCGTTTGCCACCGCACCAGGGCAATGGGATGAGTTGGGGCAAAGCGCCAGGATTGGCGCATCTAATGGATGCGCCACTTCTGGCGCGGCTGCAGCCTGCTATTTTTAGGCTGGGGAGTGTCCAATAACAGTGGACCTCCCTAGTCTGAGAATACCAGACCACAGCTGTCTGCTTTACCTTGGCTGATGATCCAATTTAGGGGGAACCCGTGTTTTTTGTTTTAAATTATTTCATTTAAAATAACAACAGCGTGGGGTGCCCTCTGTTTTGGATTACCAGCCAACGTGAAGCTGTCAGCTGTGGTTTGCAGGCTGCAGCCATCTGCTTTACCCTAGCTGGCTACAAAAGATAGGGGGGACCCCACGTCGTTTTTTTTTTTTAATTATTTTACTTTTTGGCTAACTACAAGGCTAAGCACTTTTTAGTGCCACATGAAAGTCACTAAAGGGTACCAGCTTAGAATATGCAGGGGGGTAGGACATTATATACGTCTTTCTCATCTATCTATCTATTCATCTATCCATTATCTATCTGTTTATCCATTATCTATCTATCTATCTATCTAGCCCTCTATTCATTTATTCATTCATTCATTCATCCCTCTATCTCTCTGTCTCTATATCTATCCATCTCTATATCTACTCATCTATTTATCTTTCTTGCAGCTTCCGTTTTTTGCGGTCCGCAAAAAAAGCGGAAGGCACACGGATGACACACGGACGCATCCGTGAAAAAACAGTTTGCGGACCGCAAAAATGGAATGGTCATGTGAATGTAGCCTGATAATGAGGAATGACAAAAGGAAAAAGTATTGAACACATGAAGAAAGAGAGGTGCAAAAAGCCATGAAAAGTCATGACACCAGCTGAAATCTATCAATAATTAGAAAGTAATATTGCCTCTTAGGCCCCCTTCACATGTCAGTGATTCTGATACGTATGTGCTTTTTTTTATACGTACCAGAATCACTGACATACGCAGAAACATTATAATCAATGGGTCTGCTCACACATCAGTGATTTTTCACTGAACGTGTCTCCGTGCAGCGTACACCCGTTTCCGTGATTCTGCACGGGACAACTCAGTTTTTTTCTGGCATCACTGATGACCCACGGACCACACTATGGTGTGATCCGTGTGTGATCCGTGAAACACGTACCAGAACAACATTGACATATCAAATAATAAACATTTTCAACTCACCTTTCCAGCGACGCGCTGTGCAGCCTCCGCTCTCTGCAGCTCCTGCCCGGCTCAGGAATAATCATGAAAGCAGGAACAGCCGACCCGGTAGTAGCTGCAGAGAGTGGTGGGCGGACGCTGCAGAGCCGAGGAGTTCAGCACCATGGACAGCAGTAGTGAAGGCAGGTGAGTAATGTCAATTTGCAATCACGGATCACGGATTGCACATGGACAACCCATGTGTGCCATGAATCACGGAACACGGAGGGACATGTGCGTGTTTTACACGTCAGTGAAGAATGTCAGTGTTTTTTACTGACGTGTCAAACGGGCCTTAGTGAAATATAATATCAGCAAGTTCAACTGATCGCCTATAAAAAGGTGTGCCATTACCACAGAGCTACACAAAAAACATCTCAAGATGGGTAAAACCAGTGAGCAGCCTTCACAACCTTATTGTTGCAAAACATACTGATGGCATTGGTTACAGAAGAATTTCTGAACTACTGAAGGCTCCAGTGAGCATTGTTGGGACCATAATTCAGAAGTGGAAAGAACACCATTTCACCATAGACCGGCCATGATCAGGTGTTCCCTGCAAAATGTCAAACAGAGGAGTGAAAAGAATTATCAGAAGACTTGTCCAAAAGTCAAGGACCACTTGCAAAAGTATTCACTCACTTTGGCATTTTTTGTGTTTTTCTACCTCACAACCTGGAATTTCACTGGGTTTTCTTTGAGGGTTTGCATCAGTTCATGTAAAGAACATGAATACAACTGTGAACATTTGATTGTTATTTTATTTGTGAAGCAAACAACAAATGGGACAGAATAAGTGAATCTTTAGTGTGTATAGCTATTCTCCCCCCTAAAGTCAGTAAGGAGCAGGAGCAAGCGCTTCATACTTACGGAATCACCGGACAGTCATTCCCTTCCCGAGCCACTCATTACCTTAATTGAATATGTACTGCATCCCCTGCCCACCGGTGGCTGTGATAGGTTGCCGTCAGACAGCTGTCACTCAGGATGGGGGCACCAGGGCAACGGGAAGAGCCAGGCCCAGCACCATAATTGGTGTATCTTATGGATGCGCTACTTTTGGGGCGGCTGTGGGCTGCTACTGTTAGGCTGGAAAGGGCCAAATAACTATGGCCCTTCCCACCCTAATAATATCAACCCCCAGTTGTCTGCTGTACCGTGGCTGTTTTTAAAAAAATAAGGGGACCCCATGTCATTTTTTTTTGTTTTTAAATCAAATAATTAAAAGAAAAGCGTGGGATCACCTCAAGTTTTCATAGCCAGCCAAGGTTCAGCACACAGCTGAAGGTTGCAGCCTGCAGCTGCTGCTGTTCCTATGCTGGATCTGAAAAATTGGGGGGACCCCATGTCAAACAGCTGTCCAAGCTAGCTATCCCTCTATCAAGCTATTCTTTTATTTCTTTCTATCTACTCTATATGTTCTTCATATTATCTATCTATTATCTGTTATCTATCTGTTATCTATCTATATGTTATCTATCTATTATTTATCTGTTATCTATCTATTGTCTATCTATTATCTGTTATCGATTATCTATCTACCTATTATCTATTAGCTATCTATTCTCTATCTATTCTAGCTATCTATCAATTAACCTATCCTATCATGTTTTGTTTCTCCTTTAAAAAATGCATTAACAAAAACGTGGCAAAACGTTATGCGTTTTTTGGGCCACAAGCTGCATTTTCTAAGACAACAGAAAAAAGATGCACTTTAAATGCACTCAGAAAAAAGATGCCGCATGTGAACATAACCTAAAGCACTCAAGTCTGTCGCTCTTATTCATTCCCGCCTGGATTACTGCAACTCTTTATTGATTGGTCTCCCTCGCACCAAACTCTCCCCTCTCCAATCCATCTTGAATGCAGTAGCCAGGGTCATATTCCTGTCCAGCCGCTTCACCGATGCCTCCACCTTGTGCCAGTCACTACACTGGCTACCTATCAGCTACAGAATACAATACAAACTCATATTCCTCACCCACAAAGCTCTCCACAGCTCTGCACCACCATATATCTCATCCCTCATCTCTGTCTATCATCCTACCCGCCCCCTTCGTTACACAAATGATCTTAGACTAACATCCTCCATAATACGAACCTCACACCTCCGTCTCCAAGACTTTCCTTGTGTCGCGCCAGTTTTCTGGAATGCACTACCCCAAAGAATGCGACTAATATCCAGCCCCCAAGTTTTTAAGCGTACATTAACCTCATAACGACGGCCGTACGACTTAAAGCGGCGGCAAAACAGGGTACTTATTCTGTTCCGCCACTTTAAAGCGGCGGGCCGAAAAAAGCCTGTAGCGCCCCCCAGCGACTGAAAATCTCGGGGGTTTAGCTGAGACCCCCCAGATTATGAATCGGGGTGGTTTTTTTAGACCCCGATAATGTGATCGCCGGTATACACCGTATACCGACAAACACATGAAAAAAAAAGAAATGACCGGTAAAACTGATTTCTTTTTCATCTGACGTGATCAAACATGTCAGATGAGAAAGAAATATAAACCCCTAGTACCCCCAAAGCCCCCGGTACCGGAGAGTCCCCCCCACACACCCCTACCCCCCTCCGGAAGTCAAAATGGCGCCGAAGCGCACAGAAAACCGCCGCCGGCGGCGGCTCTGCATTCATTTCCCTCCGATCTGAAATGATCAAACATTTCAGATCGGAGGGAAATGTCCTCCCCCTGACCCCTCCTCCGGTACACCGGAGTCCTCTGGTCCCTCAGAGCCCCTCCGGTTCTCAAAAGAGCCCCCCGTTCCCCCCGCCGGAGCATGCAAGATGGCGGCGCGCAGCGCACAGTAGCGCGCGGCCGCATTCATCCTGCTCTTTCTGCCGCATGTGACACGTCACATGCGACAGAAAAGTTGTCGCCAGGTCTCCCGCCGTCACCCCCCGTCAGCCCCCCGTCAGCCCCCGGTCAGCCCCGTTACCTGGTTTCTGCTCCGTGCCCGCGATCACTCCGCCTCCTTCTAGAAAGCTGGTGGCGCATGTGCAGACAACGGCTGTCAGCTGGATCCTTGCAAGCAGGGACGCTGACCTCGCTGCTGCACTGTGGACCGGGGGAGAGTGAGTGCAGTAATCTTTAGCCACACTCTTCACATGGCTGTTCACATTAAGTCATCAGGCTTTGTCCACGGGCTATTTACTTCATGCAGCATTTGCTTGGACCTGTCCCGCCCACAGCCATGACTCAGTCATGGGTACGGGATTGAAATAGACCAGGTGAGTGCTGCTAAGAGCAGTTCTACTATTCATATGTGAGGCCGTATGGCACATTTTATAAAAATATTTTAGTGTAGGACTGCTTCAAATGAGATTTGCCGTGACGTGGCGAAGCAGCTCAAGAAATTGCAATTTTTTGCCAAAAATCTCAAAAATTTTTTTATAATAAGTACAGTTTGGAATGGTTAGTGCTGTAGTGCACATTTGGTGCTGGCTTTTTGTTTTTTCTTCATTGAATTGGTCGGTGGTTGACCTCCACCTTGCTATGCACCCCAATTTGGGATGTATTCCATCTGTCTGGATTTTGGCGGTTGGTGACTGTTCACATTAAGTCATCAGGCTTTGTCCACGGGCTATTTACTTCATGCAGCATTTGCTTGGACCTGTCCCTCCCACAGCCATGACTCAGTCATGGGTACGGGATTGAAATAGACCAGGTGAGTGCTGCTAAGAGCAGTTCTACTATTCATATGTGAGGCCGTATGGCACATTTTATAAAAATATTTTAGTGTAGGACTGCTTCAAATGAGATTTGCCGTGACGTGGCGAAGCAGCTCAAGAAATTGCAATTTTTTGCCAAAAATCTCAAAAAATTTTTTATAATAAGTACAGTTTGGAATGGTTAGTGCTGTAGTGCACATTTGGTGCTGGCTTTTTGTTTTTTCTTCACATGGAGAGCCTGCTGTTCTAGAAAATGGGGGGTACGTTCTGTGAGCATGACCCTCATATTCTGGAATGAGGTTACTGCAGGTCACTCTGCCCTAGGTTGGACCGGGGCAGTGTGAGTGCAGTATTCTCAGATTACTGCACCCACACTGCTCATGGAGAGCTTGCTCTTCCAGAAAATGTGGGATACGTTCTCTGAACGTGACCCCCATATTCTAGAAGGTCCAGAGTCGTCAAGGGACCTCCAAAATGGATTACAGTGACCGGAATTTGTTCATTTTCAATAAATTGGTGAAAGAGGAATGTTTCGGGGAGTTTTTTTTCAAATACATTTTTTTTTTTGTCTTTATTTTTTTCTATTACTGACTGGGTTAGTGATGTCGGGTATCTGTTTAGATGCCGTGACATCACTAACCCCAGGGCTTGATGCCAGGTGACATTAGAGCTGGTATCAACCCCGTATATTACCCCGTTTGCCACCGCACCAGGGCGCGAGATGAGCTGGGGCGAAGCGCAGGATTGGCGCATCTAATGGATGCGCCACTTCTGGGGCGGCTGCGGCCTGCTATTTTTAGGCTGGGAAGAGTCCAATAACCATGGCTCTTCCCACCTTCAGAGTACCAGACCCCAGCTGTCCGCTTCACCTTGGCTGGTGATCTAATTTGGGGGGGACCCCACGTTTGTTTGTTTTTTAAAAAAAAAAAAAAACGCCTGGGGAGCCCTCCAAATTGATCACCAGACAAGGTGAAGCTGTCAGCTGTGGTTTGCAGGCTACAGCTGTCTGCTTTACCCTAGCTGGCTATCAAAAATAGGGGGGACCCCACGTCGTTTATTTTAATTATTAATTTTTTGGGTGGCTAAATACAAGGCTAGGCACCCTTTAGTGCCACATGAAAGGCACTAAAGGGCGCCAGCTTAGAATATGCAGGGGGGTGGCATGTTATATATGTTTGACATCTATCCATTCATCCATTGTAGCATTTTAGGCTGTGTGCCCACGATCAGGGTTTGCAGCGTTTTGGGCACAGTGTTTTCCCTGCGTCCATAACGCTGCGTTGTGCACTAGAAGCACAGTGGAAGGATTTTTAGAAATCCCGTGCCCAATGTGCTTCTTTTCTCCGCAGCATACACTGACCTGTGGTGCAGCTTCCCGAGCCTCAGCATGTCAATTTATGCTGCGGAGACAAGAGTGTTCTCTGCAGATAGCATAGAGCTCCACAGCAGCCTGAACCCAAATCGTGGTCATGGGCAGCTGCGTTCTCCGGTGGACAACACTCACATCTCTGCAGGAAGGCTGACACTGTGTACAAGACGCCGTGTCGCTGGATCATGGCCACATAGCCTAAAAGTGAGAAATTTGTTGCTACAGCAACATTTTTGTGAAGTACCTGTGGATTCAAAATGCTTACTATACTCCTGAATGAAATCCAGTTTCCAAAATGGGGTCACTTGTGGGGGGTTTCTGCTGTATAGGTACCCAAGGGGCCCTGCAAATGTGACATGGTACCCGCAATTTATTTCAACTTTTCCAGAATTCAAATGGTACTCCTTCCATTCCAAGCCCTCCCATTTATCCAAACAGAGGTTTTTGGCCACATGTGGGGTATCCCTGTGCTCATAAGACATTGGATAACAACCTGTTGGGTCCACGGTTTGTTGTTGCCTCTTGAAAAAGTAAGAAATATGATGCTAAAGCAACATTTTTGTGAAAAAAATGAAAATTTTCAATATGGCAACCTAAGCTTATCAAATTCTGTGAAGTACTCTTGGATTCAAACTGCTCACTATACACCTAGATAAAAGCCTTGAGGTGTCTCGTTTCCAGAATGGGGTCACTTGTGGGGGACCTCCACTGTTTAGGCACCTTAGGGGCTTTCCAAATGCAACATAGCGTCCGCTAATGATTCCAGCCAATTGTGCAGTCAAATGGCGCTCCTTCCCTTCCGAGCCCTGCTGTGCACCCAAACAGTTGCTTTCCACCACATATAAGGTATCGCCAAACTCAGGAAAAATTGCACAATAAATTTCATGGTGATTTTTTTCCTGTTACCCTTGTGAGAAAAAAAAGCTACCTGGTTAAAATAACAATTTTGTGGTAAAATTTTATTTTCATGGCTCAACGTTATAAAATTCTGTGAAGCACCTGGGGGTTCAGGGTACTCACCAAACATCTAGATAAATTCCTTGAGGGGCCTAGTTTCCAAAATGGGGTCACTTGTGCGGGGTTTCTGCTGTTTAGGTACCTTAGGGGACCTCCAAATGCGACATGGTGCCCGCAATTTTTTTCAGCCAAATTTCCTTTCCAAAATTCAAATATTGCTCCTTTCGTTCCAAGCCCTCCCATTTGTCCAAACAAAGGTTTCAGACCACATGTGAGGTATCACCGCACTCATAAAAAAGTGGGTAACAAACCTTGAGGTCAAATTTTTGGAATTACCTCTTGAAAAAGTGAGAAAATTGATGCTAAAGCAACATTTTTGAGAAAATTATTAAAATTTTCAATATGACAACGTAACGTTAACAAAATCTGTGAAGTACCTGTGGATCCAAAATGCTCACTATACCCCTAGATAGAAGCCTTGAGGGGTCTAGTTTCCAAAATGGCATCACTTGTGAGGGGTTTCTTCTGTTTAGGTACCTTAGCGAACCTGTAAATGCAACATGGTGCCCGCAATCTATTTCAGCCAAATTTGCTTTCCAAAATTCAAATATTGCTCCTTCTGTTCCGAGCCCTCCCACTTGTCCAAACAGAGGTTTCTGACAACATGTGGGGTATCGGCGCGCTCATAAGAAAGTGGGGAACAAGTTTTGGGGTCCATTTTGTTGTGTTATTTCTTCTAAAAGTGAATAAATTTGGGTTGGAGCAACATTTTTATGTAAAATTTAATTTTTGCTTTTTTTCATTCCACATTGCTTTTGTTCATGTGAAGCACCTGAAGGGTTAATAAACTTCTTGAATGTGTTTTTTTGTACTTTGGGGGGTGCAGTTTTTAGAATGGTGTCACTTTTGGGTATTTTCTTTCATCTAGGCCTATCGAAGTCACTTGAAATGTGATGTGGTACCTAAAAAAATGGTTTTGTAAATTTTGATGTAAAAATGAGAAATTGCTGATAAACTTTGAACTCTTCTAACTTCCTAACAAAAAAAAATGTTGTTTCCAAAATTGTGCTGATGTAAAGTAGACAAGTGGGAAATGTTATTTATTAACTATTTTGTGTCACAGAAATCTCTGGTTGAACGGTATAAAAATTCAAAAGTTGAAAATTGCTAAATTTTCAAAATTTTTGCCAAAATTCAATTTTTTTCATAAATAAACGCAAAAATTATTGTCCTAAATTTGGTACTAACATGAAGTCCAATATGTGACGAAAAACAATCTCAGAATCACCGGGATACGTTGAAGCGTTCCAGAGTTATAACCTCATGAAGTGACACTGGTCAGAATTGCAAAATTTGGTCTGGTCATTAAGGTGAAAATTAGCTCCGTCACTAAGGGGTTAAAAACACATCTCTTCAGACAAGCTTATCATAATAACTTACTAACCTAAAGGCCCAGTCACACTAAACAACTTACCAGCGATCCCAACAATGATACAACCTGATAGGGATCGCTGGTAAGTTGCTAGGAGGTCGCTGGTGAGATATCACACTAAGCGACGCTCCAGCGATCCCACCAGCAACCTGACCTGGCAGGGATCGCTGGAGCGTCGCTACACGTGGAATCATGCTGCGCTTGGTAACTAAGGTAAATATCGGGTAACCAACCCGATATTTACCTTGGTTACCAGCGCACACCGCTTAGCGCTGGCTCCCTGCACACCTAGCTACAGTACACATCGGGTTAATTACCCGATATGTACTGCAGCTACATGTGCAGAGAGCAGGGATCCGCGCACACTGCTTAGCGCTGGCTCTCTGCTCTCCTAGCTACAGTACACATGGGGTTAATTACCCGATGTGTACTGCAGCTACATGTGCAGAGAGGAGGGAGCAGGAGCTGGCACTGACAGCTGAGAGCGGCGGACGCTGGTAACGAAGGTAATTATCGGGTAACCAAGGTAAGGGCTTCTTGGTTACCCGATGTTTACTGTGGTTACCAGCATCCGCAGAAGCCGGCTCCTGCTGCCTGCACATTCAGTTGTTGCTCTGTCGCTGTCACACACAGCGATGTGTGCTTCACAGCGGGGGAGCAACAACTAAAAAATGGCCCAGGACATTCAGCAACAACCAACGACCTCACAGCAGGGGCCAGGTTGTCACTGGATGTCACACTAAGCAATATCGCTAGCAAGTTGTGCATCAGCAGCGATGTTGCTAGCGATGTTGCTTAGTGTGACAGTACCTTAACTCTCCCCTGTCCCACCTTCTAAATGCTACTCGTAACCTTCTCTCTCCTATTTCTGTCCTCACATCCTACATACAACCAATAGCACGGAAGGGCACCCAAAAGGTTACTGTCTAAAGACCAGATCATTCATCTTTATATGTAACCAATAAACTAGCATAATGATGGCCGGCCAGATCTACAAGTGTGCTTCACCTTTTGTGTCCCCCTTTTTCCCCATCGATTGTAAGCTTTCGAGCAGGGCCCTCATTCCTACTGTAGCTGTTGAATTATGTACTATTTTGTTTTGTTTTTGTCTATACAACCCCCCCACCGGATTGTAAAGTACTGCGGAATATGTTGGCGCTATATAAATAAACTTTAATTATTATTTATTATTAAGTGTTGCTTAAGCAGTTGGGTCATTGTTTTGTTGTAAGGTGAGCTTCTCTCCCAGGCTCAAATCACTTACAGACTGAAAAAGGTTTTACTCAAGAATATCCCTGTAGTCTAGCACCATCCATCTTCCCCTCAACTCAGACAATTTTCCCTGTCCCTGCTGCAAAAAAACATTACTATGCATGATGCTACCACCATCATGTTTGACTGTGGGGATGGGTTTCTTGAGGTGATGAACTATGTTGGTTGGACGCCAGAAATAGTGTTTACCTTGGTGGCCATAAAGTTCAATTTGGTCTAATCAGACCACAGCACCTTCCTTAATACATTTAGGGAGTTTTCCACATGTCTTTTAACAGAATAAAAACATGCCTTCCAATTTTTGGCTGTAAGTAAAGCATTTTTTCTGATCATTCTTCCATAAAGGTCAACTCTAAGGTGTGTATGGCTTATTATGGTGGTATGGACAGATACTCCAGTCTCTGCTTAGGAACTCTGCAGCTCTTTCAGGGTTACCTTTGATCTCTATGCTGCCTCTCTAATTAATGTCCCCCTTGCACAGGCTGAGAGTTTTGATGGGCCACCCTCTATTGGCAGGTTTGTTGAGGTACTATGTTCTTTCCATTTGACGATAATGTATTTCATGGTGCTCCGAAGGATCAGCAGAGATTTGGATATTTTTTAGAACCCAACCTTGACTTGTACTTGTAAACAGCTTTGTCTCTGACTTGTTTGGAAATCTCCTTGGTCTTCACAGTGTTGTTTGGTTAGTGGTGCCTAATGGTGTTGCAGGCTTTGTGGCCTTTAAGAAAAGGTGAGTATATACTGACAGATCATGTGTTCGACCGTAAGATTACAGACAGGTTGACTTCTTTTCACTAATCATGTGATTAATGAAGGTAGTTGCTTGCACCAGAAATTTTTAGGGGCTTCATCAGTGGCGTAACTAGAGTGCGATGGGCCCCGGTGCGAAAGTTGGACCTGGGCCCCCCTCCGGACGTTGGTCAGATGAATGGGCACCTGTAGCGTTCTAAATCCTATAAAGGCATATTAATTGCCCCTTCCCCCCCTTCACTATGCAGTAATGTTCCCAATCCTGGTACATATGTCCCCCATACTGGTATATATGTCCCCATCCTGGTATACATGTTCCCCATCCTGGTATACATGGTACATAACGTCCCCATGCTGGTATATATTTATCCAATCCTGGGCCGATCCTAGTAAAAATGTTGCACATCCTGGGCCCATCCTAATATGTCTCCCATCCTGATATATAGTATATGTTCCTCATCCTGGTATATATGTCCCCCATCCTGGTATATATGGTCTGGGACTGTCTCTAATGAATAATTAAAAAAATATAAATAATTTAAAAAAAATTCTACTCATCTTGCCTCTGCTCCCACATCACCAAGTGTCCTCTGTAGCGAGTGCGGAGTGGCTTGCAGCTGACATCAGAGTGCGTGCTATAGAGCATGACCGTACTACCATGCGCTGCCCCCAGTTATGGTATGAACGTCAGCTGCCAGCCACTGTGTGCCCTGTACCTTTGGGCCTGGTAACAATCTCTACGTTTGTGATTGTTACTCCCCTACCTGCTTTCCTCACTCCATCCACCAACTATTGATTGCTGAAGTCAGCTCACGTATTGTAAAGATAAAGCACCCTCCCAGGACATACTGCATCAAATCTACTTCAGGCTATGTGCCCACTTTGCGTTTTTATGTGCAGAAAATCTGCACATAAAAACGCATGTTTGGAACGAAAAAAGCAACTGAAAAAAAACAAGCATTTTTTATTGCGTTTGCGTGTTTTTTCACCTACCTCTTTTTGAGCGTTTTTTAGTCATGGCGATCATGGGGGTTCAAGCGCTGTACCCC
Source organism: Anomaloglossus baeobatrachus (assembly GCF_048569485.1). Taxonomy (NCBI): domain Eukaryota; kingdom Metazoa; phylum Chordata; class Amphibia; order Anura; family Aromobatidae; genus Anomaloglossus; species Anomaloglossus baeobatrachus. Next base: position 262,477,666 of record NC_134357.1, on the reverse strand, counting down.
CGTGGTCGCCAGGACCTGGCTCTCGCTGCCAGGAGGAGTACCCGTGCCGCTCTCGGCAGTTGAACCCTCTAAATGCTGCAATCAATGCAATTGCTGCATTCAGAAGGCAGGGAGAGGCATCGCTTACCCTCCCTGGCGATCAGGTCCCTGTAGTGCAATCACAGGGACCTGATCACTGCCATGGCAACCCTGGGTCATCACCATGATGACCCCGGTTTACTGAGGCATGGATCGCCCCCAAACCAGGGCACCTACGTCACCAGAGTTCCCTGCAACAAGGTCCCGTGGTAAAGACCACAAGGCCTAGGTGCAGGAAACCCTGGTGACATCACAAGGTGAACTGAGTTCATGGCGGCGGATCTGCAGGACACCCCGGTGATCCGCAGGCATGAACTCGATTCACCTTGTGATATCACCGGACTTCCCAGAAGCAATGTCCTGCAGTAAAGACTGAGATAAGGAAATGGCTGCAGGGAGCCCCAGTGACGTCAACACACGCAAATTCAATGTGGGCATTACACATGCGTTTTTTCCTGCATTTTTCACTGACTCCATTGAAGTCAATTGGTGAAAAAGCAGGAAAAATGCAGAAACAACTGACACGCTGCTTCTATTTTCAGCAACAAAAACTGCAAGAAACAGCGTGGGCACAGCAAGTCAGGATTCTCAGACTTTGCTGAGATCATTTTTCCTTGCTTTTATCAATTAAAAAAGCAAGGAAAAACGCATGAAAAAAGCGACGTGTGCACAAGGTCATCTGTGTATGTAGCAGAGCAGTGCACAGTAATTTAGCTGGATTTAGATACAGGACCTGGCTGTGCTGCTTTCATCAAACTGCTGCAAGCACTTCCCCACTGCTCACAGTGTGACTGATTCTGTGCGATGGCCCCAATCACCTGATCAGCCTCATCCCACCTCCCTCCCGCCACCACCAAATCTCAAAGTGTCCAAAGCAGCACCTGAACGGTTTACAGTAAGATAACAGAATGTAAAGAAGGTCAGATAAACTTTCCTGCCATATATACAGCTCACCCCTCTCCACATGGTCGCACATCAGTAAATAAACGATCGGACGCTGTCAGTGACTGCTCAGAGCGATGGAAGGGAGGCAGAGTATATATTATACTGCCATGCCTGAGCTGCTGGGACTGAGAAGTACGGAGTGCTGCCTCACAAACATGCCGGTCAGACCGCACTGCTGCCCTCACCTGATATGTCTCCTGCAGAGGTCGGCACCACAGTGTAATCCCATGCAGAGACTGGAGGGGGCAGAGCTCACGCTGCCCGGCCGCTTCTACTGAAAATGCAGGAACAGCCCAGCTCCTCTCACTGACAGGAGCTGCTGCTGATCTGCAGCGCGGGCCCCTAACCTGCGGGCCCGGTCGCAATTGCGACCCCTGCGACCGCGGTAGTTACGCCCCTGGGCTTCATAGCAAAAGGGGTGAATACTAGTGATGAGCGAACCTGTGGGTAGCCATGTTCGCTAAACCAGCACAAACAAAAATCGGTTTTGGCAGCAAAACTCTGATCTCGAATTTAACCCCGGACACCAAACCTCATATAAGTCTAAAGACTCAAACTTATTTGTTATAAAATGATGTTAGAAAGGGCTGCAAAAGAAAGAAAATAAGGAATAAAGCAGGACCTTCACCATAGTGGAATACAGCGTCTGTGTCCGATCATTAGCTCCCATACAGATTAGTCGAAGGTGTTGTTGTCAGATGAATCCAAGTTCAATCTGTTTGGTAGTGATGGCAAGCACTATATACACCACCTAATTGGATAACGTAATGATGTAATGTACCAAACACCTACAGTGAAACATGGTGGTGGCAATGTCATGGTTTGGGGCTTCTTCCTGCATCTGCCATTGGCCCTTTGCAAAGAATTGATGGAAATATGAATGCTATCATGAACAAGGATATTCTGGAGAATGTAATTCTGCCACATGCTTAAAGCAAAGTAGGCAGGGGCTGGAACTTCCAGCAAGACAATGATCCTAAGCACACCTCCAATTTAGTCCAGTTTAGAATACCTTTGGGATTAGTTAGGTCAATGAGATGGGGCCTGTACCCATAGCAATAAAGATTAATTGTTTGCAGATTTGTAAATGGAATGGAGCAAGATCCCTCAAAATGTCTTAAATACTCCAGTGGCTTCAATGTCCCATCAGTGTGGTGCAGTAATTAAAGTAAGAGGTTATGCTACAAAATACATAAATACGGTAGTTATGGCACTGTAAACAATGAATTACTCTTTGTTGTGATCAATAAATAGTAGATGCAAAACTTTTGGCAGTCAGTTTTCTATAATTAAATGGCCATTCCTATATTCAAAAGTATTTTAGTTAAAATTGAGGTCTTGCATGATGACAACTTCATGCACTTTCAATTCATCACCAGGAAAATGGTATCACAACAACCAGACAGCAGTAATCACACTTTAAAAAAAAAATTCAAAACTTTTGGTTGCTGCTGTATGTGTATATTATTATTATTATTATTATTATTATTATTATTATCTTTATTGTTAATGGGGCAAAAGATGGGGTGATTTGAACTGTTACATTTTTATTTACTTTTTTCAAACTTATTTTTTACTTTTTACTGTTCTTAATGGTCTCCTTAGGGAAATTGAAGCTGCAATCGTTTAACCACTTGTGCCATATACAGCAATGCCAAAGATACATTTAGTAAAAATCACAGTCTCCTTTTAAACCTGGTGACGGGGGGACAAATTAGTGCTGTAATGAGAACAGACGTCTTCAGCAGACCTCTGCTGTCATAGCTACCCATCGGCGACCCACTCATTTGGCACAATCTCTCAAGATGAGTACTCCTAATTTATGTGGCTCTCCTTGGTTAGCAGTAATTACTTACCCTATGTGCGCTCCTTTATTTGTTTTGTTTTTTGCCCATGTCTACTGATCCACAGTTAAAGGTACTAGGAGCCTGGAACTAACAAAAGCAGAAGAACGGAGTGCAAGTGCTACCTTTGTTAGTCATAGCGTTGGACTGCTCAGACAAGCTAAGCACTAGTTTTCCACTTAAGATTCAAGTAAAATATATCTTTGTTTGTTCCACTTAAGATTGGAAGTGATTTTCAGTGTTAGAATTCCTGCGCTCTGAATGCTGCCTCTCCCTATAGACAGCATGCAAAGCACATGAAAGAAATGACATGTCACTTCTTAGAACGCAGAGCTTTGGGCGGCAGCCGGAGCGCTGCGCTCTAATACGCCACGTGCGCGCGTCTCATGCACAATCTACATAGATTGTGCTGGGGACGCAGGACGCATGCAGTTACGCTGCGGTGCACATCGCAGCGTAACTGCATGAAAATACGCAACGTGCGCACATAGCCTTACAGAGGTTGAGTACTGATTCATTCTTTTACAAGTTACCTTTTACTTTTTATTTGTTTTAACCTCTTTAGAAAAGAATTATTAATTTCTATGACTTCATCAGCCTATCTGACACCGTGTCTCCAAGTTCAGTTGTGCCCTGTATGGGTGCAATCTTCCACATGGTGTTCCATATTAAGGCTATGTGCCCACGCTACAGGATTTACCGCGGATTTACCGCGGATTTTGCCGCGGATTTACCGCGGATTTGCCGAAAATCTGCAGCAGCAGCACTTCCAAGCCATTTCAATGGCATTTTGGAAATGCTGTGCCCATGCTGTGGATTTTTCCGCGGCGGATTTGCCGCGGATTTTGATCCGGAAAAATCTGCAGCATGTCAATTGTTTGGTGCAGATTTGGTGCGGATTTTTGGCTTTGAATGGGGAAAAAAAAAAAAAATCCGCATCAAAATCCGCGGCAAATCCGCGGTAAATCCGCGGCAAATCCGCGGGTGCGGATTTGCCGCGAAAGTCGCGGATTTTCAGGCAAAAAAATCCGCAGGGACATTCTAGCGTGGGCACATAGCCTTACAACCCAAAGTTGCTGAGCTGTGTTTGCTGCCAGTGACCACTGCCGACTTTATGAATAACAATAGACTGTTCTTGTTAACGTTGAAACTAGCAACCTCTGTGCCACAGTCAAGTAGGGTAACTATCAAACTCTGTGCCACTGGCTCTGTGCCACTGTCAAGTACTGTAACTACCAAGCTCTGTGCCACTGTCAAGTACTGTAACTACCAAGCTCTGTGCCACTGTCAAGTACTGTAACTACCAAGCTCTGTGCCACTGTCAAGTACTGTAACTACCAAGCTCTGTGCCACTGTCAAGTACTGTAACTACCAAGCTCTGTGCCACTGTCAAACAGTGTAACTACCAAGCTCAACAAATTTAGCCAAATTCCCTGTCACAATATTGTTGTCCCATTATTGTGTAACCACCAAGATTTATGCCACAGTATTATGCAAATGTGAAATTCAACAGTTCACAAAGAGACAGTCTAGCATCAATAATTCCCCGGAAGAAGAATCACTAACGAAACCTATAGGTCGGGGCTTAGGGTTCCCACCACATCTCCAGGTATGGTAATAGTACTGCAGCTGATTTAGGGATATATTTTAGTCACTATGTATTTGGATTCCTTGGTGTCTTGAATTAGCTGCATTTAGCACCTCTATCTTCTTGCATTGTGTCCCACCTTGGGCCACCTTTTCTATAGGTGTGCCTTAGGTTGTGTACACTTAGACATTAATCTTCGCACATGTGCTTTTGCCTACCGTATGTTGTGGTGTGAGCGCCACCTGTTGGCATTAACCATCTGTCTCTACTTTTTATCGTATTTTCTATTTGTTATTAATTTTTCTATATGAATAAAATTCAAGTGTTTTTGCAATTGAGTCGTTGTACAGCATTTTTCTTTCTTTGTTTAACTATTAATCTGTATATGGCTCTATCCATATTCAAAAAATGGCACGGGATTGGTCGTGTCTTTTGGTATTATGTACTCACTGTCAAGTACTGTAACTACCAAGCTCTGTGCCACTGTCAAGTACTGTAACTACCAAGCTCTGTGCCACTGTCAAGTACTGTAACTACCAAGCTCTGTGCCACTGTCAAGTACTGTAACTACCAAGCTCTGTGCCACTGTCAAGTACTGTAACTACCAAGCTCTGTGCCACTGTCAAACAGTGTAACTACCAAGCTCAACAAATTTAGCCAAATTCCCTGTCACAATATTGTTGTCCCATTATTGTGTAACCACCAAGATTTATGCCACAGTATTATGCAAATGTGAAATTCAACAGTTCACAAAGAGACAGTCTAGCATCAATAATTCCCCGGAAGAAGAATCACTAACGAAACCTATAGGTCGGGGCTTAGGGTTCCCACCACATCTCCAGGTATGGTAATAGTACTGCAGCTGATTTAGGGATATATTTTAGTCACTATGTATTTGGATTCCTTGGTGTCTTGAATTAGCTGCATTTAGCACCTCTATCTTCTTGCATTGTGTCCCACCTTGGGCCACCTTTTCTATAGGTGTGCCTTAGGTTGTGTACACTTAGACATTAATCTTCGCACATGTGCTTTTGCCTACCGTATGTTGTGGTGTGAGCGCCACCTGTTGGCATTAACCATCTGTCTCTACTTTTTATCGTATTTTCTATTTGTTATTAATTTTTCTATATGAATAAAATTCAAGTGTTTTTGCAATTGAGTCGTTGTACAGCATTTTTCTTTCTTTGTTTAACTATTAATCTGTATATGGCTCTATCCATATTCAAAAAATGGCACGGGATTGGTCGTGTCTTTTGGTATTATGTACTCACTGTCAAGTACTGTAACTACCAAGCTCTGTGCCACTGTCAAGTACTGTAACTACCAAGCTCTGTGCCACTGTCAAGTACTGTAACTACCAAGCTCTGTGCCACTGTCAAGTACTGTAACTACCAAGCTCTGTGCCACTGTCAAGTACTGTAACTACCAAGCTCTGTGCCACTGTCAAACAGTGTAACTACCAAGCTCAACAAATTTAGCCAAATTCCCTGTCACAATATTGTTGTCCCATTATTGTGTAACCACCAAGATTTATGCCACAGTATTATGCAAATGTGAAATTCAACAGTTCACAAAGAGACAGTCTAGCATCAATAATTCCCCGGAAGAAGAATCACTAACGAAACCTATAGGTCGGGGCTTAGGGTTCCCACCACATCTCCAGGTATGGTAATAGTACTGCAGCTGATTTAGGGATATATTTTAGTCACTATGTATTTGGATTCCTTGGTGTCTTGAATTAGCTGCATTTAGCACCTCTATCTTCTTGCATTGTGTCCCACCTTGGGCCACCTTTTCTATAGGTGTGCCTTAGGTTGTGTACACTTAGACATTAATCTTCGCACATGTGCTTTTGCCTACCGTATGTTGTGGTGTGAGCGCCACCTGTTGGCATTAACCATCTGTCTCTACTTTTTATCGTATTTTCTATTTGTTATTAATTTTTCTATATGAATAAAATTCAAGTGTTTTTGCAATTGAGTCGTTGTACAGCATTTTTCTTTCTTTGTTTAACTATTAATCTGTATATGGCTCTATCCATATTCAAAAAATGGCACGGGATTGGTCGTGTCTTTTGGTATTATGTACTCACTGTCAAGTACTGTAACTACCAAGCTCTGTGCCACTGTCAAGTACTGTAACTACCAAGCTCTGTGCCACTGTCAAGTACTGTAACTACCAAGCTCTGTGCCACTGTCAAGTACTGTAACTACCAAGCTCTGTGCCACTGTCAAACAGTGTAACTACCAAGCTCAACAAATTTAGCCAAATTCCCTGTCACAATATTGTTGTCCCATTATTGTGTAACCACCAAGATTTATGCCACAGTATTATGCAAATGTGAAATTCAACAGTTCACAAAGAGACAGTCTAGCATCAATAATTCCCCGGAAGAAGAATCACTAACGAAACCTATAGGTCGGGGCTTAGGGTTCCCACCACATCTCCAGGTATGGTAATAGTACTGCAGCTGATTTAGGGATATATTTTAGTCACTATGTATTTGGATTCCTTGGTGTCTTGAATTAGCTGCATTTAGCACCTCTATCTTCTTGCATTGTGTCCCACCTTGGGCCACCTTTTCTATAGGTGTGCCTTAGGTTGTGTACACTTAGACATTAATCTTCGCACATGTGCTTTTGCCTACCGTATGTTGTGGTGTGAGCGCCACCTGTTGGCATTAACCATCTGTCTCTACTTTTTATCGTATTTTCTATTTGTTATTAATTTTTCTATATGAATAAAATTCAAGTGTTTTTGCAATTGAGTCGTTGTACAGCATTTTTCTTTCTTTGTTTAACTATTAATCTGTATATGGCTCTATCCATATTCAAAAAATGGCACGGGATTGGTCGTGTCTTTTGGTATTATGTACTCACTGTCAAGTACTGTAACTACCAAGCTCTGTGCCACTGTCAAGTACTGTAACTACCAAGCTCTGTGCCACTGTCAAGTACTGTAACTACCAAGCTCTGTGCCACTGTCAAACAGTGTAACTACCAAGCTCAACAAATTTAGCCAAATTCCCTGTCACAATATTGTTGTCCCATTATTGTGTAACCACCAAGATTTATGCCACAGTATTATGCAAATGTGAAATTCAACAGTTCACAAAGAGACAGTCTAGCATCAATAATTAAAAATCAGCTCACTATTTCAATTCTATAAAATCCAAAAAATAAAACAGGACACAAGAGTATCTTTAAATGATTCAGGGAGAGACACCAACGCCCCGCTAAGTCATAGCAAATTTAACATGCCTAATTATGTTTTTTGCCAATCATACATTAGATGGTGGGACTGTCCTGTCAATAATGGTGGGTTGCGTTAGTGTAATGCAAATGGCCACCTTATATCCCATTAAGATGTTAGTGGTGGAGGTTATGATAAACAATTTAAGCAAGACGCCCCCGCATATGTTGTACTGATGAAAGCATTCCACGAGGAGGAGTAAGGCTATGTTCACACAGGGCTTTTTTTGGTAATTTTTTTCTGCGTTTTTTAGCTGCAGATATGCCTTGGTTTTATGCAAATCCATGCTAATAAAACACTGCTTTTTACAGTCCCAGCAAAGTCTATGAGATTTCTGAAATCTCTTGCACCCTTACACGAACACATCAGGTTTTTTTTCTGACTGTTTTGTCAAATTCCTGCGTTTTTGGTCAGGTTTTTAAAGAATGAGAATGTCAATTCTTTGCTGCAGATTTGCTGCGTTTTTTCATTGATACAACCCATTTTGTAGAAAAAAAGCAGCAAATCCGCACCAAATCTGCAGCAAAAATGGCACTAAAAATGCATGAAAAACGTACCAAAAACGCAGATAACTCAAAGGAGATTTCCTGCCACAAGATCAGGTTTTGGTCAGGAAAAAAACTTACCAAAAAGTCCTGTGTGAACATAGCCTAAGAAGAGTCTTCTCTCAGTTGATGCCAGAGATTTCTTGACAATTCTAAGAAACACATAGTGTGTCTTTACATTTTTTCATGGTTGTATAATTGATTACTGATGTATCTTTGTTTATTATGGTAGCGTGCATTGTGGATTCCCCATGTATTACACTGTGAACAGAAGGGAGTCACCAATCAATATACAGTGGAACCTTGGTTAACGAGAACAATTCATTCTGGGACTGTGCTTGTTAACCAAGTTAAGGCCCCTTTACACTAAACAACTTACCAGCGATCCCAACAACGATACAACCTGATAGGGATCGCTGGTAAGTTGCTAGGAGGTTGCTGGTGAGAGGTCACACAGTCAGACGCTCCAGCGATCCCACCAGCAACCTGACCTGGCAGGGATCGCTGGAGCATCGCTACACGGGTTGCTGGTGAGCTGTCACCAGCAACCAGTGACCAGCCCCCAGCCAGCAGCGACGCACTGAAGCGATGCTGCGTTTGGTAACTAAGGTAAATATCGGGTAACCAACCCGATATTTACCTTGGTTACCAGCGCACGCAGCTACACGTGCAGAGAGCAGGGAGCAGCGCACACTGCTTAGCACTGGCTCCCTGCTCTCCTAGCTACAGTACACATCGGGTTAATTACCCGATGTGTGCTGTAGCTACACGTGCAGAGAGCAGGGAGCAGCGCACACCGCTTAGCGCTAGCTCCCTGCTCTCCTAGCTACAGTACACATCGGGTTAATTACCCGATGTGTGATGTAGCTACACGTGCAGAGAGCAGGGAGCAGCGCAAACTGCTTAGCGCTGGCTCCCTGCTCTCCTAGTTACAGCACACATGGGGTTAATTACCTGATGTGTACTCTGCTACACGTGCAAGGAGCAGGAGCCGGCACTGACAGTGAGAGCAGTGGAGGCTGGTAACGAAGGTAAATATCGGGTAACCAAGGACAGGGCTTCTTGGTTACCCGATGTTTACCGTGGTTACCAGTGTCCGCAGAAGTCGGCTCCTGCTGCCTGCACATTTAAGTCCCCTTTACACACTGAAACTTTCTAGCGATCATGCTGCACAGCGGGAAACAAAGGACCAAAGAATGGTCCTGAACGATTTGTAGCGATCAGCAACTTCACAGCAGGGGCCAGGTCGCTGATGTGTTTCACACACTGCAATGTCGCTGGGGAGGTCGCTATTACGTCACAAAACCGGTGACGTTACAGCGATGTCGTTTGCGATGTTGCAGTGTGTAAAGCCACCTTTACTCGTTCAGCAAAGCAAGATTTCCCATAGGAAATCATTGTAATGCAGACAATTCGTTCCACAACTTGTTAAATGGACATCCTGGTCCCCTATTGTGCCATTCCACACATGCACAAACACGTACAATCACACACAAACTCACACAAACTCACAAGCACACACGCACATACGGTATTATGCTCACCTTACCTTCCGTTCCATCGCCGGTCTCCTGGGACTTGCTGTTCACCAGTACGGGCTGTGCATCAGGTAACCATGACGACGAGGGAGGAACTTCCGCACCCAGAGCGCTGACGTCAAAGGCAGGAGGCGCTTGACTCTGATTGGTCAGCGCGCTGCCTTTGAGTAGCGGTAACAGGGGAACTTCCTGGCTTGCCGCGCAGCCTGCCGATACACAGCCTGGAGCGGCGAACTACAGGACCCAGGAGACCGGCGATGGAACTGAAGGTACACATATTATGCTCACCTTACCTTCAGTTCTATCGCCGGCCTCCTTGGTCCTGTAGTTCGCCGTGAGGATTCCTCCCTCGTCGCAATGTACCAAGGAACTACAAGAACCATGAGACCGGCGATGGAATGGAAGGTAAGGTGAGCATAATACTGTATGTGTGTGCGTGCGTGCGTGTGTGTTTGTGTGTATTTGTGTGTGTTTTGTGCGTGTTTGTGTGGACTGCAAGAGCGGGTCAGAGCGCGGTGGATGTACGGAACCAGAAGTCTGTGCGGTGAGGATTTTGCTCGTATAGCAAAGCTTTCTCGTAAACCGAGTTACAAATTTACAGAAAGCTTTGCTTGTTAAGCGAAATTCCCGTTAAGTGGGTTACTCGTTAAGCGAGGTTCCACTGTAGCCTCATTTAAATCTTCAAATATAGACACCGTAATCCATAGGAAAAGAAGTGTACATGGATTAAGGTACGTACAGAGTACCATTTGTTGCATTCAGATTCACCTTTTAAATATTGTAAAGACTATTATGGGAATATGAGACTTTTGTCATCAATGTGTTTATCCATAAATACATCAAAAGTTCTGCTATATCTACAAGGAATACCCTTCTTGTGATAGCAGAGAATGATCAAAGATGAAGTACAGATAAGCCTTTGCAAAGAGCTTTTCTTACCACCTAGATTGCAAATACAACTGTTTGGTTTAGAAACCAGTAATAAATAAACCAGATAATCCATGTTTACTTTTTATGAAGATAACATTTCCAAGGCTGACTAATATAGGCCTAGAAATATGAAGGACATAAGATATACATTTTTATAAACCTAGACCCTAGGTCTTGTTCAGCTCTGAATAACAGCAGTCAAGTGTCTCTGAGGTGACCTCCCAAAATTACATCTTCTAGATGGATGGTCTTCTCAAAGAAAACGACAACATTGTGAGGAAAGAGTTAACCTTTTTCACTGACCTGAAAATAATAGAAATTCATTCTCCCTGGCAAGACCGAACCAGACTTATTTGCGTAATAAACTGTGAGACCAACCTCAAGGACGCAGAATGTTTTGACTTAGAGACGACTGAAAAACATCTTGTTATTGGAGTATAAGTCATCATATTAATTTCTCTTGCTGGGAATATGTAATTCACGCCTTTAATGAATATGTATGTTGCATAGTTACGCCCTAATCAACTTTGTATAACTTTGTAATGTAAACAATACCAATACACTTTATATTCGGAGCCGCACATCTCCAGTCTTATGTGTATAACAGCGTCCGCTTGTTTTCATTGAGACGGAGTAGCAGAGGGGGGGTTACCGGTACCCTCTCTGCATTCGGACATCGCTGGCAACAGCTGTGACCGTTAGGTCAACCTAACATTATCTGGCGCCCGAAAAGCAGGGACCCGTGTTTGTAATCCCAGGACGCAGTGGATTGTCTTGCCAAGCCGAGGAGGAGGTGACCAGACGTGGGGACCAGAAACACCTGGCCAGGTAAGAGTTGAACCTTATTCTTCTCTTTATGCTCCCCACATCTGATCTCCCCTCTCCTCAACGCGCAAAATGGTACACTGTGAGTAGATACTGGGTTATTGGCGGGTTTCTACTGAACTCTGAGAGAGCCTTGCCAGCTGATGTTTTCTGTGCTTTGTTTGGTTGTTTGTTTCTCTGTGTTTCTCTGCCTCTCCGTGTGTCGCGTGTCTGCTCTCCTGTGCTTTGCTTCTGTGCTGTTGTCTTTGCTGGTTGTCATAGATCCCATACATCAGTGAGTGCTGAAAGGGAATAGTGTACCTGCTCTGTCCAATGGATGTGATATTCACTGCCCTAGTGTTAGTGGGAATAGCCCTGTTTGCCATTGCCATCTGATATAGAGTGTACCTTTGGTACAAGAACGGTAACCCAGCGCCATTCAACATTCTCAGCCCCCTCTGAAGTTAGGACACCACCTTTCAGTAGGAATAAAAAAGGAGTTAGTCTCTGAGTATCTCCAGGAAAGGTGGTTCTAGACCTTACCTTAGGTAGGAATACAAAAGGAGTTAGTCTCTGAGTATCTCCAGGATAGGTAGGTTTAGTCCAAAGGACGTTCAAGGGTCTAAAAGCTGAAGAAGAGAGAGGAAGAAGAATGGGGCAAGGAATATCAAAAGACAGAAGAGCTGGATGCACCCTGCAACATCTCATTACGTGTTATCATGGCAAAAGAACAGCCAGTCAGTCCAAGGAAGTTTTTAAGACATTTGGATTGAAGGGGAAGGATCAATTGGACCCCAACAAATGGGACACAATAAGAGCTACTAGAGCAGGAGTGATAGCAGATAAATCATGGACTGAACTAGTCAGAACTCTTTCTGACATGGCAAAAACAGCCCACGATCAAGGTTGGATATATCATGAAGAATCAGACACATGGGAAGAAGCGGGGAAGAAGGCTAATAAGGATCAACAGCAGCCTCCTCCGTACCTGTCAGCTACTCCTGGAACAACTCCAAAAATAGCAGGATCCCCGGAATGGACCTGCACAAACTGTGGCCAACAAAATCCGGACTGGAGTGAAACATGCCTAGCCTGTGGAGCCCCACAGCACAAGCTACAAGCCACAGCACCAGTGCCTCTTTATCCCGTAGTGGAAAGAAGAGTCCTGATAAGACCACCTGTTAATCCACAAAACCCAGATGCTCCTAGAGATGCAGTTCCTCGTACGTATGATGACTACGTACCCTGGACTCCAGCCGAGCAGATGGCTTTCCTGCAAAATGCTCCAGACCCGACTAGAAACCCAGTCAGTTTTTCACGTTACCTGAACCAAATACAGGTCTCCTACAGAAGCACTTGGTTGGACATGGAAGGTTTGTGTAGAGTTAAAATGTCTCCCGAACTGTATGCCAAACTCACTGCCCACCTGACAGGACATGTTCCGGACAATACCCGTAATGTGGAATCGGGCCAAGATTTCATGATAAGACTCAATCTCTTCTGCGCCCAGGAGCAAAGAACTAAGGGCACAATGGGACCAGTGCATCAAGGTCCTGTGGAGAATGTCAGCTCATTTTACTACAGATTGATGCAGTCATTCGCAGATGAAGGGCTGGACTTACAAGCGGGTGCAATACGTCGCCTGATGGTAAGATCCTTCATGGATGGAATACATGCACCTCTGGCAGAAAGATTGAAAGCGTGCTGCCCAGAATGGAGAAACATGGAAGACATAGATCTTCTAGTCAACAAAGCAAGTGGCTTAGAAACCGACGCAAAGGATAAAAGGAGCAACAAGAAAGTTGTCATAGCAGCAGTGGACGGTCAGCCAGAAGGTACAAGAAGGAAGGCACCGACCTGCTACTATTGTGGGAGTCAGAGGACATGTGACCAGAGACTGTAGAAAGAAGAAGAGGGACACTCAAAACCAACCCGAGAGTCAGGAGGAGAAGACTGCCTGACTTGCGGCAGCACGGGATAGGGATGCCAGAGGTCCATTTATACACGTCCCCCTTCACATTGGCAACAAGGAAATAAGAGCTTTGGTGGACTCAGGAGCCTCACGCTCCTGAACCCCAGGAACCTAGTGCCTGAAGGATCCATCTCATCTGAAGCTACTGTAGTATCTGGATTTGATGGACAAGCCCAGATAATCCCAATAACACATCCACTGAAGGTGAAACTGGGACCACACATGTTCGTGTCTAAATTCTTAGTTTCCCCCCTGGGTGGAGATGCCCTAGTGGGAGAAGATCTACTATCAAGACTACAAGCTCAGATTGTCTACAATGAAGATGGATCTGCTATCCTGCAAATTCCAGAAGATATCCCAGAAGAAGTCCTGTGCACCCTCCAGATGATAGAAATTCAACCAGAATCTGAAGTTACACATGAAGTAAACACGGATCCAATACTTCTACAAGTTCCTGCAAAACTCTGGTCCACATCAAAAACTGACCTCGGCAAACTACCCGTGCCCACAGTAAAAGTTTCAGTCAAGCCTGGAATTACGCCACCGCAGCTGAGACAATCCCACCTCCCGCTACCTCTCGCAGTACATCTACCAGTACGTGGATGATTTACTACTGTGCTGCCCTAGTGAAGAGGAATGCTTACCTTTCTGGCAGAAGTAAGATGCAAAGCAAGCAGAGATAAATGCAGACGGTGGATTCCCAATGCGTCACTACTCATGCAACCGCTGTATGATTGCACAAAGAATGTTCCTTTCTCCCTTACAGAAGAAGCTCGACAAAACTTTCAAAAGCTCAAGGAACTAGTGATTGATGCACCTGCTCTGGCACTACCAAACTATGATCTCACCTTTAATCTGTTTGTAGCAGAGCTTCAAGGATTTTCCGTAGGAGTACTCACCCAGAAGACGGACAAACATCACATAATCGGGTACTACTCCTCTCAACGTGACAATGTCACAAAAGCAGCACCAACCTGTGTCCGTGCTGTTACAGCAGTTTCAAACATACTGAAGAAAGCATCTGAAATCTGACTCGATTTCCCGACTACCATCCTTACCAGCCATTACATCTATGCTGTTCTCAATCAAGTGCAGTTGAAACACCTCTCCATGGCAAGACAAGTCAGACTCCAGTGCACGCTGTTGCTACCCCCAAACATCTCATTTGCTCGAGTTACAAGTCTAAACCTTGCTGATCTGCTGATCTTTACAAGTTTAGAAGGGGGGTGTCACGCTCCCCGGGTCCCCTGTCACGCTCCCCGGGTCCCCTGTCACGCTCCCCGGCTCCTCTTCCATGCTCCCCGGCTCCCCTGCCTTGCTTACCGGCTCCCCTGCCTTGCTTACCGGCTCCCCTGCCGCGCTCCGCCGCTCCCGTGCCAGGCTTCCTGGTCCCCTGCTCCACGGCCTTCCTGCCCCGTCGCCTTCGGTCCCCAGGCAGCCCGGTCCCCGCTCCCGGCGTCCGATGGCAACCCAGCCCCAGCCCGGCTCTCCTGCTTCCTCCTCACCGCTCCCTCCTCTGGCTTCTGGCACCCGGGCCGCGCGCATGCGCATTAGGGCGCGCGCGCGCGGTCATTGACCCTTTCTTAAAGGGCCAGCGTCCACTGACAGGAAATTGAACACGCAGGTACAGGGTATAAAGGGGTTTAATGTCCAAGTGGGCGGGGCCTGTTCTTCGTGTTTCCTAAGCTAGGAGTCAGGTCTCCTTGTCTCTGTGATATACTCACCTCTCTCTCTTCTAGAGCCGCTCCTGCCTCGCCATCCGGTCCTGCCGATCCCCGAACGCTGACTATCTGCCATCTCGTCAGTCCGTACCATCTCTGATCCCTGTGGTGACCCGTCCTCTCGCTCCATCGGTTCCGGACTCTGCCTGACAACATCTTGGCCTCCGAACCTGAGCTCCGTCACACGGACTACCATCAGTGACTCCGTGGTCCCAGGGACTTCTCCATTCCACGCTTTTGCACTGACTGTCCTGCTACCCGTAGTGCTCGGCTACCGGACTCCTTGCCTTCATTAAGGTGTTCGGCCCAGTGGATCCACCTCCTGGGTCTGCCCGTCCACCTGGCCCTAACAGTAAGAACAGGCCATGGATCCCGCCGAAGCACTAGCGGCCTTGCAGGAGGAACTCACATGCCAGCGTGAGACCCAGACCCGCATGCTGAACTTCATGACTTCTGTGGACGCCCGCCTGAACACGCTGCAAGCGTCGGTCACATCTTCGGCATCTCGAGCTTCCACTGTACAATCCACGGCCCCAGCTCCCGTGGCAGCCTCCTCGGATGCTTCCAGACTTCGTTTGGCCTCACCACCTCGGTACGCCGGAGATCCCAAGACCTGCAGAGGTTTCATCAACCAATGCTCTCTCCATTTCAAGCTGCTGCCGCACCTTTTTGCCTCTGACCAAGCCAAGGTCGCGTTCATGATGTCCCATCTAGAGGGTGAGGCGCTGGCCTGGATGAACCCCTTGTGGGAGAAGGAGGATCCGGTGACCACCAACATCCAGGAGTTCCTGCAGGCATTTCGTGGCACCTTTGACGAGCCCGGACGCGCCTCTGCGTCTGCCTCATCTCTCCTCAGGCTACGTCAGGGCACCATGACGGTGGGGCAGTATGCTATCTGTTTTCGCACCTTGGCTTCGGAACTCGGGTGGAATAATGAGGCTCTAACCGCCGCCTTCTGGGAAGGTCTCTCGGGTCGTATCAAGGATGAGCTGGCTGGTCGTGACGTGCCGTCCACCTTGGATGCCCTGATTGCCCTAGCGACTCGGGTGGATCTTCGTTTTCAGGAACGATCCAAAGAGGTGTCCCGTGAGAGACGTTCGATAAGGCATTCCTCTCCTCCGCAGAAGCCCGCCGTACTTCAGTCAACGTCATCTGGTGTCTCCGTCCACGAGCCCATGCAGATCGACCGTTTGCGGCAGTCTGAACAACGCCGAGCAGAACGACTCGCCAAGGGTCTCTGCTTCTACTGCGGAGAGGGCACACACCTTCTACGCTCCTGTCCAGAGAGGCCGGGAAACTCCAAAGCCTAGGGTTGGTAGGAGAGGCCACCCTAGGTGCTGGGATTCTCTCAGACCTGGTTACGTGGACTGTTCAAGTGACAACGGGAGAGACGCGGTTCACGGCCGAGGCGTACCTCGATTCCGGGGCAGCAGGCAATTTCATCCAGCAGGCCACCGTGGACAAGTACCAGGTGCCTGTTACTCCACTCGACAAACCCCTCGTGATTGCCTCTGTGGATGGGAGACCCCTCTCTGACACCATCTCGTGGATCACCAAGCCGGTGGAACTGCGTATCGGTGCCCTGCACACCGAGAACATCGCTCTCTATGTCCTCCCACACATGTCTCATCAAATCTTGCTGGGACTCCCCTGGTTGCGGACACACGAACCCTCAGTCAGCTGGGGTACTGGTGAAATCACCCGATGGGGCTCCTCTTGCCACGAGAACTGTCTGAAGACCATACAACCCATCCGACGACCTCCGGTTCCAGAGTCCCTACCGGGACTGCCCTCGGCCTATTGGTCCTTCGCGGACGTCTTTGACAAAAAGGAGTCAGAGATACTGCCGCCACATCGTCCTTACGATTGTGCCATCGACCTGCTCCCGGGAACTACACCACCTCGAGGACGGATATATCCGCTGTCTCCTGCCGAAACCAGAGCCATGTCTACCTACATCACAGAGAACCTGGCAAGGGGATTCATTCGGAGATCCTCCTCTCCTGCTGGAGCAGGCTTCTTCTTCGTTAAGAAGAAAGAGGGCGATCTACGCCCATGCATTGACTACCGGGGATTAAACCAAATCACCGTGAAAAACAAATACCCCCTGCCGCTCATCCCCGAATTGTTTGATCGGCTTAGAGGAGCTCGTGTGTTTACCAAGTTGGATCTTCGGGGTGCCTACAACCTGGTCCGCATCCGCTCTGGGGACGAATGGAAGACCGCGTTCAATACTCGCGATGGGCACTATGAATACTGTGTGATGCCCTTCGGCCTGTGTAACGCACCAGCAGTCTTTCAGGAATTGGTGAACGACGTGTTCCGGGACCTTCTCTACATCTGTGTGGTGGTGTATCTTGATGACATCCTGGTCTTTTCTCCGGACCTCCAGACCCACAGAGAGAACGTGCAGCTGGTTCTACAAAGACTGAGGGAAAATCGTCTGTACGCCAAGTACGAGAAGTGTGTCTTTGAGCAGTCTTCTCTTCCCTTCCTGGGTTACGTAATCTCCGATACCGGACTGCAGATGGATCCGGAGAAGGTCTCTTCCATTCTCAACTGGCCCCCTCCTTCTGGACTGAAGGCAATCCAACGCTTTCTGAGATTCGCAAACTATTACCGTCAGTTCATCCCTCACTTCTCTGCTCTGACTGCACCTCTCTCCGCCTTGACCAAGAAGGGGGCTAATCCAAAGGACTGGTCACCTGCGGCCGACGCCGCGTTTGGCTCCCTGAAACAGGCATTTGCTTCTTCCCCTGTGCTCCACCGTCCGGAGTTAAACCGACCGTTCACCTTGGAGGTGGATGCCTCCTCCTCGGGAGCCGGAGCAGTGCTCATGCAGAAATCCTCCTCCGGGAAGATGGTGACTTGCGGTTTCTTCTCCAAGAGCTTCTCAGCGCCTGAACGCAACTACACCATTGGTGACCGAGAACTATTGGCAGTCAAATTGGCTCTGGAGGAATGGCGCTACCTTCTGGAGGGAGCAGTGTACCCCGTGATCATCTACACGGACCACAAGAACCTGGAATACCTGCGGTCCGCTCAGCGACTGAACCCACGGCAAGCCAGGTGGTCCTTGTTCTTTGCCAGGTTCGATTTCCAGCTCCATTTCCGACCTGCGGACAAAAACGTACGTGCAGATGCCTTGTCCAGGTCATTCATGCCCTTGGAGCAGGAGGAGGAGACATCCCAGCCCATCATCTGCCCAAGTAAAATCATTCCGGTGGCTCCTGTCACCCTGGCCCAGATACCGCCTGGGAAGACCTATGTCTCTGAGACTGACAGGCAAAAAGTGTTGCACTGGGGCCACGCCTCGAAAACAGCCGGCCATGCTGGTCAGAAGAAAACATGGAGTACGATTGTACGTCATTACTGGTGGCCATCCCTTCGTACGGACGTCACTTCTTTTGTTTCAGCCTGCTCCTCTTGTGCCAGGAACAAGACGCCCAAACATCTGCCTTATGGCCGTCTTCTGCCTCTGCCTATACCCTCAGTTCCGTGGCAACACATAGCAATGGACTTCATTACGGACTTGCCTCTGTCCTCCGGACACACAGTCATTTGGGTCGTGGTGGATCGGTTCTCCAAAATGGCTCATTTCGTCCCTATGGCCGGACTGCCCTCAGCCCAGGAACTCGCTGACGCCTACATACAACACATCTTCCGGTTGCATGGCTTTCCATCACACATTGTGTCCGACAGAGGGACTCAGTTCACCTCCCGCTTCTGGAGGGCTCTCTGCAAACATCTAGGAGTGACTCTGGACTTTTCTTCAGCCTACCATCCTCAGTCGAATGGCCAAGTGGAACGAGTCAATCAGATCTTGACCTCCTTCTTACGTCACTACGTCAACGCCCATCATGACGACTGGTCCACGCTTCTTCCTTGGGCTGAATTCTCCCATAACCACCACGTCAGTGAGTCCTCCTCCAGCTCTCCCTTCCATGTTGTTTACGGACTTCAGCCTTCCGTCCCATTGCCTGTATCCTCTTCCTTGGATGTCCCTGCTGCTGATGCTGTAGTCCGTGACTTTGCAACTATTTGGGACTCTGTCAAGGCGTCCCTTGGACGTGCTTCCCTGCGGATGAAGAGACACGCAGACAAGAGGCGTCTGGATCCTCCGTGTTTCTCTCCAGGAGATCTGGTCTCGCTTGCTTCCAAGTACGTCCGATTGAAGCTGCCATCCTACAAGCTGGGTCCTCGCTACATCGGGCCGTTTAAGGTCATCAGCAAGATAAATGAGGTCTCCTACAAGCTGCAGCTCCCGGCCACGATGAGGATACCCAACTCCTTCCACGTCTCCCTGCTCAAGCCGGTTGTCCTTGGTCCCTTCTCCGCTGCTGCCAGTTCTGCTCCTCCTCCTATTGCAGATGATGACATTTATGCGGTAAGGGATATCGTGGCCATGAAAACCGTACGGGGCCGACAGTTCTTCCTGGTGGACTGGGCAGGGTATGGTCCTGAGGATAGGTCCTGGGAACCCCGGGAGAATGTGGGTACTCCCCTGATACGTGCCTTCCTGTCCCGGTTGCGGGGAGGGGGGCGTGGGAGAGGGGGTACTGTCACGCTCCCCGGGTCCCCTGTCACGCTCCCCGGGTCCCCTGTCACGCTCCCCGGCTCCTCTTCCATGCTCCCCGGCTCCCCTGCCTTGCTTACTGGCTCCCCTGCCTTGCTTACCGGCTCCCCTGCCGCGCTCCGCCGCTCCCGTGCCAGGCTTCCTGGTCCCCTGCTCCACGGCCTTCCTGCCCCGTCGCCTGCGGTCCCCAGGCAGCCCGGTCCCCGCTCCCGGCGTCCGATGGCAACCCAGCCCCAGCCTGGCTCTCCTGCTTCCTCCTCACCACTCCCTCCTCTGGCTTCTGGCACCCGGGCCGCGCGCATGCGCACTAGGGCGCGCGGTCATTGACCCTTTCTTAAAGGGCCAGCGTCCACTGACAGGAAATTGAACACGCAGGTACAGGGTATAAAGGGGTTTAATGTCCAAGTGGGCGGGGCCTGTTCTTCGTGTTTCCTAAGCTAGGAGTCAGGTCTCCTTGTCTCTGTGATATACTCACCTCTCTCTCTTCTAGAGCCGCTCCTGCCTCGCCATCCGGTCCTGCCGATCCCCGAACGCTGACTATCTGCCATCTCGTCAGTCCGTACCATCTCTGATCCCTGTGGTGACCCGTCCTCTTGCTCCATCGGTTCCGGACTCTGCCTGACAACATCTTGGCCTCCGAACCTGAGCTCCGTCACACGGACTACCATCAGTGACTCCGTGGTCCCAGGGACTTCTCCATTCCACGCTTTTGCACGGACTGTCCTGCTACCCGTAGTGCTCGGCTACCGGACTCCTTGCCTTCATTAAGGTGTACGGCCCAGTGGATCCACCTCCTGGGTCTGCCCGTCCACCTGGCCCTAACAGGGTGACAGAAGAGAGGACAGAAGAGAGGACAGAAGAGAGTGACAAACGTACCAGCGCACCATTTGATCATGATTGTCAGGAACTCATTGAACATGAGGCAAAGCCCCTGCACAATATACAGGCAACACCGCTTACAAATCCAGACTTTGAACTTTTTGTGGATGGTAGCAGATACGCTGATGAAGCAGGCAAGTTCCACACCGGATTTGCAGTAGTGACTCTATATGCAGTCTTAGCCAAACAACCGCTACCTCCACGCATATCTGCTCAAGAAGCAGAACTTCTTGCCCTCATCTGGGCAATTGAGTTTCTGGAAGAACGAACAGCGAACATCTACATGGACTCAGCTTATGCACACGGCATTGTGCACGATTTTGGCACTATCTGGCATACAAGAGGATTCCTCACAGCAACAGGAAATCCCATCAGGCATGGAGCCTCAGTGAAGAAACTAATGGAAGTAGCCTTGATACCAAAACAGCTAGCAATCATAAAGGTTGCTGCCCACACCAAGGCTCAAACACCCGAGGCAAGGAGAAATCGCTTGGCCGATCAAACAGCAAAACAAGCCGCCTTACTCCCTTTGAAGGAGACGTAAACAGTGTCAACGACGGAGGAAGAAATGCAGAACCTCTTTGAGACACAAGAAAACGCCTCTGAGGAAGAAAAGGCCGGATGGCGGGCCAAGGGGGCAGAAAAGGTGGAGGGGATTTGGCGCCTAAACGGACTTCCCGTCCTGCCACGCAGTTGGTTCCCTGCCATTTTCCAAGTACTCCACTACCCCACACACGGTAGCACAAACTCAATCATGAACCAGATGCAACCATATTGGGTAGCCCCCGGCTTCAGACAATACGCCTCCCAGAGAATAAAAGCTTGTCACATCTGTCAACAACACAATCCAGGCCAGCTAACTAAAACCCCGCAAAGACACATGCCAAAGACGTTTGCCCCATTTCAAAGAGTACAAATAGACTATATACAGTTGCCAAAACATGGCATCTACGAGTTTGTACTTGTCTGTGTAGACCTCTTCTCAGGATGGCCAGAAGCCTATCCTGTAAGCTCAGCCATGGCCCGAATTACAGCAAATAAATTGGCCTGTGAGCTGGTGCCTCGGTTTGGACTCCCTGAAGTCAGAGTCAGACCGAGGTACTCATTTCACTGGACAAGTTTTCCAGAACACCTGTGCCCTGTTAGGCATTCAGTCAGCCTTACACACGCCTTACCACCCACAGTCATCAGGGAAAGTGGAAAGGTTAAATGGAACTCTAAAGCTCAAACTAGCCAAGGCAGTGGAGGAGACTGGTAGACCATGGACAGAATGTCTCCCCATAGCTCTTTACTCTGTAAGGACCACCCCGCAGGGAAAGCACAGGCTCTCACCCTTTGAAATACTCTTTGGTAGTGCACCCAGATTAGGATGCTACTTCCCACAGGAGTTACACCTGCAATGTGATAGCCTAACGTCTTATGTTGTTTCCCTGCAGAAGAGACTAACTGAAACCCACCAAAGGGTCTACTCTTCTCTACCTGATCCTGATGCCATTCCAGGAACCCACTCTCTAAAGCCTGGTGACCGGGTCTACCTAAAGAAGCACGTGAGAAAGACCCTTGAGCCACGATTCGAAGGGCCTTTGACTGTCCAGCTGACCACTCCAACCTCCCTCAAACTTGAGGGGAGATCGACATGGGTCCATGCCAGCCACTGCAAGAAGGCCTAATACTGCTGATAAGTGTTTCTATGTGTACTACCTTTTTGGGGCCTTCTACACCACGGCAGAATTCATTTGAGACCCATCATGAAGTGTTAGCTGAAAAACTTGAGATCACAGACTGCTGGATATGTACACACGCACCTGTGACAGCCTCTTCCATGCCATACTTAGCCATACCAGTCCCAAGAAATAAAGTGTTTCAATGGGGAGGCTGTTACAACAGACTATCAGTGTTCCAAGTGTTACTCTGTTTACTAGTTGCTTATGTAGTGTTCAAGTTGCTAATGGCTTTGTTTTCCTGCTGCTTGAAACAATGTAGATACAATGATTATTCAGCACCCATATGAAATCACTAATATGCCTTTTTTCTCTTCTCTACTCTTTCCTCTAGAAATCACCTTGGCGTATCATGATGAGACTCCTATCGAGAGGCATGCAGGCAGTCCTGGATGACGGATGTGAGACGACACTCCCTGAGCAAACCCGCGGCTCAGAAAGTATCTGTAGGCTAGCCTGCTCTCTCTATAGTCCACAGCTTCTCGATGGCCCCCTGTCCATCAATCACGCCAATAGGGGGGATTGTGAGGAAAGAGTTAACCTTTTTCACTGACCTGAAAATAATAGAAATTCATTCTCCCTGGCAAGACCGAACCAGACTTATTTGCGTAATAAACTGTGAGACCAACCTCAAGGACGCAGAATGTTTTGACTTAGAGACGACTGAAAAACATCTTGTTATTGGAGTATAAGTCATCATATTAATTTCTCTTGCTGGGAATATGTAATTCACGCCTTTAATGAATATGTATGTTGCATAGTTACGCCCTAATCAACTTTGTATAACTTTGTAATGTAAACAATACCAATACACTTTCTATTCGGAGCCGCACATCTCCAGTCTTATGTGTATAACGGCGTCCGCTTGTTTTCATTGAGACGGAGTAGCAGAGGGGGGGTCACCGGTACCCTCTCTGCATTCGGACATCGCTGGCAACAGCTGTGACCGTAAGGTCAACCTAACAACATGCATAAAATTAATAAATAAAATAGAACAGAAAATCTGGTATTGATAATGTTGTGGTCTTTAGGAGAGGCTTCGTTGTTCGCATATGGACTTCAAAAGCCCATATATTTTGGAATAATAGTTGTGGACTCTGCAGGTTTAGGTGGCATTTGCCACATTTGCCAGTAATCTAATTTAAATAGGCCCTTTGAAGAACCTTGTGACCCCCAGGTGCCTACCCTGACAAAAGGTGACAGGGAAGGCAGTTGGTGGCCAAAAATGTTTGACAAGCATATGTGGCGCCCCTGAGACTCTGGTCGCCACAGGGTACTGCACCCCAATTAGGGTGCGGTATCTATCTCAAGTAAGGGGGGTGGGTTGGAGGGGGGGTTAATCACCGGTGTTCCACATTCACATACACTACACACAGCTCAGGAGCCTTCACACAGAGTGGGTTGGCTCAGGGTAGGCAGGGGGGTGGCCATACGAACATGGACTTCCCGGTCACTGAAGCCAGCCACCTGGGGGGCGGGTTCCACTTGGAGGAGAAATAGGCACAACACACGCACATCACTCCCCCCCATTCACCTTTTGTGTCTCCCCTATTTCCTCATAGACTGTAAGCTTACGAGCAGGGCCCTCACTCCTCCTGGTATCTTAATTTTGTTATTTTGTATTGTGTCATATTGTCTGTACATGTCCCCTCTTAATTGTAAAGCGCTGCGGAATATGTTGGCGCTATAGAAATAAAACTTATTATATTATTATTATTATTATAAACAGACCCCTTAGGACCATAGTTCTGGCAAAACTTGGACCTTACTGGGCCCTGGGGCTTGGAGCGGGATCTCAGCCAGGGTACCTAACTGTGGAGGACGACACCCTAGAAATAGGACTCTAACTCCTCTCTCTCAAAACACCAGTGGTGGCCCTCTTACCGGATCTGGCATTGATCAGAGCCCATCACGGCAGTGACCAGTACGAGCGGGCTGGCAGCTGAAGTTGTGAGTAAACTATACCCTGAACCCGCCGAGACTGTGTTGGTTCGTCCTTACCGGCGCCGGCGCCCAGCACTTAGGCGCCAACGGCCATTACTACCCTCATCATCCACCTGGTGCCCACTCCGCCTGTGGGGAGCGATACCATCCCAGCTGCCTTAACACCTGCCCCGGAAAAGAATCCAGCAGCGGCGGCTACCACTGGCCACATACCACAGGTAGCGTCACGACAAACTTTTCCTTCCCCCACCATTTACTCGGGGCAACGGAACCAGGCAAGGCCACCCCGTGACAATGCCTGACCCGACCCGAAACGACTCGGCAACGAGTAAGATGACCGCCTGCCCCGTGGGGTGCTACACATACACAGTGTGCAGAATTCTTAGGCAAGTTGTATTTTAGAGGATTTTATTATTATTGATCAACAACTATGTTCTCAATCAACCCAAAAGACTCATAAATATCAAAGCTTCATAATTTTGGAAGTTGAAGTGTTTTTTTTTAGATTTGGCTATCTTAGGAGGATATATGTTTGTGCAGGTAACTATTACTCTGCAGAATTATTAGGCAACTTAATAAAAAACAAACATATTTCCATCTCACTTGTTTATTTTCACCAGGTAAACCAATATAACTGCACAAAATTTAGAAATAAACATTTCTGACATGCAAAAACAAAACCCAAAAAATTAGTGACCAATATAGCCACCTTTCTTTATGATGACACTCAACAGCCTACCATCCATAGATTCTGTCAGTTGCGTGATCTGTTTACGATCAACATTGCGTGCAGCAGCCACCACAGCCTCCCAGACACTGTTCCGAGAGGTGTACTGTTTCCCTCCCTGTAAATCTCATATTTTATGAGGGACCACAGGTTCTCTATGGGGTTCAGATCAGGAGAACAAGGGGGCCATGTCATTATTTTTTCATCTTTTAGACCTTTACTGGCCAGCCACGCTGTGGAGTAGTTGGATGCATGTGAGCGAGCATTGTCCTGCATGAAAATCATGTTTTTCTTGAACGATACCGACTTCTTCCTGTACCACTGCTTGAAGAAGTTGTCTTCCAGAAACTGGCAGTAGGTCTGGGAGTTGAGTTGCACTCCATCCTCAATCCAAAAAGGTCCCACAAGTTCATCTTTGATGGTACCAGCCCATACCAGTACCCAACCTCCACCTTGCTGGCGTCTGATTCGAAGTGGAGCTCTCTGCCCTTTACTGATCCAGCCTCTGGCCCATCCATCTGGCCCATCAAGAGTCACTCTCATTTCATCAGTCCATAAAACCTTTGAAAAATCAGTCTTAAGATATTTCTTGGCCCAGTCTTGACGTTTTATCTTATGTTTCTTGTTCAAAGGTGGTCGTTTTTCAGCCTTCCTTACCTTGGCCATGTCCCTGAGTAAGGCACATGTTATCCTTTTTGATACTCCAGTAACGTTGCAGCTCTGAAATATGACCAAACTGGTGGCAAATGGAATCTTGGCAGCTTCACGCTTGATTTTCCTCAATTCATGGGCAGTTATTTTGCGCCTTTTTTGTCCAACACCCTTCTTGCGACTCTGTTGGCTATTTGCTATGAAACGCTTGATTGTTTGGTGATCACGCTTCAAATGTTTGTCAATTTCAAGACTGCTGCATCCCTCTGCAAGACATCTCACAATTTTGGACTTTTCAGAGCCCGTCAAATCTCTCTTTTGACCCATTTTGCCAAAGGAAAGGAAGTTGCCTAATAATTAAGCACACCTTATATAGGGTGCTGATGTCATTACATCACACCCCTCCTCATTACAGAGATGCACATCACCTCATTTATTTAATTGGTAGTTGGCTCTCAACCCTATACAGCTTGGAGTAGGACAACATGTATTACAAGTATCATGTGATCAAAATACTCATTTGCCTAATAATTCTGCACACAGTGTACAATATATCTTATGTGTAAGTCTTTACACATGGTAAATGATTAGTGGTTAGAAAAAAAATCATACAAGAATTGAATGGGCATTGAAAGGAAAATCTATCAGGTATCTACATGATGAGGGATCATCTTAGGTGATACAAATTGGGTACATAGCCTTGTATTATAGTCAACTTCATCTTCATAGCGCTTGAGACTTCTTACTGCTTAATACTATAGAGACATCATGATTCACAGTGGTATATGCTCAACTTTCCAATTAATCACATATATACAATTGGACCAACAGAAATCAAGTGATTCTTTTACTTCTGAACCCAAAAGTAACATATACTAAAACTACTTTTCTGCATCTGTCTCATGTTCTGTATCGCACTTTGCTCCCTTCCCATGTGCTCACCATGCTTTGCTATATTCCATGGGGGGTTGATAAGGTAACCCATAGTTCCTCTGTGACATTATCTCCAACAGTGTTTTACAGCCCACTTAGACATACATCTGTGGCGCCCTTGAGGCTTCAGTCGCCACAGGGTACTGCACCTCACTTAAGGTGCGGTACTTATCCTGGGTCCAGTGGAGGTCGGTACCGGTTCCACAACACACAAACTCATACATACAGTCAGGGTCAGGTCTTAAGATAGTCACCAAACATGGGGGGCTGCCACTCACTAGTGACAGGGAACCGTGGGAGGAGTGGCCACCAGGGGGAGTTAGGAGTTGACACAGCAGTGGGAGTTCTCCAGCAAGAGAGGAGAGGAGCGGATGGGTTTTTTGGTAGCTCCTGTGGGACATAGGAGACAATACGGTCGACGAGGAGAGAGCTTCATTGCTCTCTCGGGACCGGCTCAGTTCAGGGTGCAGAGCCCTAGGGTGGAACATACTTTACGTTATATAACCAGAATCTGCAGGACAGGGGTATTGTATGTCCCTCTGGCCACCACAAGATCCCGGAGCACAGTGGCACATAGGGTCCAGAGTCGTGATCAAGGTCAGGCCCCACCATGGACCCGCGTCACCTGCACCCGGGACGGGAGCTAACACTACAAGAACCGGGGTCCCCAAGTAGCTTCAGGCCACAGGGATCCATCCTTAAAAGCACTAGAAGGAAGGGCCCACAGACTATTGTACCAGTTCTGACCTCCAAAGGATCCTGGATCAGCTGGGGCCCAATGACGGCAGAGACCGGTATCCTGAGGGCAGCACTTGAACTGTGAGTAAAAAGACCTGGAACCGCAGCAGCTGACTCAGCCTCTTATTGCCGATGCCGGCGTCTTGCACTTCGGCGCTAATGGCCATTACAGTCCCTCATCATCCTCCCCGGGGTCCCACTCCACCTATGGGGTGCAGAACTATCCTTGCTGCAACACCACCAGCTCCGGAGGACATCACCTGCAGCAGCGGCTAATCCCTGGCCGCATACCACAGGTGGCATCACAAGACAATTACAACTCCCAACCTCCTCAACCTCTATTATCCCACCATCATCCCATCCTCCATCCTCCTCCCTTTTATCGTACACCTCGGGGCCACGAAGCCAGGCAGGGCCACCTGTGACATCCCAAACCCGACATCACCGGCTCGGCGATGAGTACATTCAACCCCTGCCCCATGGGTGCTACACATCTGTGCCTGAGTAACATAACCAGTCAATGGTTTTGTTCAGTTGCCATTTGTTTTTGAGTATGCACCTTCCAGTTTTTACTGTTGCTTTCATATCCTCGGCTGTCATGGCCCTGTGACTTTCATTGTAACCTACTTCACTCGTCTGCCTGCCTTCCACCATAGCTTGTTGTCCAGGTCCTCTCTGTGCCACTTGTCATCCGGTAAACCCAGCCAGCTATGCCATTTTCCCTCATTCTGTGTATGCCCCAGATTTGTGGCTTCATGAACCCACCACACCAGCTGAGCCTTAACATTTGATATTAAACACAAGAGACTAGTGATGGGCAAACTCCCCCAATGTTTGGGATCAGGAGCCTCGCCGAACGTTTTATAAAGTTCCAGTTCGGGGCCGAAGATAATGACAACTTGCGTCTGAACCCCGAGCTTGGACTTTACAGTTATGGGATGGGGCGGGGGGCTGTAAAATAAAGAATATAATTAATAACAAACATTGTCATTACACTTACCAGTCTCGTGACGCGTCCCCCAGACCCGCTCAGCCGCTGTCTCCCGGCCGCTACTGCTTCCAGGTCCGATCATTAACTTCCGGTGGTATTCACAGAACAGTGAAGCAGCACTGACATTGCTCTGCCTGCTTCTCACTATGTGTAGACGCTTGTCTGTACAGAGCGATGAAGCAGAGCTGACATTGCTCTCACTGCGTCTCGCTCTGTATAGACGCTTGTTTGTACAGAGCGATGAGCGATGAAGCAGAGCTGACATTGCTCTCCCTGTTTCTCGCTCTCTATAGACGCTTGTCTGTACAGAGCGATGAAGCAGAGCTGACATTGCTCTCCTTGTTTCTCGCTCTCTATAGAATCTTGTCTGTACAGAGCGATGAAGCAGAGCTGACATTGCTCTCCCTGCTTCTCACTCTGTATAACACAGGTAGAAGAGAAGACCGGGTTTATGCCGCGCTAAAAACCACTGATGCGTGTAAATTAAAAGATTTCCTTTTTATTGGACAGTTCCTACATGTTTCAGAGACATCCGTCTCCTTCCTCAGGAAAAGAAATCATATCTGACTCTGTATAGACGCTTGTCTGTACAGAGCAATGAAGCAGAGCTGACATTGCTCTCCCTGTTCACTACGTTGGTCTAAGGATTTTTTTTTTAAATAAAGATGGAGTCTCTAAATGTTTGGGGTGGGTTTTTTATCTCTAATAAAAAAAAAATTCTATGTGTTGTGTTTTTCTTTTTACTATTTACTAAAAATTCATGGTGATCATGTCTAATTTGGCGTGACACCATGAATTTTGGGCATAGTACCAGCTGAGAATACAAAACTGGTATTAACCCCTTTATTACCCAGCATGCCACCACCATTAGGTATGCTGGATGAGCCGGTTAAAGCGCCTGGAAATGGCTCTAAGAAACAATGTGCCATTTCCAGGGGTGACTGCGGGCTGTGGTTTTCAGCTCGGGAGGCTTGGGCCTTACCACATTGAGAATCCAAACCCCAGCTGCCTGGCTTTACCTGACTGGAGATCAAAATATGGTGGGAGCCCATGCATTTTTTTTAAATTATTTTTTTAAATAATTAAAAAAAAATTAATAGGCTTCCTTGTATTTTGATTGCTAGCCAAGGTAAAGCCAAGCAGATGGGGATGGCGGCTCATAGCATCCTCTTTATCTGTGCTGAGAATCAAAAATATCATAGAGTGCAATGTAATTTTTTAAAATTGTTTATTTTTACACTACTATATGTGTGAGGGACTTAACAGCCAATCACGGACGCTGTCACGCAGAATGGCCATTTGTGATTGGCTGTTGGAGTAACCTGGAATCTGCCAATACATTCTAGATACTAGAATGTATGGGCTGGCTTCAGTTTACTCCAACATCCAATCACAAACGCCCACTCTGTGACAGCATCTGTGATTGTCTGTTATTTTAACAGTAAAATAAAACAACAACACAGAGAAAAAATTATTTTATTAGAAATAAAACAGAAGACATTAAGGACTCCATCTTTATTACCCAAAAAAAAACTCTGACATAGTCCAAAGGCGGGCGAGCATCTTCAGCTCTGCTACATCTGTGCGAGAAGACAGACAGGTCTGCTCACACAGACGTGCAGGCACAAACTCAGCTGAGAGCTCTGAGACTTCACCCGAGTGCACAGCTGTGCCCCGGGTAACCCCAACACCACCAGCAGCCAAGAAGGAGTTTTTCTATGCCAAGAATTGTTGTTTGCATGTTGCAATTGATTATTCTGCTGATCTGATATGTTTGAAATACCGGTGCCTCCCATAAAGGCAAAATTGTTATATGTTTCTTTATATGCATATATGCATAACAAACTTTTGGTGTACTAATTTTGTTTGGTTGCAGCCCGGGAGTGCTGTCATTTGCCGTGGGGGAATGTGGCACCCCTGAGGCTTCAGTCGCCAAAGGGTACTGCACCTCACTTAAGGTGCAGTAGTCATCCCGGGTAAAGGTACCGTCACACTAAGCAACATCGCTAGCAACATCGCTGCTGATGCACAACTTGCTAGCGATGTTACTTAGTGTGACATCCAGCAACAACCTGGCCCCTGCTGTGAGGTCGCTGGTTGTTCCTGAATGTCCTGGGCCATTTTTTAGTTGTTGCTCTCCCGCTGTGAAGCACACATCGCTGTGTGTGACAGCGACAGAGCAACAACTAAATGTGCAGGCAGCAGGAGCCGGCTTCTGCGGACGCTGGTAACCACAGTAAACATCGGGTAACCAAGAGGCCCTTACCTTGGTTACCCGATATTTACCTTCGTTACCAGAGTCCGACGCTCTCAGCTGTCAGTGCCGGCTCCTGCTCTCTGCATATGTAGCTGCAGTACTGTCACGCTCCCCGGGCCCCGACGCCGTTCCCCACTCACCGCTCCGGTCCCCGGGTCCCCTGCCTCCAGCCACACGTCCTCCTCGGCACCCTCCAGGCTCCCGGGCTCCCGTTCCCAGCGCTCCTCTGCGACCCAGGACACCCTGTCTGTCTCCCCTGCATCCTCGGCACCGCTCCCTGCTCTGGCCTCTGGCACCCGGGCATCGCGCATGCGCATTAGGGCGCGCGCGCGGTCACTAACCTCCTCTTAAAGACCCAGCACTCCTAAACAGGATATTGCATCAGTCAGGGTCAGGTATATTAGGAGTTTCCTGCCTCTAGGGCGTCGCCTGTTCTACGAGTTCTGTAGCTAGGAGTTCAGGTCCCATTTGCTGTGTCTCGTTCTCACTTTATGTCATCCACAGAACCAGTTCTACCAAGCAAACCTGGTCCTGACCATAACCTGTCCGAGTGGTCCTACGGGGACTGTCAGCTGAGATGACACCATCTTCTCCAGTCTGAACCTGCCTTCTACCCTCGGCTTCACCTGGTGACCTCAGCCTCCTCTACCGGTTGGACTCTGCTCACGTCTGACGTCTCTACCTGCCACCGGTACCCGGGCACCGTCATCACACCTGGCACCAGGAACTCTTTGTCCCCAGGGACTTCCTCATTCCAGCTTCCGGAAAGGACTCTGACCTTATCCCGCTTAGTGCTCCGGCAACCGTGCACCTAGGCCCTCTGGTGGGGTGACCGGACAGTCCCTGTATAGGGGTTAGCTCTGTGTTGCTTCACTGGGGGAGTCCGGTGAACGGCCCAGAGGATCCACCACCCGGGCGTAACAGATAGAACAGGCCATGGATCCCGCCGAAGCTTTAGCGGCTCAGTTGGCCGGATTGCAGCAGGAGCTGGTCCGTCAACGCGAAACCCAATCCCGCATGCTGGCCTTCATGACGTCAGTAGACACCCGCCTGAACACGCTGCAAGCAACCGCCACGTCCCTATCAACCCCAGCCACGTCCATGACCTCCGCAGGAGCCGCCACCGAGACCTCAAGACTCCGACTGGCTTCTCCGCCCCAGTACGCCGGGGATCCCAAGACCTGCAGGGGTTTCTTGAACCAGTGCTCTCTCCACTTCAAACTGCTGCCGCGCCTCTTCGCTTCTGACCAGGCCAAGGTAGCCTTCATAATGTCCCACCTGGAGGGCGAGGCATTGGCGTGGATGAATCCCTTGTGGGAGAAGGAAGATCTCGTAACCAACAACATCCGTGACTTCCTGCATGCCTTCCGGGCCACCTTTGATGAACCAGGACGCGCCTCCGCGTCGGCTGCCTCGCTACTCAGGCTACGCCAAGGGACTTCGACAGTGGGACAGTATGCCATCCGGTTTCACACCCTAGCCTCTGAACTAGGGTGGAACAACGAAGCCCTGACCGCAGCCTTCTGGGAGGGGCTTACCGGTCATATTAAGGATGAGCTGGCTGGTCGCGATGTCCTTCCCGCCTTGGATGCTCTGATCACCCTCGCAACCCGGATAGACCTCCGCTTTCAGGAACGCTCCAAAGAGATGTCCCGTGAGAAACGCCCAGTACGGTATCCTGCTCCTTCTCTGAAGTCTACCGCTTCTTCGCCTGCACTCTCTGGCTCCTCCACTCATGAGCCCATGCAAGTTGACCGGCTGCGGTCATCCGAGCAACGCTGAGCGGAACGACTCACCAAGGGCCTCTGCTTCTACTGCGGAGACGGCGCACACTTGGTGCGTGTCTGTCCAGAGAAACCGGGAAACCCCAAAGCCTAGGGTTGGTAGGAGAGGCCACCCTAGGTACCGGGAAGCTCTCAGACCCCGTTACATGGACTGTTCAGGTGACAACAGAGGAGACTCGCTTCACGGCAGAGGCATATCTCGATTCCGGGGCAGCAGGCAACTTCATCCACCAGGCCACGGTAGACCAGTACCAGGTACCTGTCACCCCGCTGAAGACACCCCTTGTGATAGCCTCTGTGGATGGGGAACCCCTTTCTGACACCGTCCTATTTGTCACCAAACCTGTGAAACTGCGTATCGGTGTGCTACACACCGAAGACATTGCCTTCTATGTTCTTCCGCGCATGTCTCATCCGCTTTTGCTGGGATTACCCTGGTTACGGATACATTAACCCACGGTCAGCTGGCGTACTGGAGAAATCATCCGCTGGGGCTCATCTTGTCATGAGAACTACCTCCAGTCAGTCCAGCCCGTCCGTCATCCTCCGGCCCCGGAATCCCTACCTGGCCTACCGCCCGCCTACTGGTCCTTCGCGGATGTGTTCGACAAAAAGGAGTCGGAGGTCTTACCTCCACATCGACCCTACGACTGTGCCATCGACCTCCTGCCAGGAACCACTCCCCCTCGGGGACGGATATACCCTTTGTCCCTTGCGGAGACACGGGCCATGTCTGACTACATCACCAAGAACCTGGCACGGGGATTTATTCGGAGATCCTCCTCCCCGGCTGGAGCTGGCTTCTTCTTCGTCAAGAAAAAGGAAGGCGACTTACGGCCCTGCATCGACTACCGGGGCCTGAACCAGATCACCGTGAAGAACAAATATCCCCTGCCTCTGATACCTGAACTCTTTGATCGACTCAGAGGGGCCCGTATCTTCACCAAATTAGATCTCCGTGGAGCCTACAACCTGGTCCGCATTCGCTTCGGGGACGAGTTACAGACCGCCTTCAACACCCGGGATGGGCACTATGAGTATTGTGTGATGCCCTTTGGACTTTGCAACGCTCCGGCTGTCTTCCAGGAGCTGGTGAACGACGTGTTCAGGGACCTTCTCTACATCTGTGTAGTCGTATACCTGGACGACATCTTAGTCTATTCACCGGATCTCCAGACCCACAGAGAAAACGTGCAACTTGTGTTACAGAGGCTGAGGGAGAACCGCCTATACGCCAAATACGAGAAGTGTGTGTTCGACCAATCATCTCTTCCCTTTCTGGGCTACGTGATATCCGACACTGATCTACAGATGGACCCTAAGAAGGTCTCTGCTATCCTCGACTGGCCTCCTCCTTCTGGACTGAAAGCCATTCAACGCTTCCTCGGCTTTGCTAACTACTACCGGCAGTTCATCCCTCACTTCTCGGCTCTAACAGCGCCTCTCTCCGCCTTGACCAAGAAGGGGGCCAACCCAAAGGTCTGGTCACCGGAGACCGATGCCGCCTTCTGCTCCCTGAAGCGGTCCTTTGCCTTCTCTCCCGTTCTTCATCGACCAGAGTTGAACCGTCAATTCACCCTGGAGGTGGATGCCTCCTCCGCTGGGGCCGGGGCCGTGCTTCTGCAGAAGTCATCCACCGGGAAGTTGTTCACCTGTGGATTCTTTTCCAAGACCTTCTCGGCGCCTGAACGTAATTACACCATATTTGATCGAGAGCTCCTGGCCGTCAAAATGGTGTTGGAGGAATGGCGCTATCTCTTAGAGGGAGCAGTTTACCCGGTGATCATTTACACTGATCACAAGAACTTGGAATACCTGCGGTCTGCTCAAAGACTGAACCCACGACAAGCCCGGTGGTCTCTGTTCTTTGCCCGGTTTGACTTCTAGCTCCACTTCCGGTCCGCGGACAAGAATGTGCGGGCGGATGCCCTATCCCGATCCTTCGTCCCGGTGGAGCAAGAGGAAGAACCTACCCAGCCCATTGTCTACCTGAGTAAGTTCCTCCCGGTGGCTCCCGTCTCTCTGGCCTCTCTATCCCCCCCCGGGAAGACCTACGTCATGGAGACAGACAGACTCAAGGTCCTCCAATGGGGACATTCCTCGAAAGTGGCCGGACACGCCGGTCAGAAGAAAACCTGGGACGCTATCGTCCGCCACTATTGGTGGCCATCCCTTCGTAAGGCTATCACCGCCTTTGTTTCTGCCTGTTCCTCCTGTGCCCGGAACAAGACGCCTAAGCACCTGCCCTATGGTCGTCTTCTGCCTCTACCGATCCCTTCAGTTCCGTGGCAACACATTGCCATGGACTTCGTCACGGACTTGCCCTTGTCCTCCGGCCATACGGTCATCTGGGTCGTGGTGGATCGATTTTCAAAAATGGCTCATTTCGTTCCTATGGCCGGATTTCCCTCTGCTCAAGAGCTCGCTGACGCCTACATACAGCACATCTTCCGCTTGCACGGCTTTCCTGCACATATCGTGTCCGACAGAGGAACCCAGTTCACATCACGCTTCTGGAGAGCCCTCTGCGAACATCTGGGGGTGTCTCTGGACTTCTCCTCTGCCTACCTCCCTCAGTCAAACGGCCAAGTGGAACGCGTCAACCAGATCATGACCTCCTTCCTACGCCACTACGTCAATGTACATCAGGACAACTGGTCTACACTTCTTCCTTGGGCTGAGTTCTCACATAACCACCGGGTCAGCGAGTCCACCTCCAGCTCCCCCTTCCATGTTGTCTATGGTCTCCAGCCTTCCGTGCCGTTGCCTGTATCTCCTGCTTCCGATGTACCTGCTGCAGACATCCTAGCCAGAGACTTCTCCGCTATATGGTCCTCTGTCAAGACCTCCCTGGGACACGCTGCTGCACAGATGAAAATGCACGCTGACAAAAGACGCCTTGACCCTCCTCGCTTCTCTCCCGGGGACCTGGTCTGGCTTGCCTCCAAGTATGTCCGACTCAAGATACCATCGTACAAGCTGGGTCCGCGGTACATCGGTCCCTTCAAGGTCATCAGGAAGATTAATGAGGTGTCCTATAAGCTGCAGCTTCCAACCACTATGCGGATACCCAACTCCTTCCACGTTTCCTTGCTGAAACCTGTGGTCCTTGGTCCTTTCTCCGCTGACACCGGTATTCATCCTGCACCCATTGCTGAGGATGACATCTATGCGGTAAGAGATATCGTGGCCATGAAGACCGTCAGGGGTAGGCAGTACTTCCTGGTCGACTGGGAGGGTTACGGTCCCGAAGATAGGTCCTGGGAACCCCGGGAGAACGTGGGTACTCCTCTGATTCGTGCCTTCTTGTCC
Organism: Anomaloglossus baeobatrachus; assembly: GCF_048569485.1. Lineage (NCBI taxonomy): Eukaryota > Metazoa > Chordata > Amphibia > Anura > Aromobatidae > Anomaloglossus > Anomaloglossus baeobatrachus. Next base: position 262,441,936 of record NC_134357.1, on the reverse strand, counting down.
CGGTTGCGGGGAGAGGGGCGTGGGGGGGGGTACTGTCACGCTCCCCGGGCCCCGACGCCGTTCCCCACTCACCGCTCCGGTCCCCGGGTCCCCTGCCTCCAGCCACACGTCCTCCTCGGCACCCTCCAGGCACCCGGGCTCCCGTTCCCGGCGCTCCTCTGCGACCCAGGACACCCTGTCTGTCTCCCCTGCATCCTCGGCTCCGATCCCTGCTCTGGCCTCCGGCACCCGGGCATCGCGCATGCGCATTAGGGCGCGGGCGCGGTCACTGACCTCCTCTTAAAGACCCAGCACTCCTAAACAGGATATTGCATCAGTCAGGGTCAGGTATATTAGGAGCTTCCTGCCTCTAGGGCATCGCCTGTTCTACGAGTTCTGTAGCTAGGAGTTCAGGTCCCCTTTGCTGTGTCTCGTTCTCACTTTATGTCTTCCACAGAACCAGTTCTACCAAGCAAACCTGGTCCTGACCATAACCTGTCCGAGTGGTCCTACGAGGACTGTCAGCTGAGACGCCACCATCTTCTCCAGTCTGAACCTGCCTTCTACTCTCGGCTTCACCTGGTGACCTCAGCCTCCTCTACCGGTTGGACTCTGCTCACGTCTGACGTTTCTACCTGCCACCGGTACCCGGGCACCGTCATCACACCTGGCACCAGGAACTCTTTGTCCCCAGGGACTTCCTCATTCCAGCTTCCGGAAAGGACTCTGACCTTATCCCGCTTAGTGCTCCGGCAACCGTGCACCTAGGCCCTCTGGTGGGGTGACCGGACAGTCCCTGTATAGGGGTTAGCTCTGTGTTGCTTCACTGGGGGAGTCTGGTGCACGGCCCAGAGGATCCACCACCCGGGCGTAACAAGTACACATCGGGTAATTAACCCCATGTGTACTGTAGCTAGGAGAGCAGGGAGCCAGCGCTAAGCAGTGTGCGCGGCTCCCTGCTCTCTGCACATGTAGCTGCAGTACACATCGTGTAATTAACCCCATGTGTACTGTGGCTAGGTGTGCAGGGAGCCAGCGCTAAGCTGTGTGCGCTGGTAACCAAGGTAAATATCGGGTTGGTTACCCGATATTTACCTTAGTTACCAAGCGCAGCATGCTTCCACGTGTAGCGACGCTCCAGCGATCCCTGCCAGGTCAGGTTGCTGGTGGGATCGCTGGAGCGTCGCTTAGTGTGACATCTCACCAGCGACCTCCTAGCAACTTACCAGCGATCCCTATCAGGCTGTATCGTTGTTGGGATCGCTGGTAAGTTGTTTAGTGTGACTGGGCCTTAAGGAAGAGGTTAATTGCTGGTGTTTCTCACATTCACAAACCACACACAGTTAGGTGCCTTCCCACCAGGGGCTGACTTGGGGTAGATAGTGGGGTGGCCATCACGAAGAATGGAACTTTCCTGGTTACTAGAACAACCATCTGGGGGGCGGGCACCACTTGGGGAAAAGGAAGGAGCATCCCCACATATAGTTAGTTAGCCCCGGGCACAGCTTGGGGTGAGGAGCACAGTCGGGACTTCAGTCCAGGCATATTCTCTCTACCTTCACACTTCTGGGAGCACTGCAAGACCCGTGGCTTGGAGCAGGCTGCTCAGCCCAGGTTCTCTACAGCTACCAGGGATTCTAGGGTCTGCAGCAAGTGCAGGAAACACCCGCAGCTCATTCCACATTACATCCACGGGATTGGAGGGACTCTGACCAGAAAGGACACACAGTGGGAACACCGGGAGTTACTTCCGAACTACCTGGGATCGTCTGGGGCCATCACGGCAGAGACCGGTACCCTGAGGCTACATTGGAACTGTGAGTAAAATGACCTGGAACCGCAGCAGCTGACTCTGCCTCTTATTGCCAGCACCCTGCACTTTGTCGCCAGCCATGACTACAACTCTCATCATCCTCCCCAGGGACTGCTCCGCCTGTGGGGAGTAGAACCATCTTTGCTATGACACCATCAGCCCCGGAGGACATCACCAGCAGCGGCGGCTAAGCCCTGGCCGCGTACCACAGGTGGCGTCATGAGACAAACTATCCCCATCATTACATCCACCATCATTCTACCTTTTATTGTACGCCTCGGGGCCACGAAGCCGGGCAGGGCCACCCGTGACATCCCCAGACCCGACATCACCAGCCCGGCGACGAGTAACAGTTAACCCCTTGCCCTGTGAGTGCTACATATGACTGTAGCCTTAGGGTATGTGCACACGTGTGCGTATTACATGCAGTTACGCTGCGTTCTGCACCGCAGCGTAACTGCATACGTCCTGCGTCCCCTGCACAATCTATGGAGATTGTGCAGGAGCCGTGCGCACGTGGCATGTTAGAATGCAGCGATTCGGCTGCTTGCCGAATCGCTGCGTTCTAAGAAGTGACATGTCACTTCTTTCGTGCGTTCTGCATGTTGTCTATAGGGAGAGGCAGCAGGCAGAGCGCACGAATCTGCCGGCACCATGCGCTTCAGAACGCAGCTTTTCAGCTGCGCTCTGAAGCGCACATTTTCGGTGCGGTGCAGAGCGCACACGTGCGCACATAGCCTTACACTGACAGACACGGAATATACACTACACTGTACTATAAGTAATGCAATGTACTATCTACAGAATCTAAGGATTGCATGTTCAAGTCTTTTGTAGGGCTAATTAATGTTGTAAAAAATGTTTTAAGTCTAAAAAAGTAAGAAAAAAAGCAGTTCATTTTAGGAAGAAAAACAATATACATTTTATTATTTAAAAGTGATCAAAAGTCATATATATCCCAATTGATGCCAATAAAAACTATAAATTGTACTGAAAAAATAAAAACATGCCATCAGACATTGACTAAACTATGTAAAAAATGATAGATCTCAGAATATGACAACCAAAAAAATAAAGGAATTTTTGTGTGTGTAATATTATAAAACAATCTTATCAATCTGCATAGAATTAAGTTAAGATGTTAATCTTACTACATGGTGAGCCATAAATTATTTTATTAATTTTCCATGTCTTCTGTTGCCCAAAAAATTGAAGAAAAAGTGAAAAAAAAGTTGTAAGAATGAAAAATAGTATTGATGAAATCCATATTTAAGTTGGTATGGTCATGATCACATCTATTCTCAGAATAAACTTGTAATTTCAATTATACCAAATAACGTAGCAGTAAAAAAACAAAATCCAGAATTACTGTAAATTTTCTCCATTCAGCGTTTCAAAAAGTATAATAAAAAGGATCAAAAGTTGACTGTTGAAAAAGTACAAGTGGCAGAGTGTTTCATATAAATGGGTAGATCATACAGAAGAGTAATAGTATACTTTCCTAAGCTATACCGCCGTAATTTTCAGATTATAAAATGCACTTTTCCTCTCAAAAACTGGGAGGAAAAAAAGGGGTGCATCTTATAATGCGAATGTAGCTTACCGAGGATGGTGGAGAATGGGCTGTGCTGGCTGTGGTGGGGACTGCGTGGAGCATGGCGGTGCGGCAGGTGAGAGCTCTGTCGGCAGTGTGGGCGTCAAGTAATGGCTCCCGAAGTCGGTGCATACACCGATGGAGCTTTCGGCTCAAGATCCCATCTGCGCATGCGCTGCCTCCAGCCTATTGATCTCCCAGCAGCAGACCTAAAGAAAATGGCACCCGGAGGTGGTGCGTGCGCAGATGAGATTTCGGCTTGTCATTGAGCCAACAGCTCAATCGGTGCACGCGCCGACTCCGGGTGCCATGTCTTTGAAGCCCACACCTCTCACAGAGCATCTGTGACACCTGCCACACCACCCTGCTCTACACAGACAGCATGGTGCCCACAGTCAGCACAGCAGCCACCACAGCCCCCACCGCAGCTAGCACAGCCTCCACCGCAGCGCCTGCAGCATCGCCCTACTCCAGCACCGCCCCTGCCTCCTGTGACGCTGCACTACCACTGCTGCTGCCCCTCCCTCTGGTAAAACACTACCGGAGTATAAGACGGCCCCACACCCTTTTTTTTACCTTTTTATCTCTAAATTTTGGATTTGTCTTATAATCCAAAGTGTCTTATAAAACGAAAAATACAGTATTCTACTAAATCACTTTACTACTAGTGATAGGCGAATTATAACTATTCGTGTTTGGTTAATGCTTACCGAATATTTCAGTAATCATCACGGCAAGAAAAATGCTTGGGTTCCCCACTGACTTGCATTAGGTTCGTTATTCGTGACGAATACCGGAGTAGCACTTTGGCATTCGTTACAAATAATCCGAACACAATAGTTACTATTCACTCATCACTATTTACTATGCGTAAGCTTAGAGACTCTGAAACTACTGACTAGAGGAAATTCATAAACATCTAGAAGTTTATTGCCTTTGGCTTTAAAATTTAAGGGAATAACTTAGCCGGGGTCATGTTATATCAATGTTCATCATGTATAACCAGTTAGGTAGCCTTTATAACAGTAGTAAATTATTCATATTCTTGACAATGATTTCGTCTTACCTCTGCATCCTTCCAGCTAAGTTCCCAAGCCACATACAAATGACAATAACCCTGATAGGAGATCCAGCCATCTTTACAAGGACCTTGGCAGAAATACATTGGGTTAAGGTCATCTGATACTGATGAATCACTTTGTTCACCACTGTGTTTATGGTGCTCATGTGAGCCAAACCCAATGTTGAGGAATGGAAGATTGATTCCAGATGATCTTGAGTTGTCCGGTTTCCCAAATAAAAAACCTATATAGAAAGGTATGCTAGGTTATTAGGCTTCTTAATCCTATTTCTTCTTTGTTAAGCTATTGACTACAAAGTAGAAGACTTACCTAGAGAACCTTGAAGAAACAGCAATGGCAGTAACAGTGATAGCGACAGCATTCTGGACATTGTTAGTCCTGTAGAAATGTAATGCAGTTACATTTGATTGATGCATGTAGTAAAAATATATACAAACATATATAGTCAAACTATTTAAAAAATATATATGTACCCGATGTAAGGCCAGACTGGCCCACCAGGGTTTTAGAGATTTGAGGTCTGACACCACAAGCCCCAAAAGTGCAGGAAAAGACAGCTCTGAAGCCAATCGCTTGTCACTAGGATCTATTTGTAATGGGTTTATTCACAAATAGCCTATTAGATCATGTTTATGGTAATCTAATTTACATGTTCTATGTAAATTTGAGTGAAAACAATAATTTCCTCTCGGTGGCCCAATATGTTCCAGTGTGACGTTGACCAATTTTGTGATGTAAACTAATTTTGGAGTTAAGGCCGCTTTACACGCTGCGATATCGGTACCGATATCCCTAGCGTGTGCGTTCCCGCCCCCATCGGTTGTGCGACACGGGCAAATCGCTGCCCGTGTCGCACAACATCGCCCGGACCCGTCACACTTACCTGCCTAGCGACGTCGCTGTGACCGGCGAACCGCCTCCATTCCACATCCAACATCGTACCTGCAGCAGCAACGATATTTGGTAAAGGAGCGACGTGTCAACGATCGCCGATTTTTGACGTTTTTGCAATCGTTGAACATTGCTCCTTGGTGTCACACGCTGCAATGTCGCTAATGGTGCCGGATGTGTGTCACTAACGACGTGACCCCGACGATATATTGTTAGCGATGTCACAGCATGTAAATGGCCCTTTAGGGTATGTAAAGACATTTCTGCAACTCTTGGCAGGAAAAATACAGAGTAAAATACACCCATTTTTGACACATCCGTTTTTTGTGCAGATTTTTCTCCACTTATTTAAGCCCTCTTCACACGACAGTGAAAAACACACACGTTTTTCACTGACATGTTAAAGGTACGTATGTCCCTCCATGTGCTGTGATTATGGCCCATGTGTGATCTCTGCGTGCTATCTGCGATAATACACTGATATGCTGATATCTCCTGCTCTCCTGCAGCTACTCAGCTGTGCAGTGCATAACTGCATATTCATGAGAATAATGAGCCAGCTTGGAAGCAGGAGACAGCAGCGGCCGGAGATAGCAGTACTGGAGAAGGTGATTTTAAAAAGCTTTTTATTTTAAATGTACGTCTGTGACTTTGCTGGCACGTGTTTCACAGATTACACCATAGTGTAGTCCATGGGTCATCAGTGATGCCAGAAAAAAATGGATGTGTCTCCATGCAGAGCATACGTACACGCATGTATGTTGCACGGAAACATGGTCAGTGAAAAATCACTGATGTGTGCGCAGACCCATTGATTTTAATGGGTCTGTGTATGTCTGTTATTCTGGTATGTGAAAAAACAATATACGTATCACAATCACTGACATGTGAAAGAGGTCTAATATGGGTGAATTCTGCAGAAAAAACACTGAAAGAATAGACACGCTGCAGAATTAAATCTGTATCGAATCTGCAAATCCAAAATAAGCATATACAAGAGCCTTCTGCATTCTCATTCACTTTGCTGTTATCAGGAAGCCCTTCAGATTTTGTGACAAAAATATGAAGAAAAAACATAAAAAAACCCACTGTACAGCCACTTAAAGAGATTACTAAGATTGTAATTATCACTCTATTTTAGTGATGCTGTCAATCAGTATTATGGGCTGTAGACATATATCGCTTAAAATCTTAATTAGTTATTATGATTTTACAATGTGCCCATAAAAAATGTTGAGTGTTTGTAATTTTTGGATAAGCTGTACATAAAAAAATAAAAATCATGTGTGCAAAACTCTATGTAAATTATTACATCTTGACATCCAGTTGATCTTTATAGCTTTGTGGTGGCCAATTTAGTTTGAGGCTGGGTCTCGAAAGCAAATTACTTTAATAAACCAAGCCCTCATCCAACACTAGTATAACCTACCTAAAATGTATTCTTAGTAGAGGAACGCAAGTTATAGGCCCCACCAACATTTGCATTTGACAAAAAAAATAATTTGACCATTTTGATATTTTGTTGTCTAAGTGTGGCGCCCCTGAGTATATCAGGGTGCCACAGGGTACTGCAATCCTTACCAAGGGTGCATTATCTACCCCCCATGGTTCCAGGTTCCTAAGAAACCGGTGTCACTAACATCAGCACAAATCCCAATCACACCACACATCATGACCTGTCAGACACACCAGTGGGTTGGTTAAGCGGAATAAGGCCACCCACGTAGTGGTCAGGTATATGGCTGGGAGGGAGGAAGAGGGAGTCGAGTGAGAGCCCTCAAAGAGTGAGGAGCTGGGGAGTAGTAGCTCCCGGGGAGCTAGACCGAAATCGGGTCGCAGACGGTGGTCCGGGATCAGAGGAGTCGGGGACCGGTGGCAGCGACATTGGAAGGGTACAACGGACATAGTCTAGGAGGACTGTCGGCATCAGAAATCCAAAAGAACTGACCGGTACCGAGCACGACGGGGTACAGGACCCTAGGTCAGGAGCAGTTCATCGTCCTGATAATTAACCTGGGAGGAAGAGTCTCTTTATGAACTTCCCTAGGCGCTCAGATATTGAAGGCGTCAGCACCCCGCAGGGAATAGGACTTTCCAGTAACACGGCCCACTAAAATCCCAAGTGCCAGCCCTCAAGAGCTACACTAAAAACATAGTAAGCGGGGCCTCAACAGCTTCAAGCTGAGGGGCCACGCAGAGAACTAACTTGTGCATGGAGGCGGCTCCGGATTACCCAGTGACACCGGTGGAAGCAGACACCTGGACGGGCTCCTCCGTAGAGACTGTGATGCACAGAGTCTTCGGTTTATCTTCAGTGTGAGTGTCTGCTTTATAATCCTCATCCTGCACCACGACTACCTGCAGTGAGTAACCTGGTCCCATGCACCCTGCGCTCCCATACATCTCACCAAAAACCCCTGAGGCCGGGGCCTTCCCTACCTGCAGAGGGACTGACACCTTGCTGTCCCCCACCATCTGCCCCAGTACTGCTTTCAGCAGCGGCGGTACTCCCATTACCGCAACCCGCAGGTGGCATCACGAACTTCTCCCCTGTAAATAATCCCCTTTCAAGGATCGGAGTGAGTGCCGAGCCCGGGTCCGGACCCCTTGAGCCACGACCACCCCGGATCCGAGCACCCCGGTCTGCGCCGGGGCGGCACATAAGTCTATTGCTTCTCCATTATTTCAAAGCCAGACTATCCGACTGTATACAATGTATTTATCGTTGGAAATCACTAAACTTTGCTAACAATTCTATTATGACTTACTGGTTTGGAAATAATCTCTTTATCCATAGTGGATAACTTCCAAATTGCTGGGGTTAGGGTACTGGGACACCCGCCAATCCCAAGATCCAGGGCTCTGAAAAGCCTCATGTAAATAGAGTGGTGGTCAATCATGTGCACTACTGCTAATTCATTCTCAATGGGACCACTGGAGAGAGCTGAGCTGAGCTCAGCGTTTGGCTGGTCACTCCTGCAAAAATGAATGGAATGGTATTGTTCAACCCTTCAGAGCTCCAGGTTATTGGGATTCGTTGGACCACCAGCAATCGGGAACTTGTCCCTTTTTCTAGCAAACTCCTCAGGATTATCTATCCAGGAACAAAGGATCAGGCATGTTAAGATCCAAAATAGTTGAGTCGGAAGTCCCACTAATACATAAGACAGTTGACCAATGCCACCAAAGTGCACTGCAATGTCTTGTGATGAAATTCTTATCAGGAGATCCTTGTAATAAAAATGTATTATCCACAGTGGAAAGTCTAAAGACAAACAAATCAACAGCAATATGAGGACACAGCTCAAAGAGAAGATACCAACCTGGATGTCCTGCTCTTCTAATTTCCCTTAGGAGTGTGCAGATACTTTATATATTGCTGTAAATATGTCTAAGTCCAATAAAATGTTAGCAATGGCATTCATTTTATTTGCTTTGTTATGGTGAAAACGAGAATAGCAGCAGGTTTACACACCCATACTGCAAACAACACTGTGAGATATCACCCTTCACCAAGTTGTCACAAATATAAAAAAAGGTGATGGGATTACTGTGATTTTCCGCCTTACCTGCCGTGCAAATAAAAAAATGTGAGACATCCAGGGCTGTATTTTGCCTTCGTGCTGCCCTAGGCACTTTAAGTGGTCGCGCCCCTTAGTGACAACGTAAAACTGAGTTTTCGCACACGACATCTGTTTAAGGCAGATCTACTTTGTAAAACACTTGAAAAAGTATCAATGAGAAATGAAGGGCACTACCACCCCCCCCCAATGGGGATCACCACAGGCACATCAAAACATAGCATGAGTATAAAATATTACCACCACACCGTCCCCACTTATATACTGTGACTGTCACACTGCCCCTAATAAACTACACACTGCCCTCCCTTATAAATTATACCCACCACACCTTACTCAATTATGAAATATGATCTGCACATTGTCCTCACATCATGCTGCCCCCTCCTCACAATGTCCCATGCATGCTGCCCCCTCCTCACAATGTCCCATGCATGCTGCCCCCTCCTCACAATGTCCCATGCATGCTGCCCCCTCCTCACAATGTCCCATGCATGCTTCCCCCTCCTCACAATGTCCCATGCATGCTGCCCCCTCCTCACAATGTCCCATGCTTGCTGCCCCCTCCTCACAATGTCCCATGCTTGCTGCCCCCTCCTCACAGTGTCCCATGCTTGCTGCCCCCTCCTCACAATGTCCCATGCATGCTGCCCCCTCCTCACAATGTCCCATACATACTGCCCCCTCCTCACAATGTCCCATGCATGCTTCCCCCTCCTCACAATGTCCCATGCATGCTTCCCCCTCCTCACAATGTCCCATGCATGCTTCCCCCTCCTCACAATGTCCCATGCATGCTTCCCCCTCCTCAGTGTCCCATGCATGCTTCCCCCTCCTCACAATGTCCCATGCATGCTGCCCCCTCCTCACAATGTCCCATGCATGCTTCCCACTCCTCACAATGTCCCATGCATGCTTCCCCCTCCTCAGTGTCCCATGCATGCTGCCCCCTCCTCACAATGTCCCATGCATGCTGCCCCCTCCTGACAGTGTCCCATGCATGCTGCCCCCTCCTCACAGTGTCCCATGCATGCTGCCCCCTCCTCACAATGTCCCATACATACTGCCCCCTCCTCACAATGTCCCATGCATGCTTCCCCCTCCTCACAATGTCCCATGCACGCTTCCCCCTCCTCACAATGTCCCATGCATGCTTCCCCCTCCTCACAATGTCCCATGCATGCTTCCCCCTCCTCAGTGTCCCATGCATGCTTCCCCCTCCTCACAATGTCCCATGCATGCTGCCCCCCTCCTCACAATGTCCCATGCATGCTTCCCACTCCTCACAATGTCCCATGCATGCTTCCCCCTCCTCAGTGTCCCATGCATGCTGCCCCCTCCTCACAATGTCCCATGCATGCTGCCCCCTCCTGACAGTGTCCCATGCATGCTGCCCCCCTCCTCACAGTGTCCCATGCATGCTGCCCCCTCCTCACAATGTCCCATGCATGCTGCCCCCTCCTCACAGTGTCCCATGCATGCTGCCCCCTCCTCACAGTGTCCCATGCATGCTGCCCCCTCCTGACAGTGTCCGATGCATGCTGCCCCTCCTCACAATGTCCCATGCATGCTGCCCCCTCCTCACAATGTCCCGTGCATGCTGCCCCCTCCTCACAGTGTCCCGTGCATGCTGCCCCTCTCCATGAGCTCCTAATGCTGCCTTCCTCTTTTCCATAATGACATCTCCATGCTGCCCCACTCATCATACTAAGACCACCACACTAACGCTTATGCTGAGACCCCCCACACACACACTACCCCACTCTTGATATTGACTCCCCTACATTGTTCCACTCCATACTGAGCCCACACATGCTGCCCCTTCTCCATAATGAGCTCCCAATGCTGCCCCCCTCTTATTCTGAGTCCTTACACTCCCCCCCATCGATATTGTCATTGCTCTATCCCTTAACCCTTGTCATCTGTCTCTAGCATTGGCCCCTCTCTTCCATTCCCCCAGCAGCAGCCTCTCTCCCCCTGCCTCCAGCAGCAGCCTCTCCCCCAGCATCAGCCTCTCTCCCCCCAGCCGCCCCCAGAATCAGCCTCTCTCCCCCCAGCCTTCCTCAGCATCAGCCTCCCTGCTCCCAGCTTTCCCCCAGCATCAGCCTCCTTCCTCCCAGCCTCCCCCAGCATCAGCCTCCCTCCTCCCAGCCTCCCCCAGCATCAGCCTTCCTCCTTCCAGCCTCCCCCAGCATCAGCCTCCCTCCTTCCAGCCTTCCCCAGCATCAGCCTCCCTCCTCCCAGCCCCCCTCCTCCAAGCCTCCCCCAGCATCAGCCTCCCAGAGCATCAGCCTCCCTCCTCCCCCTCCCAGCCTCCCCCAGCATCAGCCTCTCTCCTCCCAGCCTCCCCCAGCATCAGCCTCCCTGCTCCCAGCTTGCCCCAGTATCAGCCTCCCTCCTCCCAGCCTCCCCCAGCATCAGCCTCCCTCTTCCCAGCCTCCCCCAGCATCAGCCTCCCTCTTCCCAGCCTCCCCAAGCATCAGCCTCCCTCTTCCCAGCCTCCCCCAGCATCAGCCTCCCTCTTCCCAGCCTCCCCCAGCATCAGCCTCCCCCAGCATCAGCCACCCTCTTCCCAGCCTCCCCCAGCATCAGCCTCCCTCTTCCCAGCCTCCCCCAGCATCAGCCACCCTCTTCCCAGCCTCCCACAGCATCAGCTACCCTCCTCCTAGCCTCCCCCACCCTCCTCCCAGCATCAGCCTCCCTTCTCCCAGCCTCCCTCCTCATCAGCCTCCCTCCTCCAAGCCTCCCCCTCCCAGCCTCCCCTAGCATCAGCCTCTCTCCTCCCAGCCTCAGCCTCCCTCCTCCCAGCCTCCCCCAGCCTCAGCCTCCCTCCTCCCAGCCTCAGCCTCCCTCCTCCCAGCCTCCCCCAGCCTCAGCCTCCCTCCTCCCAGCCTCCCCCAGCCTCAGCCTCCCTCCTCCAGGCCTCCCCCAGCATCAGCCTCCCTCCTCCCAGGCTCCCCCAGCATCAGCCTCCCTCCTCCCAGCCTCCCCCAGCATCAGCCTCCCTCAGCATCAGCCTCCCTCAGCATCAGCCTCCCCCAGCATCAGCCTCCCTCCTCCCAGCATCAGCCTCCCTCCTCCCAGCCTCCCTCAGCATCAGCCTCCCTCCTCCCAACCTCCCCCAGCATCAGCCTCCCTCCTCCCAGCATCAGCCTCCCTCCTCCCAGCCTCCCTCAGCATCAGCCTCCCTCCTCCCAACCTCCCCCAGCATCAGCCTCCCTCCTCCTAGCCTCCCCCAGCATTAGCCTCCCTCCTCCCAGCCTCCCCCAGCATTAGCCTCCCTCCTCCCAGCCTCCCCCAGCATCAGCCTCCCTCCTCCAACTCTCCCTCAGCATCAGCTTCCTTCCTCCAACCCTCCCCCTCCCAGCCTCCCCCAGCATCAGCCTCCCTCAGCATCAGCCTCCCCCAGAATCAGTCTCTCTCCTCCCAGCCTCCCCCAGCATCTGCCTCTCTCCTCCCCAGCCTCAGCCTCTCTCTCTCCCCAGCCTCCCCCCCATCCTCAGCCTCTCTCTCCCCCCAGCCTCCCCCCAGCCTCAGCCTCTCTCTCCCCCCAGCCTCCCCCCCCCAGCCTCAGCCTCTCTCCCCCCAGCCTCAGCCTCTCTCCCCCCAGCCTCAGCCTCTCTCCCCCCAGCCTCAGCCTCTCTCTCCCCCCAGCCTCAGCCTCTCTCTCCACCCAGCCTCAGCCTCTCTCTCCCGCCAGCCTCAGCATCTTTCCCCCCAGCCTCCCTCTCCCCCAGCCTCAGCCTCTCTCCCCCCAGACTCAGCCTCTCTTCCCAGCCTCCCCCCAGCCTCAGCCTCTCTCTTCCCAGCCTCCCCCCAGCCTAAGCCTCTCTCTCTTCCCAGCCTCAGCCTCTCTCTCTCTCTTCCCAGCCTCCCCCCAGCCTCAGCCTCTTTCTCTGCCCAGCCTCTCTCTCTTCCCAGCCTCCCCCCAGCCTCAGCCTCTTTCTCTTCCCAGCCTCTCTCTCTTCCCAGCCTCCCCCCAGCCTCAGCCTCTTTCTCTGCCCAGCCTCTCTCTCTTCCCAGCCTCCCCCAGCCTCAGCCTCTTTCTCTGCCCAGCCTCTCTCTCTTCCCAGCCTCCCCCAGCCTCAGCCTCTTTCCCCCCAGCCTCCCCTTGCATGATTATAGTGGAAAAAGGCATCGCAACGATCATCAACTAACCTGTAAGGAGCCCATACATTCTAGGCTCTGCCTCTGCCTTATCTGCTCCGGTGCCCGCCGCCCTGCTCTGGCTGGCTCCTCTTTTGGCTTGCTCCAGCTGCAGACGCGTCCTCCTCCGCGGCGTGTGTTGTCTGCAGCATTGGACGCTGCAGCACGGGGCAGTCAGCTGATTGTTGCGCCCGCGCGCCTCTGACCCCGGAAGTGAAGGCGATGGAACTTCCGGGGTTAATCAGCTCACCATGCCTGGCGCCCGCCATGTATTTAAATAGACAGAAGTGCGCCTCCCCTCCCTCTCAACCCCCCCCCCCGAACACAGCCGAGTGTAACGGAGGGAGGGACGGGGGGCGGGGATGGAAAAAAAAAAAAAAAAAAAAATTATATACATTTTTTTTTTTTTTTTTTTGCTGCCAGAAAGTGCCGCCCCCCGCAACGTGCCGCCCTAGGCACGGGACCACAGGTGCCTAGTGGCAAATACGGCCCTGGAGACATCATATAAGTATAACCCATCCATTCTCAAACAAAACTACTATGTAATTTCAGGATATATCAGTAGCACATATGAAACCATAATCTCCTTCTAGCGGGTCGGGTTACCTAAAATGATTAAAAACTTCCTCAGCCCCCCCCCAAGCTCCACTCCCACATAGATAAAATCAATGTAGAGTGAAATAGTAAAAAGAAGGGGATGATGAGGTGGATGACCAGAGCTATCTCCAAGTGCAGACATGAAGGAAGGGGTGTAGTCACAGCTTCTCTCACTCAGTTTATGTAAGAGGCTGCGAGTGGTGGTGGAGTGGCGAGGAGTCTTGTACTTGGCTCAGAGCACACCATCACAAGCCTATCCATTTACCAAACATGGGGGAAGTGAAAGTGTGGTGCCCTGGACAAGCCAGGTCGTCACAGAACAACACCAACACACCCCACACTCCCGGTCAGGCACACCAAAGTCAGACAAAAACCCTTGTTGCCTTCCTCCAGGGGCTGATGTCCACACCAGGGGGTGGAGCCAGGCAGTTGGTCTCCGCCCACCAAGGAGTTCACAGTCCTGGAGGCGGGAAAACAGCAGGAGAGGCCGATTGGAGCAGACCGTAAGGACCGTGGACGTGCGGTGGCCCGGCGGTACCGGACCGGTACGCAAAGAGAAGCCAGCACCATCCGGCAGAGGCTTACGGACCCTGACAAGGCTAGGAGTCACCGTGAATTTGTCAAATCCGTTAGCGAAGGGAACCTCCTGGGTTTCCCAGCAGCCAAGTCCCGGCAGAAGGCAACAGTCCAACCATGAGAGGGAAACACAGCCACCGCCAAGGCTACAGTTCCCAGTGCCAGAGCCTGCGGGCAAAAGGGGCTCCTTCAGCACCCATCGAAGCTGGGGGAGCGGGTTACCGGTGGGAACCCATTGGAACCAAACATTACACAGGTGCAGGGAAAGGCAGTCACCATCAACCTGCCGGGAGCAGAAACACCGCAGCCGTCTGTGGGACCCGTTCATCCAGCCGTGTGTTTTACCGAGAACTCTGTCTTCATCATTGGCTGAGTGAGTACCACCGTGCCGTGCGGCACAGCGCTGCCCCCGCGACCCTGCACCTCACCAGGCCCCGCAACCCACCTGCAATCCATCCATACCTACCCCATCACCGGGCCCCGGGACAACCAACCCCCTACCCACGGAGGGGAGAACTAACATCCAGGCTGCTCCCTGTCATCGCTCCCGGGATCCCCGTCCAGAGCAGCGGTGGTGTCACCAATCTCACCACAACCGTGGGTGGCGTCACGGAAAATATCCAATCCCCACAATCAAATCCCCCTTTTCACTCACGGGCGAGGAGCGCCGCTCGAGGCCCCGGGATCTGGCCCGCCGCTCGAGCCACCACCGAGCAGCGAGCAAGCAGCCCGCAGCAGAGCCGGACCAGAGCAGTGGGAGAGCGCAGCGTGTCCTCCTCCGCCCGCGACAACTTGGCGTCACGAACAGGATCTTACCGCTCTGCCGTCTGGTAGAGGTGCGCCTTGTGACCGCCGGAGGTGTCCGGCCGAAAATTTGGAGAAGCCGCCATCTTGGGCGCGAAAATTTCCTGCTCGAGCGTCTCCTCGAGTAGTGGAGTCGCGAAGGAATAAACCCCGCCCCTGTAGAGGGGGAGCCGGAAAGAGACTAAGGGGGACGAAATGGCGGCTGGCCGCATGTGAGCGTGGCTATAAAAGCAGGGACGACAGAACCCTGCGGCCATCTTGTTGCTGGTTCCTGGAAGAGGCCGCCAGAGCCATGTTCATGCCGTCCCGCAGCACCGTAGCCCCCGCGCCTGGAACCGCGGCGTGGGTGGAGATCCGGACAGCTCGGCTCCGACAACGGCTGCAGGTCAAGATGCAGCTCCTCCTGGAGGAGTGGGAGGCCGACATGGCGGAGGTTATAGCAAACGTGCGGAGAGGCGAGGAGGGAGTTTCGGAAGGGAGGGTGAGTGACCCACGCCCCGGTACCCCTAGTGGGTCGGTCATCGCGGCCGCGGGACCTGGTCTAAACCCGCTCGCCCTGCTACCTCCCTCGCTACCCGTATTGGCTGCTGCGACCCCGCCACTAGGCCCGCTACCCCCGCAACCGGTAGCGGTACCCCCGCACGTCCGCCCAGGTGGATCGGCCAGCAGCCGGAGCCCGTGATCGCCCAGAGCAGCTACCGTGGAAGGTGCCGAAGCCCGAACCGGAGGCATCTGCGGAGACTTTCCCCGAGCCGGAGCCGACAGACCGCTCCGTGCAGGAGGCCCGGCAAAAGAGGACCCCTGTGCCCATCCCCCACACCTCGGTTGAGGTTGCGCCGGGTTGTCGCTGCAAGGCAGCACCCCAGGCCAAGTCTCCGCGGGACCTTCCACCCAGATCGCCAGCGGTGGGCAGTGTCCAGAAGGTCTCGCGGGGCCCGACCCGTGCGCCGGAGCTCGCAGCAGCCCCGTATTGGGACAGGGAGCCAACACCGCTGGGCCCGGAGATCGCGGAAAGGGAGAGGAAGAAGGCAGAGTTGGTGGCCCGTACGATCCGGGAAAAAGAGAGCCTACGGCAAGCGACCTTCCGTGTCCGGGGCCCCCTATATGAAGGGCAGGTGAGGCGGTTTGATGTCCGCCGGGGCTATGGCTTTATCTATGAGCCAGGCCTGGAGGCCGAAGTCTTCATAGCCCGGCGGGATGTCAACGCCCACCTGCCGGAGGAGCACCCAGGCCGCAACCTGATGCCGGGGGACCTGGTGCAGTACACCCGGCACTGCGGGGAGAGGGGGTGGTTTGCGTTGGATGCAAAACTGAGGGGCAGCCAAGAGGCCCGAGTGTACACCGCGCCCACTCCCCCGACCGACGCCGAAGAATCGGAGTGATGGCAGCGGAGCCCCGCTGCAGTTGTCCCCCGTTGGGACCACCAGTAAAGTTGAAAGTACCCTTAAGAAAATTCTGAATGATAAGTGAATGATTACCGGAGAAAGTTTACCTGATTTACTGCTGATTTGAACCGGTCGTTGCCGGCAACTGGTCCCCGTTGGGACCCCTTACACCACTGCGAAGAAACTGCTACGGACAAGCCCGAGAACTAGCAGGGCAACCACAAACTTGTGGCTTGTAAATAAAATATTTTGTTGGCTAAACCGTGACCGCCCCCTCAGAGGCAGATTGGAGGAAGGGCCCGCAGTGGAGCAGGCTGGGGCCCAGCCACCACCGGAACCGGTGGCGAGCCTCTGGAGGGGTTCAGGGGTCCCCATGGACGCGGGTCCCCTGAAAAGGATAGAACCCGCTCGGGTAACTTGTGCTGGACTGGGGTCAAGGGGTGCTGCCCATTTGCTTAGGGGCAGCATCTGGGCCAGGTTGCTTGGGTGGGAGAGAGCGGAAGCCGTTACCGTTTGCAACGTTTAAGTAAGAATGCCTCCTGATGTGGGAAGAAGTTATTATACTTGTAATGTGTTTTACCGTTTATCTTTTTCAGTTTGTGAAAATAAAACCGGTGATGGACGGGCAGCCCGCGGACGGTCTGCATTTTACTAAGGGGGAATGTGGTGCCCTGGACAAGCCAGGTCGTCACAGAACAACACCAACACACCCCACACTCCCGGTCAGGCACACCAAAGTCAGACAAAAACCCTTGTTGCCTTCCTCCAGGGGCTGATGTCCACACCAGGGGGTGGAGCCAGGCAGTTGGTCTCCGCCCACCAAGGAGTTCACAGTCCTGGAGGCGGGAAAACAGTGCAGATGAGTGGAGGAGTGAAAGTGAGCAGAAGTGAAGTGGTAGGAGAGCACACTGAAGTTGGTCCGGGTGTGTGGCCCGGACGGAGCAGCAAGGTTGGCAGACGGTGGTAACCATCTGCAGGAGAGGCCGATTGGAGCAAACCGTAAGGACCGTGGACGTGCGGTGGCCCGGCGGTACCGGACCGGTACGCAAAGAGAAGCCAGCACCATCCGGCAGAGGCTTACGGGCCCTGACAAGGCTAGGAGTCGCCGTGAATTTGTCAAATCCGTTAGCGAAGGGAACCTCCTGGGTTTCCCAGCAGCCAAGTCCCGGCAGAAGGCAACAGTCCAACCGTGAGAGGGAAACACAGCCACTGCCAAGGCTACAGTTCCCAGCGCCAGAGCCTGCGGGCAAAAGGGGCTCCTTCAGCACCCATCGAAGCTGGGGGAGCGGGTTACAGGTGGGAACCCATTGGAACCAAACATTACACAGGTGCAGGGAAAGGCAGTCACCATCAACCTGCCGGGAGCAGAAACACCGCAGCTGTCTGTGGGACCCGTCCATCCAGCCGTGTGTTTTACCGAGAACTGTGTCTTCATCATTGGCTGAGTGAGTACCACCGTGCCGTGCGGCACAGCGCTGCCCCCGCGACCCTGCACCTCACCAGGCCCCGCAACCCACCTGCAATCCATCCATACCTACCCCATCACCGGGCCCCGGGACAACCAACCCCCTACCCACGGAGGGGAGAACTAACATCCAGGCTGCTCCCTGTCATCGCTCCCGGGATCCCCGTCCAGAGCAGCGGTGGTGTCACCAATCTCACCACAACCGTGGGTGGCGTCACGGAAAATATCCAATCCCCACAATCAAATCCCCCTTTTCACTCACGGGCGAGGAGCGCCGCTCGAGGCCCCGGGATCTGGCCCGCCGCTCGAGCCACCACCAATGGGGCAGCCCAGGGACTACAGCTGTCCCTAATAACCCCCGTCTCCTTCATGTTCCTCAACATGTCTTTGGCGCATTGGTAGTGTGCAGGGGGAATAGGCCTGTACCTCTCTTTAATAGGGGGGTGTTCCCCGGTGGGGATGTGGTGTTGGACCCCTTTAATCTGCCCAAAATCTAGAGGATGTTTGCTGAAAACTCGCTCATACTCCTGTACCACCCGGTATATCCCTTTTTTGTGGTGTGTAGGGGTATCGTCAGTGCCAACGTGTAGCTCTCGGCACCACTCATCTAGCTACCCTGGTGCTGGGTGAGGACTGGCAGTAGGCGGTGAGATCGGGGGAACGGCCTCATGGATGGTGTGGGGATCTAGGGTGAGCAACTTGGCAAGGGTAGCGTACCGGGGAAGCCTAACCTCCTCCTCCCCACAGTTCAGCACCCTCACAGGCACTCTCCCTTTCTTGACGTCTACCACCCCTCGGACGGCCATAACTGTGGGCCAGTGTTCAGAGGGCATGGGCTCTACCATGGCGGGATAGTCTCACCCTTGGGGACCTACCACTGCCCTACACCAAATCATCATCTCACTCCTGGGAGGCACAATCAAAGGGGCGGCATCCATCACCCTCACTCCCCCAATCTCTCCTCCTGTCGAGTTCACATGCTAGCAGTACATCAGGGCCCTGATCTCACGTTGCACCGCTCTCTGTCGGCTCCCCGCCGCTGTGGCGGCCAGCTGCTGCAGTAGGGTCAGCACATCACTCATGCAGTGCTCCATCACATTGGTCCCTAGCACCACTTTCGGGTCATGATCACTGGGTTCATTCATTATCACAATCATTCCCTGGTGTTGCAGTTCAGCTTGTCCCACAGTCATGGCCACTTGTTTGTACCCCACTTGGGTCAATGGGAGCCCATCAGCGGCAATCGGTGTCATGCTACCATCGGGGGGGCAAGTTCGTCCTTCCCCCAATACCGTTGATATAGTGTGTATGGTATTGTGGTTACCTCAGATCCAGTGTCCAGGAGAGCCATCACCGGTATACCGTCCATGGCCACGGGGATGATGGGCCGGGCTCCGATGTACCGGTCCCGCCAGTCTGGGGGGCCATGGGGTTCTACTCCTGAGGCCCCAGGGGTTGCTCGTTTAACGGACACCGTCGGGAGTAGTGGCCGGGCTTGCTGCACCTGTAACAAATCGGGGGCCCATACCGTGAGTCATTGGCCCTTCTCCGCTGCATCCAGGGGACGTCCTCTTGGCTGTCGGCGAGCTGCATCTTCGCCGGGGCCTGGGACCTGGTCGGAGGCCGGAGTGCGGCGAGGATCTTGGCGAGGTCTCCATCCATGCGGCGGACCTGGGCAGCCAGTTCTTCCATCGTTCCGCTTGGGGCCGTAGGTACTGGAGGTGCTGGTAGGGCAGGGGCCACCACGACGGGAGCCGTCTCAGCTGGCCATGGGGCTGGCTCAGGGACGTCCGACGCTGGGGGTTGCAGAGCTTTAATGGCCCGTTCCTTTAACACAGCAAAGTCCACATCAGGGTGTTCCAGGGCCCACAGCCGAAGTTGTTTGCGGTCCTCTGAGGACCTCATCCCCTGCACAAACTGTTCACTTAACATTTTGTTGCTGTCCGCACTGTTGATGGTGTCCACCCGCTTCAGTGTGCGGAGGGAAGTTTGCAGGTGCAAGGCATAGTCCCGAATACTATCCGTGGGCCGTTGCCGGCATTGATAAAACTGCATCCGCAACTCGGATTGTGACACCACCGCTGCTCTGGACGGGGATCCTGGGAGCGATGACAGGGAGCAGCTTGGATGTTGTTTCTCCCCTCCGTAGGTAGGGGGGTTGGTTGTCCCGGGGCCCGGTGAGGGGTAGGGATGGATGGCAGGCGGGTTGCGGGGCCTGGTGAGGTGCAGGGTCGCGGGGGCAGCGCTGTGCCGTAAGGCACGGTAGTACTCACTCAGCCAATCACGAAGACACAGTCCTTGGTAAAACACACGGCTGGATGGACGGAGCCCACTGACGGCTGCGGTGGTTTCTGCTCCCGGTAGGTTGATGGTGACTGCCTTTCCCTGCACCTGTGTAGTGTGTACGGTTCCAATAGGTTCCCACCGGTAACCCGCTCCCCAGCTTGGATGGGTGCTGAAGGAGCCCCTTTTGCCCGTAGGCTCTGGCCCTGGGAACTTTAGCATTGGCGGTGACTGTGTTTCCCTTCACGGTGAGAGCTGTCGCCTTCTATCAGGACTTGACTGCTGGGAAACCCAGGAGGTTCCCTTCGCTAACGGATTTGACAAATTCAACGGCGACTCCTAGCCTTGTCGGGGTCCGTAAACCCTGCCGGATGGTGCTGGCTTCTCTTTGCTCGCCGGTCCGGTACCGCCGGGCCACCGCCCGTCCACGGTCCTTTCGGATCGCTCCAATCGGCCTCTCCTGCAGACGGTCACCACCGTCTGCCAACCTTGCTGTACTGTCCGGGCCACACACCCGGACCGACTTCAGACTGCTCCTCTACCACTTTACTCCTCTCCCTTCCACTTCCAACTCTTCTCTCTCAACTCTGAACTCATCTGCTTCCTTTTCCCGCCTCCAGGACTGTGAACTCCTCGGTGGGCGGGACCAACTGCCTGGCCCACCCCCTGGTGTGGACATCAGCCCCTGGAGGGAGGCAACAAGGATTTGTGATTGGCTTTGGTGTGCCTAACCGGGGTGTGGGGTGTGTTGGTGTAGTTCTGTGACGACCTGGCTTGTCCAGGGCGCTACACTCTGCATTTGGTTTTCTGACCATTGTATACTGCTTTGTTGCTTCCACCATTAAATTGATACAGTAGCAGAGCACAGGACTGTTCTGGACACTAGAAACTGTTCGGCGTTTCTTTTCTGAACATTGCATACTGCTCTGCATCTCGCTTTGGACTTTCAGAGACTTCATTACGGAGCTTTAAACACTGCATTGCTAAATCACATTATCCTGTGAGGTTTTCAAGAGACTTTCCTTAAAGGCTTCATTTGATATTTTCACTGTGTGTTTATGGACTTTATTGTTTTTCCTCTGCACTCAGGCTCGGTCTGGCGTGGCGGGTAGGCCCCGCCCTTATCTGTAATCTATGCTGTCTCCGGCAGCCTGCAGGGCCCCCCATTGTATGCAGGCTGCAGGCAGCAGTCAGATGACAGCGGGGGGGGGGGGGGGGCACCCGGAGGTTATGAGCTGCAGCGCGGCAGGGGCAGGGCAGGAGTCCATCCGAGAGGAAGAAGATGCATTCTAGTGGTGCAACAGCAGGACCTGCGATGACTCATGCCCATGTGACCGTGTGGGAGGAGCCGGGCAGGAGCTGCCGTTCAGGGATGATGTGCCGGAGGAAGAAGTGTCCGGTGAGGGGGAGGATGAGTGATACATGGGGGGGGGGAGGTGCAGGGTGAAGGGCATATGGGGGGTCCAGACTGTGACAGAGGGGTGTTAAGGGATACAGGGTGTATGGCACATGCGATTTCAGTGTGTTTGAGAGAGGGGTAATATAATAATATACGGAAAAGGGTGTGTGCCGTGTGATTTGGGGGTGCTGGGTGTGTGTGATTTGGGGGGTGCTGGGTGTGTGTGATTTGGGGGGTGCAGCCAGGGTGTGTGTAATTTCGGGGGTGCTGGGCATGTGTGAGTCCCTGCTGCATGATGTGAGTGAAGTCCACACAGTAGCCATATATCAGTAGTAGGGATTAGGGAAAGAGAGATAGCAGCAGTCACAGCATGGGATGGGATTGGGAAAGCTGGGTGCTGTGCTGAGGGAAAGAAGCTCTTTTCCTCCTAATCATCCATCTTTTCTATGGTTTGATAGATATCCATCTTGTCCTCAGCTTTCAGCTTTCCCATTCTTTGATATCAAGTGTCTTATCCTGTACCCCCCCCCCAGTGTCAATGTCATTACCCTGTACCCCCAGTGTCAGTGTCATTACCCTGTACCCCCAGTGTCAGTGTCATTATCCTGTACCCCCAGTGTCAGTGCCATTATCCTGTACCCCCAGTGTCAGTGTGAGTATCCTGTACCTCCAGTGTCAGTGCCATTATCATATACGCCCAGTGTCAGTGTCATTATCCTGTACCCCCAGTGTCAATGCCATTATCCTGTACCCCCCAGTGTCAGTGTAATTATCCTGTACCCCCAGTGTCACTGTCATTATCCTGTACCCCCAGTGTCAGTGTGATTATCCTGTACCCCCAGTGTCAGTGTTATCCTGTACCCCCAGTGTCATTGTCATATCCTGTACCCCCAGTGTCAGTGTGATTATCCTGTACCCCCCAGTGTCAGTGTCAGTATCCTGTACCCCCCAGTGTCAGTGTCATTATCCTGTACCCCCAGTGTCAGTGTCATTATCCTGTACCCCCAGTGTCATTATTTTGTACCCCCAGTGTCAGTGTCATTATCCTGTACCCACAGTGTCAGTGTCATTATCCTGTACCCCCAGTGTCAGTGTCAGTATCCTGTACCCCCCAGTGTCAGTGTCATTATCCTGTACCCCAGTGTCAGTGTCATTATCCTGTACCCCCAGTGTCAGTGTCATTATCCTGTACCACCAGTGCCATTATTTTGTTCCCCCAGTGTTATTATCTTAGGCTATATGTAATTACTCTTTAGGCGGCTTCTATATGTGATAATAGTACAGGAGGGACTTCAGTATAAATACTGTATATGTAAAAAAAAAAAAATACATGATCTGCTCATAGAGCAGTGTTGTCAGAATACACAGGACTAATAAAGGGTTTATCCAACATGTAAAACTAATTTGGAAACCATAGTGCGGCTTTTCTAGGCCTCTGTCCTCACAGAATGACTGGTCACATCCAGTACAGACACTGGGGACGATCATTACCTGATAATTATGTAATGTGTGATGGTGGAAAGAGAAGAGAATTCACCAGTCTCCAAATGGAAGAATATTGGGTGGTAATGCTGCGCACCTCCACATACTGACTCTATAGGGGATTTCCCTACATAGGGGGAATAGATGGAGGCAGAGGTGGATTAATTTTAGTAATCTTTTCTATGTGAAGATGCTGGATAACATTTTACTTCTCTTTGAATATATTTTGGCTGATGGACTCGGTGGTTTTCCTAGGACAAGGAATGTCCGTGTGTAAGAAAAACTGTGACCGATTGTAAATAATAGATTCCATTATTAACTACAATAAATAAGATGCTACAAGAAATCCTGTGATATATGCAGGGCACAATACAGGTCTCTTCTGTGCGCTATAGAGTTTGCTGAAAGGCGCATGTTATATTGAGAGAAGCCGAAAATGATCAACTAATAAAAACGTTTATGGTAGCCATAGTGTGGGCCCCTAGAGGCAATTTCCCTGGTAGGCCCCTGGCACCCCAGTCCGACCCTGTCTGCACTTGTTCGCTAATCACCGTGTGTTACAATACATACTTTATCACCTATAAACTGGGTTCAGTTGTGTCTTTGCTCCACGCAAACAGATTCCTGAGTTATCCACTATAATTATTACAGAAGGTTGAACATGACATCCCCATGTAACCTCTGTTACCGACTGATCAGCCATTTCTTGCCTAAGTGCCTATGCTCAGCCATTTACCAAAGTTTACGGGTGACAACCTACCGCTCGGGGACTGGGTGAAACGTTTGAGGAATATGTTTTGGATGCAAATGATGACATCTACCTTAAAGACAGAGATAGCACTACTGACATTGAAAGGAGAGGCCCGATAGACAGTCATGTTTAGAAATCCAAAGGACAATACACGATAGATAAGGTGGTGAAAATCCTCGAGGATATGCATGGCGACACGACTGACTTAAGTAATCCGGATGTCCAATAATGGTTGCAAGTACTGCCTAGTGATGATGGATTATTTCATGATGTTTGCAGTTGTATCCCCTACCAGGGATCCAACAGCCGAGTCATCAGCCAATGCTATCTGCCATGACTTCATATGAGTATATGAATGCCCTAAGAGTATTCACTCCAATCAAGGAACTTGTTTTCAAGAGATAGTCATGGAAGAACTGCACAGACTGTATGGCATGGAGAAGTCCAGAACAGCGCCCTATCACCCTCAGGGAAATGAGGCCTGTGAACATTTCAATAGTATGTTGCTACAGATGCTGATGACTTTAAAACTCAACCAAAAGAAGAGATCTCTTGTATTTGCTCGAGAACTGGTGAGGATGTATAATATTTAGGTTCATATCACAATGGGTTACACCCCCTAAAGACTGCTATTTGGTTGTAACGGCTGCAATATTACTGAACTGGAACTCAATCTCAAAGAAGACTGTACAATGCCGAATATTTCCTCTTGAGTGCAAGAGCACAGACATCGGCTTCAGATATTGAGGTGACTGATGGAGCAGAAATTCCAGGATTAAGACACCTAGAAGTGACTCCAGTGCAGAAGCACCACTACAAACAGGGGATTAGGTGTTGGTTTGAGAGAAACGACCTAAAAGCAAACTGAGCTACAGATGGTAAGCAATTCCCCATCTGGGGATGAAAAAAGTACATCCTGAAAATTCTGTGTATGAGGTCCGACCCTAAGGTGAAGATGAGGCACTTGAAAGACAGTTATACTGCATTATACTTTGGCCCAGTGTTTCAGAAGAGGAGAGAGTGACTGAACCCTTGAGAGATCAAAGGAGGTCTACACCAACAGTGTCACGGTTTCCCCTCCCCATCCACATGGCTAGGGGGTGGAGCCTTCTCCCGGGCCTCACTTTAGGAGCTGGGATGCTTTAAATACTGTCATCTCCGGTGAACCAGCGCCAGCTATAAACTTAGCGCTGCTTTGCCTGTGAGTGCTGGTCCCTGTAAGTGTGATCCTGATCCGTTCCCTCTCTGTGCCCTAAGCCTCTGTCTGTCTAGTTGTTATGCCATTCCTCTGCCCCACCTCCTTCCTTCCCACAAGAGCCCCGGTTGTTCCCCCCTCTCCTACCTCCCCACTCGGTTGTTTCCTCTGGTACTGACCTCGGCCTGATCTCGACTACTTCTCTGCTAGTTCCTCCGATCTTCCTGCTGCCCGTACTGTGTATGACCCGGACCCGTCTGACCATCCCCCGCATGCCCTCAGCTTCAGCTGTCCGGCTGATACTGGCAGACACTGCATCAGCACACACTGGGAGTTCCCCTCCTTGCTCATTCAGCTCCGTGTAGTGTCTTTCCCTGCAGGACTCCAGCTCCCCCTGCTGGCAGCCTGACAAACAGTACCTGTAGTTTACAATGATGAGAGATAGGTAGCACCTTGTGTGCTAATGTCGCGGGCGGAGGAGGGGACGCCGCGCTCTCCCACTGCTGCTCGGGTCCGGCCGCCGCGACTGCAGCGGCCTGCTGCTGCTCGGTGGCTCGAGCGATGGGCCGGATCCCGGGGACTCTAGCGGCGCTCCTCGCCCGTGAGTGAAAGGGGGTTTGTTGGGTGTGGGGATGGTTTATTGTCCGTGACGCCACCCACGGTTGTGGTGATTTGTTGGCACCACCGCTGCTCTGTATGGGGATCCCGGGAAGGATGGTACGGAGCAGCCAGTTGTTGTGTTGCCCCTCCGTGGGTAGGGGTTGGTGATCCCGGGGCCCAGTGATGAGGTGGGAGATGCAGGGCTTGGTGGGCGCAGGGACGCGGGGGCAGCGCGGTGCCTTGCGGCACTGTGGTACTCACTCAGCCTGAGACGTTGACACAGTTTTACGGTAAACCACACGGCTGGAAAGACAGTTCCCACGGACGGCTGCACTTGCTCTCCCAGTAGGTAACGGTGATGTCCCTTTGACCTGCACCTAGTGTTTCTGTGTTGGTAGCGATGGGTTCCCACCGGTAACCCGCTCCCCGGCTTGGATATGGGCCGGAGGAGCCCTGCTTTGCCCGCAGACGCTGGCCCCGAGGAACTGGTGCCCTGGCGGTGGCGGTGTACCTCCTTAATGGTTGGACTTTTGCCTTCAGTCGGGACTTGGTTGTTGGGGGATCGACGTCCCCTTCACTGACGGATTTGGCAAATTATGGCGACTCCTAGCCTTGCCGGGGTCCGAGAGGCTCCTGCCCTGGTGCTGACTGTCCTTCGTATACTGCTCCAGACCGCCGGGCCACTACCCGTCCGCGGTCCTTCCAGCAACCTCCGAGCAGTCCCCCTCCAGACTATCACCGTCGTTGCTGACCTTGCTGACCCTGTCCTGCACTTAGCCGGACCAACTTCAGGGCTTTCTACGCTCACTTTTACTCTTTTCTTCTTTGCTCCACTACCACTTCACTTTCACTTAGCTCCTCTACCACTTCCTTCACTTTGAACTTCCACTTCTATCTGCCTGGTTCTTCCCGCCTCCAGGGCTGTGTACTCCTCGGTGGGCGGAGCCAACCACCTGGCCCACCCCCTGGTGTGAACATCAGCCCCTGGAGGAAGGCAACAAGGATTTTAGTAGCTTTGGTGTTCCTAACTGGGATGTAAGGTGTGGTGGTGTGATGACCTGTGACCCCTGGCTTGCCCAGGGCGTCACATTCCCCCTTAGCAAAATGCAGACCGTCCGCGGGCTGCCCGTCCAACACCGGTTTTATTTTCTGTAAAAGTATAAAAAGTAAACATATATATCATAACATCATCCCACAACGGGAGGCACATTTCTTAAACGTTACTAAACGGTTTTAGGGGTACGGTTTCCGCTCTCTCCCACCCAAGCAACCTGGCCCTGATGCTGCCCCTAAAACCCAGCCAGCACCCCTTGACCCACAGTCCAGCACAAGTTACCCGAGCGGGATCTGTCCTTCCCCTCCAGAGGGTAGCCACCGGTTCCTTTGGTGGCTGGGCCCTTTGGTGGCTGCTCTGAGGGCCCTCCCTCCAACCTGCCTCTCCGGAGGCGGCAACTGCGGAAAACGGTACGGTAAAACAACATATTTACAAGCCACTTAACGTTTGTGGTTGCCCTGCAAGTTCACGGGCTTGTCCATGGGTAGTTCCCATGCTAACTTTTTTAACGGTCCCCACGGGGACAACGGTGCCGGCTCCGGCCGGTTCAATCACTGTTAATCAGGTGAAGTACACGGTAATCATTTTGCTTATCATCACTTTAAACTTTCAAATACTTTTAAACATGAACTCACACAGACTTCCTGACCCCCCCTCTTTAAAGGACAGTCTCCCTGTACCTAAGTGGGGGTCTACCTAGGTTGGGACGGGTGGACCTTCGGGGTCCGGTATCAGTGGGGCTATGCAGTGGGGCAGAGGGAACAACCGGTTCCTCTTCCCTTCTATCGTGTGGGGCAGGCGGAGGCATAGGGGAGCTGGGTACAGGTTCATCCCTGGGCACTGGCACTGGTTCTGGCTCACGGTCGACCGCTTCCACCACTTCTTCATCCACAGGTTGTGGCAACAGTATCACTGGAAGAATCACCGTGCCGTTCTGTGTAGGCCAGTCTGCTGGGAAGTCACCCATCACAGTGTGGATCACCTCTTTTTCCTTCTCTGCTGGTGGAGGAACTGGTTCATCTGCCGTTGCCCTCAATGCTGGTGGGCACCTTTTCAGATGGTCCCGGGAAACCGTGGCCAAAGTGCCCCCTTGGTCATGACTGATCTGGTAGGCCTTCCCATCTTCCCACCCTGTGGGTTGTATGACGTATGGGATTGGTTCCCATTGATCATCCAGCTTGTGGGTCTTCCTCTTCCGCTTTAACACCACATCTCCTGGCTGGAAAGGGCCCGCAGACGCTTTCTGGTTGAATCTCTGCTCTTGCTGTTCTCGACTTCGACTTAGGTTCTTCTCCACATATTCCTGAATCTGCCGGTATTGTGCTCTCCGCTGAGTTTCCCATTCAGCTGTCGAAGGGAGTGCTTCCGGGGACTCCAACCCTATTTCCAGGTCCACCGGCAGGCGGCCGGGACGAGCCCTCATTAGGTATGCTGGGGTGCACTTTGTCGAGCTGGACGGGATATTGTTGTACATATCGACCAAGTCGGGTAGCTTCTCCGGCCACAGGTTCCACTCTTCCAGCGGTAACGTCTTGAGGAGTCCCAGGACCAAGTGGTTCATCTTCTCACACATGCCGTTGGTCTGGGCATGGTAAGGGGTGGTCCGGATCTTCTTACAGCCGTACAACTGGCAAAACTCGTGGAACACCTCCGCTTCAAAAGCCGGGCCTTGGTCAGTAAGCACTTTTTCTGGATATCCATGTGGGCGGCAGAAATAAGCCTGGAACGCTCGAGCAGCAGTTCTGCCAGTTAGGTCCTTGACGGGGACAACCACCATGAATCTTGAATAGTGGTCT
Organism: Anomaloglossus baeobatrachus; assembly: GCF_048569485.1. Classification (NCBI taxonomy): domain Eukaryota; kingdom Metazoa; phylum Chordata; class Amphibia; order Anura; family Aromobatidae; genus Anomaloglossus; species Anomaloglossus baeobatrachus. The sequence goes on along the minus strand of NC_134357.1, from coordinate 262,413,463 downwards.
ACGATGGTCAACGCGTAGGCGTACCCACTTCGGCTGGGGGTGAGCTTGACATGGTCTAGGGCGACCAGTTCCAGCGGCTGATGTGTGATGATTGGGTGCAGGGGTGCCCTCTGGCTGGTCTCGTCCTTCCTCCTCAGCGTGCAAGGGCCACACTCCCGGCACCAGGCTTCTACCGACTCCCGCATCCCACTCCAGTAGAACCGCTCTCTCAACAGCATCTCCAGCTTTTTCCACCCGAAGTGCCCGGCACCATCATGGTATGCCCGCAAAACAGTAGTCACATCAGCTTGGGGAATAACCAACTGGCAGATTTTCTCATGAGTATTCGGGTTGATCAGCTCACGGTACAGCTTCCCTTGATGTAGATACAGCCGCTTCCGTTCTTTCCACAAGCGCTGGGCTTCAGCCGGGGCGGCAGGGTCTATCCCAACAGCACCTTGTTCCACCAGGGTCTTGACGAGGCGGACAGCCGGCGCCTGGTTTTGA